>NW_028185406.1:2025783-2067742 GCF_003343005.1 Rhea americana | reverse complement strand
AAAAAAAAAAAAAAAAAGGTTTTCCTATTTGTTAGAGACAGATAATGGATTAGTTATCATTGCCACTTGGCATGATGCTTCAGGACCAGACAGTCCTTAACCTAGACAATTTTAAAGGAATAAAAATCCTGAATTTGCTGTTCTAGCAGCAAATAAAACATCTTAACCTGAACTATTTCTGTAATCAATATTTAATCTGCACTCACAGCATTTTTATTTTAGTTAAAAAGTAAGAAGGTAAAAAGGTCAAGAGTACTGTAGCAAAATATGGAGCTTCAACTTCTTTACTTTGGATTTGTTTTGCCACAGAAAGATCCAGTTTCATGTCTCCCATATGGACAAAATAAGGCAATCCATCTTTTCCACTAAGTTATTTCTCCCTGTCTAAACATCAGCCCTATTTTATCAGACAATTTTTAAAGTTTCAATTGACCCTATTGACTATGCCCTGGAGTATTCATCCCTCCCTCATTTATTCCTTTTTGGCACTATAAACGTGTTTCAGGTATGCAGAAGCATATGCACAGTCAGCCATACTCTTCTATTCTCTGCACTGTAACAAAAACATGAAACATGAGAAATGAACTGGAGGACACATCCATATTGCTAAATTAAAGGACAACAAATTGCAGGTAAACAATATTCAGATCTGCCTCTAGCTGAAGTGGTAACCTTTGTAAAGGTTACATTTAGTCTATTGATGTAGATTGCAGCTAGGGTAATAGGTTCCATTGAGCTGATATTGTTTTGTCACTTTTAGAGATCTGTAGCAGGTGATAGAGGAAAGTGCCATTTTTGTTATTAGCATGGTGATTGCAAACTCAAAATTATAAACAAATATTTCAATGTCTACTTATCTACTATTTTTGCAGTATATTAATATTAAAAACAGTTCTGTAGAAAGAAGWTGAGACTACAGAAAATCTCATCTTTGAAGGTCTGGGAAACATTTATTCTGATCTATTTATGTACTTACTTTTTTTCCTATAATAAAGTAATTGCCTTTTGTTTTCTATGGCCATGGAAACTACTGTTACTGTACTGTTTATATAAGATAAATACTTACACTCAATAGTATTTTCACTTATAGAAAAATATCCTAGAAAACATTTCACAGAATGCATAGTCCATTTACATATAAAGAACTGAAGTTAATAGCTACTAACAACAGTAAATGTGTATTAAAGAAGGTGAAAAATGCACTGTATGCATTACTCTTACGTATTTGTCATTTGTCAAGCTTTGTTTGTTGTCTTAGCTAAGAGCTATTAATGCAAATTAAAGCTATCCTTCAAGGACTGCATACTCGGGATCAGCTATAAGAAACATTTTCTAAAGAAAAGATACTGAAAAGAGAATTGAACTTTAGTGTGAAATTCTGGAGTCAGAAGAGGAATTCATAATGGAATATAAAGATGTTTAATTTTAATGAAACATATTCATAATTCTAATAATAGAATAGTGATGTTAGTCCATAGCAGCATGTACATTTTCCTTTACACAATAGATAAGGAATTTTTTGGAGATAATACTTAGAACTTAAGGGACCTATCTTGTTTTTTGGAACATTCCTGAAATGTCTATACACAAATAAGAATTGTTCCTAAAATCCAAAGTAGCAATGATGGAATTTTCAATACCATTTAGCAACCTGAGAGGAGTCATTGCACCTGGACAATTTTTTAACAAAATRAAGCACATTTCTTGATGCTATCATCTTTGTGGATGTTAGTGATCCAGACCTTACCCTACCTTTGTGCACAGATCTACACAGATCTACCTTTGTCTACAGACATCATCTCAGGTAGACACATTTATACTAATGGTTAGCAAATGCTTTAACTTTTGGTTATTTAAAATAATAAAAAATAATATTAATATATTAATATATAAAAATAATATTTATCTTTTAAAATATCATTCTTAGGAATACAGATTTTTGCACATCAGAATAATATGTTGTGGAATATCCTGCTATAAAAATTAAAAATAAATATCTATCAAAAATGACAGCTAGTTTTGGAGTATTTCCTTGGATTTTAGTTTTGCCATTATAGTTTGCCATTCCCCTCCCTTTTTTCCTTTTTTTCAAAAATTTAAATAGACCACGATGTATAGTTTTCTATACACCCATTGGACACCTAACAGAGTGATTATATGTTATGAATTCAGAGAATATCATGTCATCAGAATTATGGATGCAGCTTTATCAAGATTACTTAGCGAATGTCATACTATAAGGTGTATTCAAAAAATAGCTTAGAATGAATTTTCATCTGAGCATTTTATATATTTAAAATTATCAAATTATGAAACAGGATTTCTGGTAGAAAAGCAACTCCATTGTATAGCCATCATGTGTAGAAACTGTACATTGCTCAAATTTGTCTAAGCTGTGGTCTTATTATATAGTCACTGAACATGTAATTACACCATCTATTATTATAATTGCTTTGTCCTCTAAAGACATCTGAAAATAATTAATAAGACTGAGGAAATTATACTTTAAAAAGTCTTGTGTGGTACATCAAGAGACAGAAATAATCTATTTGAAATCCTTACACAATAATRCTGCCTTCACTGTTTTATTACAGAGTAAGTGAAGGAAAAAAAGATTTTGTTTTTGTAGCCAGAATGTTAGATACCATAGGCAAAACTAAATCAGATAAGGCTACTATAAAATCCTGTTCTGGTATATGCTTCACTTCTCATGGATTTTGCTTCCATTCTTAACATGGTTAGTAATAACCTTGCAAAAAATGTACTGGAATTTTTTTCTTTTTTAGTAAAACCATTTGTCATTATAATTTGCCATTCCCCTCCTGTTTATAAAGAAAATAATTTTTTGATGCCAATAGTATCATATCTGTTTTTTCTGATAAAGTACTATCAGCCTCATCATTTTTGTTACTGCAGTTAAGAATTTTTTACTGGGTTGGGATTAAACGGATTTGAGACATTTTAGCTTCCCTCTTCCTCCTGTATGGGATACCTTCATTTTCATCTTTAAGTATCTATTTGTACTGCTGATGCACTCTAGAAAATTCAATTTGAATCTACAGTAAAAAAAAAGTTCTAATTCTTCCTCAAATTGTTTCTTGTTCTCACTTATTCCCAATGACCAATGAAATCATTCTACTGCTTAATGAGGTCATTTTTCTCTCCACAGCTACATGCCATTTCCCTGTATTCAGTCTCATTCTTATAGTTAGAGCCTCAAACATACACATTTATTGACTATTTAACTCATTTTAGGTCTTTTCAGGAAACTGTCAAAAATTCAAGATTGTTTTTATGAAAAAAATCCTCATTTTTTCCCAATTTAGAGAGGACATTTGCACTTCCTTGGAAATCTTCATAAATTATTCTCTTCAACAAGCAATATAAAAAGCTAGCCTGCATACTAGTCTTCATATTTTCAATTTTGAGTTATTATTGCTAATATTAAAGGATATCAAATTTGTATTCTTAACATTCCTTACATGGTTAGTTATAATTCTACTCTTTCTTATAGAAGTAAGGCTAAACTTTTTCACAGCATTAAGAGCATAGAATGTGCTCAAGCCTTTCAATATTCAACAGCACAGAACATGTGAAATAAAACTAAAGGAATCCTGCCAAATATCGCTGCGGTAAATGGCATTGAAAAGCTAATAGAATCCTATTGACCCCTATCATCTTCTGCTCACTGTGTCTAATATCACTGTACGTTAACACTACCATTAACTAAGATGTGAGCTAGTTTGTGCACAGTTATGTTACAATACCTGTAAGAAAATAGGCACATATTTTTGAAGAAATGTGGTTAAGTTTCATACATATAGGCATAGGCCAAATGATTATTATATGCCAAATGATTATTATATCAGTGATGGTCTTCACATAAATATAAGTTCAGCTACAACTTTGTTATGCCATTAGCCATAAAAACTGCTAGAGCACTGAGACAATATGAGCTACCAATGGACAAGCAATACAAATGTGTATTATCAGGGTGTAATTTCAGCAAATCATTATCAGATTTACTTTCATTAATTCAGTCAAGCAAAGATCAACAATCATCTTGGTCTCACTTTATTGAGAAGCATTATAATCCATGATAAAGGAACTTAATTCATTCTTAAACATTATGCACAATGTATATGCCAGAATGACTACGACCTTGCAAAGTTTCTTCCTAGCAAAACAATGTCACCATTTACACTTGTAGTAGATTTTACCTCAGAAATCCAAGTGTAACCTTTTTAATAATTACCTACACGAACAGAGCAAATTGCTTTGTTCTTACGAGTACATTTTGATCTCATTGCCACATTTATGCATTCTATGTTATTAGTATGCAATGGAAAAATGTGTGAATTTGTATTTGCTATCTGTAAAACATCATTCATCAAAGTGAGAAACAAATGCACTCTGCAAAAGACAATGAAGACTTCACTTGAACTGATTGTTATATTTTCTTGATAAAGTATTGAAATGTAAAAACGGAGAGATGCTGTCTTATAAAATGAGACTCTAGGCACAAGTGATGGCATATTGGGTCCATGTGACCCTCACAAATTCTAATAGCAGGCATAAGCATAAGCATAAGCAATCCAGGTTATGTYCATTTGTTAGCTGGACTTTCCCAATAGGCAAAGTAACTTTACTATTTAATTTGTCTTGGCATGTGTTGCAGCAGTTATTTAATCTCAATATACTATAACAAGACCATTGCAGTTTTAAGCTAAAATATTTCTTTATAATTCTGGCCAACTGTCTTGTGTTCATGTTAAGCACACTCAGTTTTCATATCAGAAAAAGCAGACAAAATTACTTTTGGTATAATGTTATGCTAGGCCATTCTGTAATTCCCAGACTAGGAACTTTTCTCTGTGTAAACTACTGCATAAACATCAATCTGTTAGTTATAGCTGGTGCCTCACTAGTAGTTTATTCATTTGGAACTGACTCAGGTGAGAGCGGAGAGAAGAAATCAAGATTCAATTTATCAGTCTAACAAGAAAAGAGCAGACAAAATACATAGAAAAGAAAAACAACAAATAGATAAATAAAAGTGGATAATATTGTGCTTTAATTGCATTAAGTACAAGAGTTTTGAATCTTACAGGTTAAAAATCTGTAACTTTCTCATATTAYATGGAGAGTAAAAGTTTAGTCAATGCTTGATGGAAGTCAATACCCACCTGTATAGGTTTTTTCTTTCCCTATATAGACCTAAATTTCATGTGAAGGCTATAATCGCAGCACAATACAACATCAAGTCAAGCTGCTAGATCAGTTACATCTTGTTTTTCCTCAGGATCTGTTTATTCATGAAAAACAAGACACAATGCATTAATTCCTAGAAAGATGTCAGTCTAACAGACAGGACAGCATAGCTTTAGTGACCCTCTTTCCAGTGTGAGTCTTATGCTTCCTAAGCAGGAAAAATAGATTACTCTCATAATGAACCTTGAATGTGGCAGATTAGTTTGTGACAAAGGCAGTCAGCGGTTGGGACTGGGTGACCCCAGCAGAYCACTTTCTGTTCCGTCATTTCACGATATTTAGGATGGACACAGAATTCTGAACTTCTAAACACAGCTCAAGCAGTTTTCTGYCTGTAACGTATTTTTGACTGTAAATTTCACAAAAGTAAGTAGAGTTGGATCAAATTTTGATTCTTTTCAGTATCGCAAGAAAAACACTAGAAATAGAAAACTCTACTGCTAGAGAGATGATACATAATGTAGTATCAGTCCATCAGGACTTTTAATTCACTGTAAAACTTCAAACATGGGGAAAGACTTTCAGTCCACCTGGTCAGGTTCTCAAAAGATTTTATGTAACACTTCTTAGACACAGCTTTCTTAAGTAGTGAAACTGTCTTTCTCCTCAAATTAGTGATTTTATTTTAACAACATAAAAGAATGCATCTATTTTCTGGCTTTTTGCTGTATTTATCATTTAAAACAGAAATTGGTAAAGAAAGAAAGTTATCAGGAAGTACAAGTTCTATCCAATTTTTAAATTAGTCTATCTTTTAAGAAATTATGTCACTTGAAATGCAAAGGATTATAAATTGCCTTATCAGTAGATACAGAATTCTGAATAATGAACTGGTAATGATAATAGGTTAAAACATTTGAAATCACTGTAATATATTATAGAATGGATTTTAAAGCTAAATTCTTGAATAAGCTTATCTTGAAGGATCCTAMTAACATTGGTTTTCTGATAACAAAATTACAGACTTGGTAAACAGTACCAACAAAGATAAAGTTGTGTAACAAAGCCAAACAAAAAGAGTACTCTTTTAAAATAGAAGTGACTTATGATTTTGTGAAGATTACTAACAGAATATTAACCTTGGTTTTCTGAAAACATCACTAAATAAATYAATAAATTAATTAAACTGYGAAGAAAGAGAAAAAAAATGATTTCATGGTAGAACTTGTTATAGATATTAGAAAATTCAAAGAAAAGCATTATCAACTATAATTTCRAAAATGAGGTTGAAAATTATGATACCAGTCAGCTAACGTAGTTAATTATATCTCCTATAACTTTAGAACTGCCTGCTACCAGACTTTGCAAATGTGGAACAAGTGGAGAATTTAAGGGAAGAAGGCAGGAGCCTTGGTGACAAGGGATGCAGAGAAGGCAGAATTACTGAATGCCTTCTTTGCTTCAGTCTTCACTGCTAAGGGCAGCCCCCAGGAATCCTGGAGCCTGGATGTGAGGGAGAAAGTCCAGAGAAGGGAAGACTTTTCTTTGGTTGAGGAGGAGAGGATTAGAGACCTTCTGRGCAGGCTAGACATCCACAAATCCATGGGCCCAGACGGAATGCACCCACGGATCCCGAGGGAGCTGGTGGATGTTGTTGCCAGGTCACTCTCCATCATCTTTGAAAGGTCCTGGAGAACTGGAGAGGTGCCTGAGGACTGGAAGAAAGCCAATGTCACTCCAGTCTTTGAAAAGGGCAGGAAGGAGGACCCAGGCAACTACAGGCTGGTCAGCCTCACCTCCWTCCCTGGAAAGGTGATGGAACAKCTCATTCTRGATRTCACCCCGAAGTATATGCAGGAAAAGAAGGATTAGGAGTAACCAGCATGGATTTACCAAGGGGAAATCATTCTTAACCAATTTGAGAGCCTTCTGTGATGGAATGACTGTCTGGGTAGATGAGGGGAGAGCAGTGGACGTTGCATACCTTGACTTCAGCAAGGCTTTTGACACTSTCTCCCATAACATCCTCCTAGGCAAGCTCAGGAAGGGTGGGTTAGATGAGTGGACAGTGAGGTGGATTGAGAACTGGCTGAAAGGCAGAGCTCAGTGGTGCAGAGTCTAATTGGAGGCCTGTGTCTAGTGGAGTCCCCCAGGGCTCAGTACTGGGTCCCATCCTGTTCAACTTCTTCATCAACAACCTGGATGAGGGGACAGAGTGCCTCCTCAGSAAGTTTGCTGATGATACCAAGCTGGGAGGAGTGGCTGACACACCTGAGGGCTGTGCTGCCATTCAGAGAGACCTGGACAGGCTGGAGAGTTGGGTGGAGAGGAACCTCCTGAGGTTCAACAAGGGCAAATGCAGAGTCCTGCATCTAGGGAAAGATAACCCTAGGCACCAGTGCAAGCTGTGGGCTGACCTCCTGGAGAGCAGCTCCTGAGAGTGCTRGTGGATGACAAGTTGACCATAATCCAGCAATATGCCTTTGTAGCCAAGAAGGCCAATGGTCTCCTGGGGTGCATTAGGAAGAGTGTTGGCAGCAGGTTGAGGGAGGTGATCCTGCCCCTCTACTCAGCCCTGGGGAGGCCTCATCTCGAGTCCTGTGTCCAGTTGTGGGCTCCCCAGTACAAGAGAGACACGGAGCTACTGGGGAGAGTCCAGAGTAGGGCTACGAAGATGATCAGAGGGCTGGAGCATGAGGAAAGGCTGCGAGAGCTGGGCCTGTTTAGCCTGGGGAAGAGAAGCCTGAGGGGGGATCTGATCAATGTGTACAAGTACCTGAAGGGAGGGTGTCAAGGGGATGGGGACAAACTCTTTTCAGTTGTCCTGTGTGACAGGACAAGAGGCAATGGGCAGAAATTGAAGCATAGGAAGTTCAGGCTGACCGTGAGAGGGAATTTCTTCACTGTGAGAGTGACAGAGCAGTGGACCAGGTTGCCCAGAGAGGTTGTGGAGTCTCCTTCTCTGGAGATCTCCAAGGCCCGCCTGGATTCAACCCTGTCTAACATKCTGTAGGTGACCCTGCATGAGCAGAGGGGTTGGACTAGATGATCTCCAGAGGTCCCTTCCAACCTTACTGATTCTGTGATTCTATGAATCCATTAGGCAATATTCAATATTTACAAATCATATATGGTCAAGAAAGTCTTGGGACTGGTGTCATATATACTTGTTCTATTGTTATCCATCTCTGAATATCTGCTTTTTTGTCAGAATAACCTGTCCTAGATAAACCTTGCTCCAACACAAATGGCTGTTACTACAATCTTGTGTGTAGCTATGACCAGGCACATTAGGAACACATCTATAAAATGTATTGTTTATTGACCTTGACTGGTAACTCTTGTGAAAGCCTAATATTCTGCAAAGGTATCCATAGATTAAGACTGCAACTCAGAAACCTAAGAATCTGAGAAGATAACATTTATCTTCTAACAAATATTTAATTCTAAAATAAATGTTTTATATCAGTCTGCTCTCTCCTGTTAAAATATAATGGAATCTAGAGTAATCCATAAAATGAGTGACTCTGAGGCATGTTAAGGAGCACAGTACAGAGAAGTGAGTCACCAAGGAATCRGAGACCCAACATTTACCATATAGCAGCAGCTCAGTGCCTGTGTAGCCATATGCAGGTAGCTCCTGCAAAATCACCTCAATTTATTTRACTCTGCTTCCTAACGCTTGGGTCCAAGAGACTCTATTAGCTGAAACACACCACAGCGAAGGATCCATCTCGATGGACACAGCTTGCAGCTAGCTCAGCACCATTGCCCATAATATGTACTCTCAAATGAGAGCAGTGGGAAATGCAGGACAGAGACAATTAGGTGGCCTTATATGGGGCCGGTTGAGGCCATGCAGGCTCATTAGTTCTAAAAGCAGCTTGAAAGTGGCTGCATCCTTGTGTTGGTCCTTGAAAGAGAAGTACCTGCTCTCACTGACAGGCCTGAGCTAATAAATCCTGCAGGATTTGAGATGGCTGAGAGCAAAGCCTGGTTTTCTGCATATCCTCGTGGTCACTCTGCATTGCGGACAAACCCCTCAGATATGATTGAAGACCTTTAAAAATCTTCTATCGCTTTAATTTCTGTTTATTTGTTAATCTTACCAGTGTATTAATCAATATTGGCTTTCCCCAGAGTTCTCTCTAGTCACTACTGTCTCTCTACCTAAGTAGTAAATATCGTAGTCACCCCAGCTGTTGCTGGAGGCAGACAGGTAGAGACAACAAATGCTGTGTTAAGATTCAGACATGGAGTGAGACAGGAATAGTGCCTGCATGAGGAGGGATGAAAATGTGAAGGGTGGGAATAATGTAAAATGAACAAAAAGATGGAAAACCTGTCATGTTCATGAAATGTAAGTATTTGAATAAGCGCAGTCATCTCTCTCTGAATCAAAAGCTAAGACTAAGCAGCTCAGCTACTTTCTAAGCTACTTTTCTTCCCCACAAAATGATATATGCAGTGGTTATTCAAGTATATTAAGTCAGTTGTTGTTCTTAACTTATGAAACAATAAGACTTTGATATTGCACATTCAAACATTCATGATGGATTTTGCTTCACATGAATGCCAGACTCTATGAGGTTAAAAAAGTGGATGGAGAATTTGCAAGAGTTTTTGATAGGAGGTACGAATTTACTGATGGGCTAAATTTCCCCAGGGCCTTGGGAACCCTCTGTGTTTCTCATAAATCTAAATAACTAAGCATATGGATAGAGCTTTAACTGATGTATATCCCAGAGAGCCATTGCTACAAACTGACAATCTGGCCATGTGTAGTGGACAAAGGTTTAGTATATGACATTTTAAAGGCATCATTTTCCTTATCACCAGTAAGTAAATATTACAGACTGAAAACGGTATTAATTATACTGATAGTGTGGCGCTCAAGAACCTGTATATGCTATATTACTTTCTCCTCTCCAGCACATTTACAATACAACCTTGTCTTGGGATTGTTGAGAGTAAATCCATTTAGAAAAATTACAGGCTAAAATAACTTAGAAAAACATAAATCCACATATAGTTGCAAAGTAACTCCTCATTCTGATGAACAATATTTCTGTAGTTTATAAATAAATCAATTCAACTTCTTAGCATTCTCTGCCTGAAGTAGCTCAGAAGCTGCTCCAGAATTTGACATTTTGATTTTAAGCTGTAGTGCAGAAAAACAGACCATGTGTGAAGGTCACTGACAATTCATCTAAGAGATTAAACATTATAAACTCTCTAGCAACATTTCAGATATTCATTTATTTATGAAAAGGCATCATACATCTTATAATAAGGTTTTAAAATATTTCCTGGAAAAAAATAAAATCTGATGAGAGACTCAAGTATTAGGTAAGCTATAATCTAAACTATATAGACAGCTAGGACATATATACCAGGAATAGCAGTCAATATATTTAAATTCTAAATATCACAGAAAATAATAGGTTCTACTATGTAATAACAATGATAAAAATCACAGCATAGACACAACACAGGAAGAGGTTCAGTTTATGCTGCTGTTTCCCTGTGCCTGTACAATATTTTACTTTGTAGGTACATATGTTCTATTGAGAAAAAAGCATGACTAATGAAGTATACAAAATAATTCTAAGTACTAAAAGTGAAATTTTTGCTGGATGTAGACATCTGACTTGCTGCGTAATCCTGAAAACACCTAAGTTCCACAGAGGCATTTGTTTTTGTTGAAAAGGTCCCGCAGTCCTCAGGGGGTTCATTTGCCGTCGGCTCTGTTACAGATGTTCCAGAGGTGAGAAGAAACTCAGACCTCAGTCCCTCTTCTTAAAAAAAGGCTAGAATTTAATGTTTGCATTTGGCTTTCTAAAAACTGCACTCACTTGATTTTTGCTATTACCAGGGGAAGATGTCAGACTCTGAGGTGCCCTGCCAGCACAAGGTCTCTGGTGGTGGCTGGACTTGGTGTCCTGAGCTGGGCTGACCAGGCGCCTCATGGTTGAGAGCCCATTGCCTGGCCTGTCTGAGCTGCAGCTTGGTGAATGCTTCTGGCGAAGGGTCTGACAGCCCCAGGCAGCCCCTGCTCCCTGCTCCTTCTGGCTCAGCTTCCACCCTTTAGCTGTCAGCAGGAGGAAGGGTAGGAGGGGGTAGGCACACCAAAGGAAGTCAAGTGAGGAGCAAAGAGTCCCCCAACATAAGAACGAAACTTTTCCCAGCAAAGAAACTGGATGCTGATGACATGTCATGACACTCCATCACGACATCCTCCTTCCCTGGGGGAAATGGCATCACCAAACTTAGGACCCAGAGTAACACCAAGAAAGTAAGCATTGCGCCAGAGAAAGAGAGGAGGCATGAGGGAGTTAYTGTGGCTTTCCTGTATTAATTCGGACAATGAGTGTTAATATTATTGTAATATAACAGTTATGTTTTGATTATGATGTTAAAATTTTAATTAGGCTAACAATAAATCCTTGGCTTCATATTTAAACTGTATTTCATTTTAGCCCTTAAAATTTTGAGTGCAGTAAGTCATCAAGTATAACATATATCCTTATCATTATTTGTGATTCTACTAATATTTCTGATATTTTTGCAGGACTTTCTCTCTTGCRATTACTTCTAATTTTCTTCCAGAATGTGTATCTTACACCTTCAAGAGCAGATCTCTAAGAGTTGCAGTACAGACACCTTAACCRTATGACCTTTTCCCAATTTAAGTTTCTTTCCATAATCAGTTTGACCAGTGATCAACTGTTTATCAATTTATCATAACTGCCTTGATTTAGAACAGTGAATATATATTTCAATTAGAATGTTATTTGAGACTAAGTGAAGTGCCTTATCTTATCCTAATATAKAATACTTTTTATATATAACATCTAAAATAGAACACTTTTTCCAAGAAGCAAACGATCAGTGCAAGTCATGCTAAAGCCCRTTAGCAGAGATCAGAAGTGGCTTATATCCCTTTGCATCCCAGTAAAATCATTTATTATAAAGATTTTATTCAGTAAATATAGTGCTTTTTTTTTTTCTTATGCACACAGGTGAGGTAATCTGCAACAAAAATATAGGATGGCTTCCTGTATAGAATTGCTATACAAATATAATATCCTAAAAGTGTGTGCCTTGGTTTTCTTTGCTAAGATTAGGCATTCACTGCACAGAAACAAGTGAAGCTCAGCATACGTCCTTTCTGACACATCATTATAGTGTGTAATTCTTCCCATAAGACAAAGGTGATCCTGTCAGAAATCTCTCCCAAGGAACCTGAATGTGACCGATTTCTTGTTCTAAAGTGATGGTTTGAGGTTACAATAATTTGGGAGATTCTATAGCTTCAGAATAAGTCATTTTGAAAATGGAAGGAAAGCAGAGAATGAATCACTTTGTTTATATAGCTAAAGTGATCCTGAATATCAGAAGCGACCTGTAATTTTTCAGGTCTCAATGSCAGGCTGGCAGCACAACATTTCTTTTTAACAGGTCATATTGCATAGAGTAAATAAAAATCATTTAAATAACAACAACAATAACAAGAAAGCTTAGATCTAGAACCGGAATACAAGTCCTTCAAGATCAGCTATTTATATCACAAAATTAATAGTAAAGCAAGGAAGATACCTGGACTCTGAATAACCGTATTGTTTACCTCAGGAATTTATACACAGAAGGAGATGGATCTCCTGCTTAATTTTAATCATCTTAAAGTTTGCTGAGCAYAGCTAATAATCAGAGAGGCAAGTTCAGAGGACAAATTGTCCCCTCTAGCACAGGCAYTTACTTTGGAATGGGATGATCCATCTTTTCTTCTTCTGTAATAAGCAGAGATGGAACCTAGTCAACCAACTGAGATCATGTACCCYGTACAGAAGGCCTAAGATACCTGAAATGAAGTCCTCTCAGACTACTCTAAAYATGCTTATCTATGGCAGAGTCTTACATAACCCTGGTTTCCAGTTGCAGATAAAGAGCAGGATGCTCTCACACCACATCATATTAGATTTTCCTAGCAGTCTGCATGAACTCTAATAATGTTCAAGAACAGAGAGTGAAAATGAAAAAGGTATACCACCTTTCTATACCTCTCACTGTGTTCATTTGGCTGTGACTTGGTGTGTGCTCAATTGACTTAGGATATTTGAGATATTGGGATCCAGAATTTTTGCTACAACACATTTTTTAAAAAGACTCCAGTAATTCACAGGTAAATATATGGATTATTTAAGAGATCATTTTCTTTTTCTGTATTACTATACGGCAATCTAAAAATAAAGCTCAAGTTTGGCATTATGAATGTATAGTTTTACATTAGTGAATTTAATTAATATGATCTGATAACAGTATTCTTTAAGGTAGATTTCCAGTTTCATGAATTTTAGAGCCATCAGTGACTGGAGAAAAAAGAAAAAACCAAAACTTCCACATAAAAAATACCTTTAATTTCCATACTTGTTATAGAGAATATACGTGTGCAAATGTTTAGAAGTTACTAATTCAAATGTATTTTCTAGAAAAGATTCAGAAAACATTTAAGATTTACTGAATATAGACTTTTTCTTTCACAGCAGAATGGTACATTTTCTGATCTTGTCATGCAGGTAAGCTAATATATTATTGAAAAATCATTCTAGGCAATTTTGATTTCATAAATAATTAAAAGTACTGTTTCAAAATTCCATCTTTTGACTTGTAAACTGCAACTGACATTTTTTTTTTCTGTAATGCACCCCCTACCCACATTTTTGACTTGCTTGTTAATATTGCTTTAAGTTACAAAGAAATCAACTTTAGATGGTTTCAACTGGTTGGATGCAACTTTCAGCCATGCATACTTCGCCATCTCCTATGCAAGTCTTTGTGAATTTCATGAGGTTCCTTATCAGGCCTTGTCAGACCAGTGGCTTTTGGATATCATCTGTGCTGCAGAGCGGAAAAATGCTGGTATGGAGGCTGCTGGGGGAGCCAAAATTTCCAGTTCCTTGGTTTTTCACATTAACCCTCACTTAGGGATGTCTGTGTACTCCATTTAAAAATCACAAGGCTAGGATTTGTATTTAGGTTATGATGATACTTCATGATGAAACTTCATCTTTTCACTAACTTACAATGAACCTTCATCATTTATATTACAGCAAGGTCTACAGAAATATCCAAATAATAATATTTTATAAAAATACTTTCCTTTTCTGCTCCTTCATTCAGAGCTAAACTMGTTAACTCTAAGGAGATAAGGTCACTAGTACAACCCTCACCGCATCTGATATGTGCACCTGTTATGTGTGTGTCTAGGATCAATAAGTATGTCAAAATAACCATGGCAACAAATGATTTTGGATGCTGAAACTAAGCCTCAACATTACTACATAATCTTGAACATAAAATTAAAAATATGCAATTAAGATAAAGTCTAAAATCCTAGGGAAAAATAATGTTAGCAATATAAAATACATGTTTGTGTGTATAGTTTGATAATGACAAGAAGGAACTTTTTGCTCATCACATGAGAGTACTTGTGCTTTGAAAGGTGACTCCAAAGGCTGCCATCTACACAGGCTTGGGACTATGAGTCTGGCTGAAAATTTCCTTGAAAATGAATCTTGCAGGTTTTTTGCATCTGTCCTGATGCCTGTTCATATACTAGAATGACAAAATACAGTATTTTTTTTGTAAATTGTAAGACAAATGGAAAGCACCTGAAGTACCTATTTTGTGTTTTTTTATTATTTATATTTTTTATTAAAAATCTRAAACTTTTATTTGAAAACCTACAAGATGGAAATATTGCACAAAATGAAACCTGAAACGTTGCAGGTGGTTGTTAGCAGGTTTTGCAGAACAAAATATTTGAGTGATGTTTATTATTGGCTGACTGCACTGTAGAAAGCAAGTTAGTTCTTGACAGACCCTAAAGTAACAGGAAAGGTCTTGTCTTCATGAAATCATCTTGCAGGAAAATCTTTCTTTCCAAGACAACTCCAATCAGAAATGATACCTGTGCACTCTTCTGGGCCCCTGCATGGCCCTCTGGGCTTGCCAAAGCAGAGAAGTGAAAACATGCAATGCTCTTCTACCACAGGATATGCCCCTGGCACTACTTAAAACGAGAAGTGTGACTTGGTATCTTTATGACTAAACTGTTGACTATTTTTGCTTGCAGCATTGTAAAATAAGAACTCCCCCAAGGCCAACAGAAATACAAGACTATAACACTGAAAGCAGAGGCATTTTTATTCTGTAAACCCTGAAAGATGCATGTATATCATTGCCTGTCACTGTGTACTTTCTGTCATGATGTAAATAATATCGATTAAGGCTTATCAACGGTATCACAAAGAAAGATCCGATGAAGTAAATACAGGTAAAACCTCCAGATCTTAGTGTATGTGTGCTGAACCCATAGTATTCTTTCTGTGAGTCAATCCACTCACAGAAATCCACTCCCACCTTTCTTAAGGAAGTATTTATCTCCAGAAAAGAATATTTGAAAATGTAACGGAAATTGATGTTAACCCATACAAAACCCAGTGAGCTGCTTCAAATATTTCTGGATTAAGTTGCTGTGAAAATTCCCATCTCATATAAATGGAGCACAATATAATGGAACTGCAAAATTTACTTTTCCAAATAGTGCCCAGACTGTAAATATTTAGATTGGTGCATAAGTACATAGACGGAATCCAACCTGTTAACAGAAGTGTCTCATTCTGAACACTAGAAATACTTGATGATACCACAGAAATAAACTGTGAGAAGAGGAAGAGAAGATAGAAGAGAAATAGAATAGAGATAGAAGATTTATGGAAGTTAAAGACAATGAACAGTTAAAGCCTGAAAAGTTCCTGTTTTAATATATGAAAATGAAAGACTTTGATTTTTGTGCAAAATTAACTATAAAAACAAAACTTTTATATAGATTGATAGAAGCAAAACAAATATTAGTTTTATATAAAACTTTACTGAAGACAAATATACAGCAGTCATCAGCTGAGACATAAAACATAAMCAAATATTAAAATTTGAGGAGAGGAACATACCTGTCTCCAGTGTGAATGCTGCAGGGAGAAAGGGAAAATCTCCTACTATAAAAAGCTCTCTTACTCATTCTGCTACATATTTCCCTGTATAAATCTTATTTAATTAATATACTACAAAACTTCTAAGAACCAATAATGATATTAAAGCGATTAGAAAACATTTATTCGGGCATCATCAAGGACTTGGACATTCAACACGGACATGTAAAATCAATTCTATTGTTCTACTTGAAGAGTTCTATTTCCTACATCTAGTGATATTCTAGGATAACAATCCTGCATTATTACCAAAATGTATCAAAATCTATGGATAGAACTAGCACTATAGAAATATAGTCTATCATAATTCCTAGCTCAATTAATATTATGAAATATTGTCAAGTTGAAAACCTAAATACACCTTTATGAAAACATAATAAGCTTGAAAAAGTAGCTAAAATATTATCCATGGGGTTTGGAGGAATTTTTTCATTCTTTTCAGCCATCAACAGGATGAGTAATTACGGAACAAAGATACCTACCAAAACTCTAATTTTGCTCTGATGCAAGAAAGTTTAGTTATCTTCTGAAATAACATGGAGAATATAGGTTACTTTCATACATTTATAGTTCTGTTAAAATCAGAAACTATCAAAACAGAATTGAGGTTTTCCTTTAGAAGAGGAGGAGATGGGATGGTGTTAAAAGGYGATACCTTCCAGATGTTCCACTGTCAGTGTTAGGAAGAGGTCTCTAAATATTCCTTCGCTATTACAACACAAAAACATGTTAGATCGCAAGAACAACAAACCTGCAACTACCATGTTGTTCTTCTTGCCACGGGGATCCATCAAGCACCAGAGTGATAAACAGGGACGGTTGATCAGCCTTGATCCCTTAATTTGCTCCCTTACCCTGTTTTTCCCTTCCCCAATTCTTTCCCTTTACTACTCTCATCCCTTTCTAAACGAACAGCCCACCCCTCTTCACTCTCACCCCTTGGACCTCAGTTTTGCTGATTTTACACCCTTATTTACTATTTGTGACACAGATATCCCAGTAATTGCTATGTTGGGTCAGCAAATCTGTGACGCTACCATCCGCTTTGTTATCTATAAAGTTTCCTATTTCTGCCGTTTCTCATGCTGCTGCCTTGTTAGTGGAGTTAGTGGTCAAGGCTGACCAGCTGCTGCACACACATCGCTCCCCTTTGCCCTCTGTAATGCYTTGTAATTCCTCATGGTTTTATCTTGTTAGAGCAGCTACAGAGGAAGTCTTGGCCTTCRGCACTCATTCGCTGACACTTCCCATCGTGAGGATAATATGCGAAGGAGCTGTGCTGCCCCACCTCTCTGCTACAGGCCTGCATGTGCCTCCTGTGGTATGTGTGATGCCTCGCCTACACTTGCTGCCCTCATAGAGGTGGGAGGTGTCTCTGTTGGGCATAACCAGTAGTGGGGTGAGTAGCTGCAAAGTGATTTCCCTCCATCTCTGGTGCTGCTGTGACCCCCTAAAGACAATACAACACGCCCACAAAAAAAAACACTTAAAATCAATAACACCCCAATATGGGATATAGTACCTGTAGAAAGTCAGGTTCTTTGGCTCTGAAAGCACGTACAACAGTTTTAGCATATCAATATTTTTTTTCATTAGATATTCACTATTCTCTCCTATCCAAATCCACACAAGTGCACTACATATGATTTTACCAATTATTTGTGCTGAATAAAAATCAAAGCCTMGGGCCTCATTGTGCTATGTCCTGCACACATGTGGGATGAAAAGATTGCCTTTTTACCAGAGAGCTTATCATCTAAATTGTTAGAAGGTATGGGCTATTACAGAGATGATTCAGGCTATTTGATCAAAAAGCTAGGATTTTCAAATGCAGATAAGAAATTCCTGTGCTCAACAGCATAAAGCATTCATGAGATTTCTTCATTACTCTTTATTTCATCACTCTCATAAAACACTGCCATGCAATCATATCAGACAGACTGAAAATTATGCTCTTGAACAATTAATAAGTATTAAAGAAAACTTTGAAAGAACTGTCCTCATTCAACCAGTCTTCTGACTATAAATTAATACTAAAACTGAAAAACAATTTTCTGCTTCTGCAAGGTACTTTACATCATAAGGGGATAATAAAACATAACTAGGGCCCCTTCCAAAATACCTCGTCCCTCAAAGTCATTTTCTGACTCAACAGAGACCGATGAGAAGTCTGCCATTAACTCAGTTCTGAAATTGTGTTAAAATTCAATTTAAAACTACTGTAACTAGGCCAGTTTCTAACATACTTCCTGCTAAAACACTACCTGGAATGGTTTTTGTGTTGCATGCWCCTGGGAAATAGATGAAGCATGACTGCTATTGCTGAGATATGCCATGACTTCAGCACTGAAGCTACGCTTGCACGCCCAAATTTCTCTCTGCAGAAGGACACAATGCTGGTAAAGCTCACTAACAGGGTTTGCTGACAAGCTGCCTTATGACTAATCAGGTCCTATCTTGGACGGGACAAATGAAACCCCTGAGGTGTCCACGTTATCTCCAATGTACTCCGCAGCCCACATGCTGGGATATAGGATGTTATATAGATGCGGGGAACAACAAATACAAAACTAACAGTATTTGACCTGAAGTTCAGCAGAGTCAAGGTGAATAATCTGCTGAAAATGCATCCTGAATTGAACTCACCTTTGTAATCTGAATCTGTCTCCAAACTTCAGCCCTGGTTCTAAAAAGACACATAAATACAACAAGGTTTGAATTAGTCAGTAAAACTACAGATAGCTATTGTTTATCCTGTTTGGGTCTGTGTAGAAACCATACTTTAAAAGTATTGTTAAAAATACATAAAACACAATTATTGATCCTTTTTGACATCTATAGTTAAAAGAAAATAAAGAAACAGCTATTTGATAAATGATTTAGGCAAAATGAAAAGTACTTACATTTTATGGCACTTCTTCAATATACTTTGGAAGTTTCAAGATATAAAAGCTTAAATCCAGGACACTATTGATTTTCAGCTGATAAGCTTCTTTCGATCTCCAGTAAATTAAAATTGTAAATTGTGGCTGAATAGATACATACTATATTTTACTTTCTGGAATACTCTAGAGGAATCTTTATTCTAAAAATAAAAGCCAAAGAGGAAGAGGGGAGAAAAAGAAACAGCTTTTCCAAACAAATTCTCTTAAGAGTGCTATTTATAAAGGTCTTTTTCTTCATTCCCTTGAAAGCAATCTGGATCTTATTAATTAAATGGATTTTTCTATATTTTTTAAAATTTTCAAGCCCCAAATATCTTTTCTTTTATGGTGTTCTCTTTTCCTTGAAGACCACCGTGAATGCAAACATTTTCTGTACATGAGTAAGCAAGAGTAATTTGACTCTAAGAGATTATTATGTATGCCAAATTGTCAGACACTAAAATTGAACAATAACATCCAGAAACAGGCCACACAGGATTTCTAAGGCAAACATAAACTGAGTCTCACATGAATACAGACATGTCCTGCAGTCATTACTATAAGGCCCATCTTTACTAAAAATAGGTTTATTTTAGCATATAGGGCCTTGAATGTCAAGACAAAAGCTAAGAGTGAAGACGAAGAAAATGTTTGTATATAGGAAATGCTGCTCCAGACTGAAGGAGGGAGCTGCTTGGCTGTGAACACTTTCATGAGCACATGAACACACATATCACATTGAGCAAAATACATAGGATAAGTAGTAAAGAAACRTGGCTGAGGCTCTCCTCCTCCTCCTGGTTGCACTGCTGAAGCAACGTCGCTGTAGAAGTGCAAAGGGGCTTGCTGCACTTTGCAGCACCTGGCCGTGTGGGTGTACAGGAGCGGCACATCCTGCTGCTGCACACCGCTGTGCTGCCTGGCAGCCTGGAGGGCTGCAGAAGAGGAGTGAGGTGCTTTGCTTTGGCTCTATCTGCAGTCATTACAATGACCCTGAATGATTTGGAAATACACGATTTCTGGAACTTGCTATGGCAATATGACCGATGGAAAAATCAGCATGGGGATTTCTCAAAGGGGTTTTGATGAGACCTGCTATATGATGCCAAAATATCATATAGTAGTATAGTATCATATCGATATGACATGTTTGTTCAGCAACGAAGAATCTGTTTACTTAAGCTCTCCATTCATGCTATAAATAAATAATAGKTTTTTTTCTTGAGTGGTATATCTTGTACTCAATAGTGTTGTAACGTATAAGGCTCAAATGTGAATTGGCATGAAAATGTGAGCCATGSTATTTATTACATTATCTAGACATGTACATTTGCTGCAACAATCATTTAGCAGTTAATCATCTTGCCATGATTTTAATCTGTTGCTTGCTACTGGTTGAGATCACTTATAAATGGATTTTCTCCCTTGTTATGCTATTAATGGATCTTTTTTCTCTTAAATTTGAAATTAAAGGTACGTAGTAGAAATATTTATAAGCATCTGAAAATAAAATGCAAACTGTAACATCAACACACTGCGTATATTGGAGTCAGCACTAAAATGTCTTGATTTCCTCATCCTGTGTTAACTGACACTGTAGGGTTTTGGTTAATTGTGAAAAAATGATTAATATTATRTAAAAAGATTAATGTCATAGTACAGAATACCAGGATATAGATGTGTTTCAGATTAACTGGCCTTTGTTCTGAGCTACTTACCATGATACAAAAAGTTACTTCAAACTATCTGCCAGCAATCCCTTCAAAGAAACCATTAAATTTATTCAAGTTTATTCTAGGATACACATTGAATAACAGAAAAATAAATGTGAGATTTGAAAGTATGAGAACAAAACTGAGGGGAGAAGAAAGCAGAAGTGATCCAAACAAGTAAAAAGACAACTACTGATTGTAAAGCCAAAGCTTATGTTGGATGTGAGAAGAGAATTACTTGATATAGTCTGAAAAAATAGGGAATATATGCTCAACTTAAAAAAAAAAAGATAAGAAAAAATAAAAGAACAAAACTAAGACAAAATAAGGCCAYAATAAGAGGAAATAAGTTAATCTATCTTCAGATAATAAAAAGCAAAAGAAGTTAAGAAATTGGGTATAGCTCATGTTTATGTTTGGAATATAATCACAGAATTCAGCTCTGACTTGTGTTTGGAGATGATCTACAAACTATCCTTATAAATTTCATTATTGTTTGCAATTTATTATTTCAGCAACAATTTTAACTATGTGTTCAGTTTTAAACACATCAGTAGACCTATAATTACTGTTATGAGCAAACTGCTGCAATGGAAGTGGTTACTTTTGTACAGTTTGCTTTAAGTATTTTTATAGAATTACTGAAGAATGTATTATTTAAATTGCTAAATATAACAGATTATGAATTCGTGGTATTTCAGTCTATGTTTTGCTCCAGTATCTGTGATAAAGGATATTGGATAATGTATATATATATATGATATGAGACTTATTATATATTGTTAGAATTCAATAGTCCTTCTTTWTCTGAAGTTTTAAGTTTTTCAACATACCTCTTCTCTCTGTTGCAATTATTTTAAAAAATACATATTGAAAATATGTGTTTTGCTCAAGTTTTGAATTAATTTGATTTCTGCAGCATCTTCTTTTATAGCTAACTATATTTCACTGAAAATCATCCCTAGCTTATATGCACTCAGCCAAGGTTTACCTTGCTTTAATGCTCTATGCAAATACAATTGCAAACATTGGATAAGGCCTTCAAAATCTACTTTAACAAATTTAGTGGTGTTACACTGGTCATCCACTTAACCTATCAGGTTTAATCCAGAGAGGTTGTGGARTCTTCTTCTCTGGAGATATTCAAGGCCCGCCTGGATGCAACCCTGTCTAACATGCTCTAAGTGACCTGGCCGAGCAGGAAGGTTGGACTAGATGATTTCCAGAGGTCCCTTCTGACTTAACTGATTCTGTAATTCTATGAATCTATGAAACATCTATGGTTCCTCTACTTGCTCCTTCTAAATTAAAGCAATCAGTGAAACCACCCTTCACAACTACCTTTGCATTGGCTCTGCTTTAGTCTGACTGTACAGAAGGTTCATACTTCTTTGCTGTTCTCATATCAACTACTTTTGTGGTTAGCCAATATTGCGGTTGTTGTGATCAAATCTTCCCTTTCAAAGCGGTACTTAAACACATCTGCTGAATCTTAATGAACTTAGAGTACCTCAAAACTGAAAAGATGAAGGTCAGGGTGAAATCTCTGAGGCAAATGTACTGCATGAGGGGTGGTCCTCTGCACTTTGAGTGAGAGACACTGCCACTGCTTGGAACATTCACAGTAGACTTTATGTGGATTATCTAGAGACATATCTTTCTTTTCTTCCTCAGTGTTTATTTCTTGGAAATGAAAGACCTGTCCTGGAATTGGATCGTAAAAATTATATTTTCCAAATAAATTTTGGGGAAATTTATACTTTTTAGCATTATATAGGAGGTAAGTGCTGGTTTTCAATTTAAGGCTGCATTTTAGCTATCTTTTTCCCTTAGYTGAAATGTTTGTCTTCACCACATCAACCTTTCAAAAAAGAAAAGGACTCCAGAAAAGAGTTAGAAGCTTCAAAAAGCCCATTAGGGAATTTCTTAACMATTTTACTAAGAAAAGGCCTAGAAACTTTGGCATAGGTGACAGAAAATTGATGGATRGATGGACGATGGGGCAGACAGAATCCTATTACAGTCTTCATTTCTTTAACTTCAGAAAAGCTACAACCAATTTATATAATCTGAAGGTGTGTCCCTGGATCTTTTCTAGAATTATATTCTAATGTATTAGATCTGCACATATTTAACATAAATAAACAGAAAATGAAAGAGAGTAGTGAGAACGACTTAAGCAGAAGTAGATAAAACAAGGGACTTGTAATTCCTGCTTCTGCTGAGGCAGAAATGTTGACTGAGGGTTGACACTGAGGCCAATACCCAAATTATATCACTGAGAACATATWGAGAGCCAATTTAAAAAATTTCAGTACTATTTTTGACTCGCATCTCCTCAATAGTGTCATTATCTTTAAAGTTTCAGCCTCGGCACTCAGCAGTGGTATCATTTACAACTGCTGCTTCTGCTATTGACTGAGGAAATTAAAATGCACTTAAATAACATTACAGAGAACAGATTTATARAATGTTGACTGTGGATTGACATTACCGGGGAAACAGTATTGATARGTCGTATTAATTTATGGACCTATTTCCATACCAAATAATATGCTATCATCTGGGGGGAGGAGGAAGGTGAGTAGGAGAAAACCAAAGCATGATTCAATGTAAAGCACCTGACCATGGATTTCTCATATTCTCAACTGAGTCCAGGAAGACTTTTATTTTTATTTTTATTTTTATTTTAATGCATGTGTTTGGGGAAGAGTGGGAAAATCTTTTACTCTGTCTAGAAGTATGAGCCTCAACTTTACAGAGAGGAAGCTCCTTCTGTAAATAGTTGAGAGTAGGAGAATGATTATTCCCTAACCTTTCTGGACATATGGAGATTAAGCGTTTGCCTTATATACAGCTGTCCCTGCTTTGAGCAGGAGGCTTTTCTTCTTTATTCTCCCACTACTTCYTCATCTATTGCATAGAATAGCAAATGGAACTAAATGAGTTTGCAGAAAAAGCTCACTATTATGTCATTAATGTTTAAACTCCTATTAACTTTCAAGATAAAAGGTTTGGTGTGAAATTACTCAAAGTGGGCTGTCAAAAATATCATTTTAAAAACACGCTTTTCACATAATTCTAGTATATAGTATTATTATTGCTATTATTAGACATGCAGGTAAATACAGCTTAAAGGCTGTTTAGATGTTGATATTATAGCTTATTGTTTTAATAGTATGATAGTACWGAAAACCATATGTACATGTTTATAAATAGCAACCATTAACTCACTTGCAATGCAGACAGTATTACCATAATGTTAAATAGGATCTTTATTAATTCAGCCTCATTATCTTAACAATTTTGGAGAGAACAAGAATATTGATGAGACAGGATAAGCCTCCTTGTCACTTAAAATTAAAATAGTGAAGATTTTAATTTCATCAGTAAAATAATGTTTCTAAGTATATCTCATGCACTAAAGAACTTTATTTGGGGATAGTGTTACAGAGAAGCATATTCTACAGCCATCATTATAGATACGAATTGTWCGTCTTAGATGTAAATTTAAGATATTTTTGGAAGTTAAGCTGATTTCACTAATTGAAGTCATGACTTCAAGCATTCCTACCAAAAAGAGCTTAAGTCTTACATCCCATTTCTGTCAAATACTGTGCAGAAGAAATGAAGAGCATAAAAAATTGAAATAGCTTTTTCAAGAAAATGAAACATTTCTTTTTAGCAAGAAGAAAAGAGGCATAAAATTTCTTTATCAAATGTGCCATTGCACATTAACCACTAAAAGAAGTATGCAAATAGGTATACGCAAAAACAGCATGATAGTTTTTATCTGTTATTGTTCTTGGAAGTGTGGCTATTCGATGACTTTTTCTCCAGGAAATATATAATTTATATCAGTTAGTATTATAATACAGCATTCAGAGTTAAATCTTKTCATAGAATGCTCACAGATTATTAAAAAAAATCTTTTTAAATGTCAAAGCTTAATGTTGTCAGCATATTTCATTTATTTAAATTTTTTTYCTTTGTAAATCAGGCTTTGGCATGACAGATTACATTTCTATTGAAGGCAATTTGGATTTGGCACATTACTTGGCTTATCTGTCTACTATATCTTCTACGTGTTTCTTCCTATGCCTTATTGAACAAAATCATCCAAGCTTGTCTTATTAATATTTGGAAAGTTTCAAAACTTAGAGAATCTGCATTGCAATATTGATTTTTTTTTTCACATCATCAGGAGTGCTTTTGATCAGTTAACTTGCAAAATAAAGCTCCACACAAAAATGCAACTTAAAAAAATCCATGAAATTCCATCAGCTTATGTATTTGAATGTTCTTTATTTTTCTTTCAAACTTTAAGAACGATCATCTAAGCTTATAAAATGCTGTAAATAGCCAATGTATGAAAGATAGTTTTAAAATATATACAAGATAGACTGGAAATAAATACRTTGCAAAATATTATTTTTAAAAGATGAATCTTTCTGCGCTATTGAATAACATATTTGTATATTTTATCTCTTGACACTCTAGAAGAATTTCAAAGAGTGTTCTTGCCAAAGATTTAAACATATCTTATTTCATTACAGGCTTTGGAATATGACTGCATGTATTTAGCACCACTTTGAATAAACACAGTATCTGTGGAAGCTTTTCAGTGAGCAAATAGATATTTTGGAAGTATATTAAATGTGAATGGATATTGTTATATCTACCTTGATAAAAGGATTAAATTCACATGCCTTAAACTAACATGAAATGTGTCACAAAAGTGTTGATTTCATAGGTGTATTTTCCGTTTCAGACAAGAAATTAAAGTTAGAAGAAYGAGAAGAAGAAAATAAATTCAATTGTGAAAGGGTAGTAAATCACAAAATTCATGTGGCCAACTCTCCAGTCATTTCTTACATTTGTAGTCATAAATTCTAAAGTTACAAAAATGTTACTTGTACTTTCTTTACACAGCTCATTATTACAAAACAACTGGATAAAAAAAAGATTACTAGGAAAAAAGAATTGAAGACGTATCTACTCTTTAATAACTATGTCATACCTTGTGTTGTTTGAGAAGTAGTTGGTGATCACATTAATAAAAACTTTAATTTTATAAAGACCATGGCGGGGAGGAGGAGGTTCATTAAGACAGTRTGAGCAGATTTAACTGACATATACTTTTTTGCATACTTACCCTAAGTTACTTTTATATAATTAACTTATACTTTTGTGTCAAATTTTATTTTGTATTTATAAAACACATACGAACATCTGCAATTAGCTATACCTATCACTTTATAGTTTTGTGTCATCATTTTAGCAGGTTTCCGTGTAAAAGCRTTATGTGGCAACGTTGATCTGTTGCCTGTTGACTTCAGGCAGGTCTCATTTAACTTGTGCGACACAGCTATCAGCTGAGTTGGAGAACAGCTGCAGAGCAGCTCTGCAGAGAAAGATCTGGGTGAACACCAAGTTGACCATAAGCCMRCAATGTGCCCTTGYGGCTGAGAAGGCCTTCATAAGGAAGAGTATTGCTGGCAGGTTGAGGGAGGTAATCTTCCCCCTCTACTCATCTCTGGGGAGGCCACATCAAGAATATCATGCCAGACTGGGCTCCCCATTACAAGAGAGACCAGGAGGTATGGGACAGAGTTCAGTGAAGGGCTACTAAGGTGATTAGAGGGCTGGAATATCTCTCATATGAGGAAAGACTGAGATAGCTGAGATTGTTCAGCCTGGGGAAGGGAAGACTGAGGAGGGATCTTATCAGTGTGTATAAGTACCTGAAGGGAGGAGGTCAAGAGGATGGGGCCAGGGTATTTTCAGTTGTGCCATACGACAGAAGAGAGGCAACAGGCCAACCCTGACAGGGTGCTGGACTAGATGATCTCCAGAGGTCCCTTCCAACCTCAGCCATTCTGCGATTCTATGATTCTCTGTAAATTATTTTTTTTTTCTTGTTAGGGTCTGTTTGGTTCCTTGTCTAAAAGTAATCTAGACAAAATGCTCCTTATTTTGATAAACAAGCAGCAATTTTACTGGTTTCCTTGCTTTCAATTTTGAATAATGGAAGTCATATACTAGATGAGTTTTTCTTTACTTATATAGAGAGAAATCCATTTGCAAGTTTAACTCACATTTGTTGTAGATATATGCCTAGAATACTACTCTAACAGGACAATTGATAATATATGTATTTGTCAACTACAAATTATTACTRGAATACAGTCCAAGTGTTTCACACTGAGAAACAAACAAAAAAGAACGAGGAAAATTCAACCATATAAGGATGCAATAGCCAGAAAATCAAATCAGCAAAAACAAACTGCTAGCAATTTATACTGAGTTTCCAGTGTGAATCCAGAGAATAAGACTTCTTAAGGTCTGTGGAATATCTCAAACTTAATATGAGTACAAACAGATATTTTGCCACATATTTAGAGATGTTCAGGAGAGGATGAAAAATACCAATTTTACATACAACTATTATTTTTGTAGTGTTCCCAGTTTTGGAAGACAATTCACAGGGAAGCATTTCTTGAGTAAATGATGAAATTACTGATCAAAAAGGCCAAACAGACCTAGTACTARGGCGTATATCTGATTGATCTGAACATTCTGTTTTCTGATGGCATTATGTAAACAAGGAAATGCTAGAAAAAGAACRACTCTATAAACTGAGTGGTTAAAGAACACAGAAGTGACAGGAAGAGGCAGCTATAGTTCCTGTTTTCCAATGAAGATTACTTATACAAAGTGGAAAACCCTTGGCCRGGTGCTTTGGCCATGCAAATGGACTATGAGAAAAGAGCAGCATTCAGATTTAAATGTGCCATTACATCATGGGGAAGGCACCTCTGTATTAAGTTAAGTAATACTATGTAAAGAAAACACCTGAATAATTGACGGTCCCTCACTAAGCCTACCAAAATACAAAAAACTACTGTAAACAACTTTAAATAATTTTAGTTTGACATCAATGCAAGAAAAAGACAAAAATTAAAATATTGAAGAGAGAGATGGATTGGAAAAAATTGCTTCCTAACTAATGTTTTGAGCTCTAAAACCCTTTCAGCTGCAGTGAGTAGCGAGGGCAAGTTCACTTTTGGCATGCCACCAACAGTGGCTAAAATAAGCTAGTTGAGTGCATGGACTGGGACTGTATCAGTTACCCGTGTCAGATAAGACTGAAATCTCACCGCCTCCACGATCCTATTTATTTTGAAAGACAGAAGCATTTTCACTGTTGTAGTTTAAACTTCAGTGTGTTTTAAAGATATCAAGATATAATACAAGCTAAATGGGAGAACTGTGAACTTTCAATAGTTATTAAATATTGCGTTTAACCTTCTAAATCAAGTCTTTTTTTTTTTTTGGAAAAAAAGTTATATGAATTCTCAAATTAAAAGCAGTCAAGGAAGGTATTACAGGTATTATAGACTGATAGGGAATTTCAAGCCTTTTCTCTGTGGAACTAATACTGATTCATAAATATTATGATTATAATGCATTGTTTTCTTTATTTGCAAATGCAGGACACATTTTATGTCAATCCAGTGCTCATTCAATCCCTATRTCTGTTGGTACAATATTTGTCGAACATTGCTTAGGTCTTGACAAYTCCTTCTCTTGAATACAATAATAATCTTTCTCCTTCTCCTGTTGGAAGTTCTATCACAGTCCTCTACTCCGTGATGCATCGTTTGACCCAACTCTGAATCCTGAACAGTTCAGTGATGGCTTTCGTGCTTACATCATGTAACATGGCATGATGAGCTTTACTGGTATGGGCACTGGCACTGCAGAAAATCCTTCAACAACTATCTGTGAATCCTTTCTGGAAGTCCCTCTCCCTTTTGCTTTGTGCAGAATGTGATTCCTATGGGTCTCAGTCACAGCTAGGTTTTAGAACCTGTCTTGCAGGGCCAGGTCACCTTACACAGGGACATTCCTGCAAAGCAGCTTGTGGAAATTGCAGGTCCATTTTTTTACGAAATGAGTCAGAACGATTGCACCTCTATTTCATCTGTCTACACAGCCATCTCTCATTTATCAATGAAGGCACACTTGTAGCCAGAATTTTCTTCCTTAAAGAAGAAATTGTAGTGAATGAAACTTTTAAAATCAATATAGTTGCAAAAAAGTATGAATATACAAAAAAAAAAAACCTTTTAAAATAACTTCAAGAGGAATTGCATGAGCAACTCCCACAAAACATTCTTTAAAATTCAGTAACTGAAAAACATAGGTCTTGATGCATAATATCAGACCCTTTCATAAGTGAGAACTTCCATTGCCTCTTCCCTTAAATACATAGAAAACCTAAAACCCCCTTTCATTACCTGAAGTTTAGACCAGTTCCACTGCACAATTTCCATCTCAACTTACRCAATGTTCTTAGGCAAGATTGCAAAGGTTGGCAGACTTCCAGCCAGAGAAAGACCTGCAGAAGATACCTTCTGATACCCTCTGAATCAGGACAAGGACATTATGGGGAAAGCCCTGATGTATTTTGAGGGAGAAGATAGTAATCTAGAGGCAATAACAGAGTCAACATTTACATCCCCAAAACACTTACAATGCACACACCAATTCTAAATAAAGTGATTTCACTTACATGAGCATGAGACTAAGAGCTGGTAAATCAGTCCTTATAATCTCAGACGTATCACAATGTTCCTACTCTGTTTATCAATATGGTATGAGGTCACTTAATCAGGCAAATCTAATTTAATAGGGAATTTTATGATGGAATATAGCACTTGATAAAAATATGCAGTGAAAGAATTAATTTATCAGGATATCATTTACTTTCAACAATAATAAAATCCAAATATAATAAATACAGTCTTTGTTTATATACATTAAGATAGATATTTTTCTTTGCAAACTTCTGAGTATTTAATCCAAGAAATAAATTCACTGATAAAATATTCACCCTAGATGAACTTTTGAAAGTAGCATAATACATCTAAACACAACGAATTCTAAAAATATTATGTTCCATATTCATACTGGACTCAAATCAGAAATATAGTTTCCAAGCAGAAATATGTYACACAACAAATGTATTCAACTCAGAAAATGTTAATCATTAAAAAAAAATCTTAAAATCATCTTGTATGACTTTTTTAATTAAAATATCCTTCAATTTATTCACTGTAAAATTATTTAAATTCAAATTTAACCCCTAAAATTCATAAACTGGCAGTAAAAATGTCTATAAACTATTCTGTAAAATGTAATTGCAACAGAAAACTCCAAACATATATTACCTTTTTGTATGTATGTTCTATCTTTTCATTTTTGGGGAAGGGAGTGGGTATACATATGATCTCAAATGAAGGAGTTCAATGAAAAATTAAATAGTCTGGAAAAAAAAATTAAGGAACCGTACAAAGTTTAAACGTTAAAAACATTTTTAACGGGAGAAAATGTCAGCCAGGATATGGTGCTACCAGTATCAAGACATTCTAAATCTAGGTTTCTGTGAGTGAAACAAGTAGGCATGGGTCTTTTCTCTTTAAAGGAGTGATTCCAATGTGCACCAGCTATTTTGAAAAATACACTCTTAAAGTAATAGGGTAGTCCCTGTTGTAAAGTACCACTACATGAGGAAGGTTACGTTTTTGAAGTGTCCTGGTGGATACCTTCCCCAAAGGTGCCTGTATGATTATCTGAYTTTTCTTCACATTATAAAAACTTTCAAAAGTGACTCTGCAGTGCCCTCTGCATCTTTCTGCTGCCCTGAAATGGCATTCTTTTGTGACTAGTGGCAGGAATAATCCTCAGGATGTTTGATGCTTTAGCAAGGGCATCCTTGATGGTGAGCGATTTTGTAACTTTTTAAACAACATTTGCACTTTTGTCTGGAATTAGGGGTGCYCCAAGCTTCCTCAATACAGGTGAGTCAAGCTGTATAATACAAAAAGGATGCATCAGAAAGCAGAATCAAAAGGATATTTTAACTCCAAAAATAAGAAAATAAAAAGGGKGAGAGGGTCATTAATGGTTAATAGAATCTATTCAACTTCAAAAGTGTAGTTGGGTTCTAGAGATGAACAAAAGAACAAGTTGGAAAATATTTTATTTTAACAAAGCAGCTCACTCAGCTCTGCAGGGAAATAAGGCTTTCTGTTCAGCTATTACAAAATACTCATGGGTACAGGTCAGAACAAAAGTTAACATGAATATAGTCTGGGCGTGCCAATTCCTAATGAGTCAAGGCATACTTTCACTCAAAGTTGGACATCCTATGAGAGATAATATATAAACCTCTGACTTTTTGAACTAGACACGTACGTGAACTAGACACATGAGTACTGAACCATAGAAACATTCTGAACCATAAAAAATGAACCATAAAGAATGGAGAAACAGCCATTCCAATTTTATAGTAKTACTATATGAAAAGTCAGTGAAATCAACATTAAAATTCCTTCCTTAAGTGCTTGTGTGCTATCTATTTACACGTTCTGCAATTTCATAAGAGTGATAGTTTCCACTGAAATGAGGAGAGTTTTGTCCAGCAACACCTTTTTTTTAATTATGCTTGTCAAAAGAAAAAATAATACCACAAACTTTCTCTCTTAATTCTTGCTTATTGGAGAAGGTAGGAGGTTTTCAGTTTGTCAAACTGTACAAATGAAATATTTAATTCTGCTTTTCAAAGTGATTTTTTGTTTAGACAATGTAGTTACTTTATGAAAAATCTATTAAAAATAAGAAATTAGAAAAACAAGCTTTGAAATACTAAAGTGAAATATTTTTATAGAACAAAAAAATTTTCTATGGCTGATAATTACTTGTTTATGAACATCAGTTCAAACATGGGTGGAGGAACAAAAATGTAATCTGAGAAGAAGCTAAAATCTATCTTAATCTGTATTTTCTTATGAAAAATTTCTGTTTCTAATAAAACAATTCGCTGTAGGTATGTATATAAATATATATTTTCCTCTATATATTCTTTTTTTCCTCCATGTTAATTTTCTGGCTTACAATGTTTCTTACTATTCATTGTGTTTTATTGCTAAGTGACTTCAAACAGATTGTTATAAAAAAGATTTGCATTACAAATAAGATTAAAAAAAATAGTTCCTTTATCATTTTTTTTCCGGATGCTTTGTTTAAAAGATGGATGAAAAAACTTTTATTAGTGAATAATTTTACCGCCAAATTTCTACAACTGAGACATTGTAACTGTCTTTGAAGAGAACATTAGGTACAATGCTCTTGATGTTGATCTTAAAAATTTACAGAATTTTTAAGTATTGTTTTCCTAACTTTGAATTTTCTCAAACCTACTGTTATTACCTTTTCAGTTGCAGTTGCAAGGAATGCTAAGGCTGTGTAAGAACCATGGTGCTATTATTTGTTACCACAGCTATCAACAATAATCAAATATTACCATAATTAGAGTATGTTTGCCCATTTTCCCAAAATCAGATGCAGAAAATTCTTAATATTTAATATTAAATTGATAAAAATGGCTTGTATGATTGTGACAGACTGATCTGGGATTGTTGGTTGATTAAAATTAGTGTATCTGCTGAAGTCAATGGAGCTGAATTTCACTAACTATTGATCTGGTCTATTATTTCTAAAACTGCAAATTTGTATCTATAACCTTGAGGAAGGCCTAAAAGTTTAGCTAGGCATGCTCAGCTAACCCATTTAGCTTAGCATGTAAGAAGTCTAATTTAATTTGAAGTTAAGCTCCTAATCAAGACATTGTAGAACTGGGGCTACAAATTACTATTTGGTTCATATTAACTAGAGCCAGAATCCATAAAATTTATAGTTTTAAGCCTTTTTAAACCCAAATTTTTAAATGCCAGGGTGCCAGATAGTGATACAAAATGAACAGCTTGGCTGTGCACTATCTGCTGGCAGTTATGTATGTCAGAAATGAGAAAATAAAAAGTTCTGTATGATGGATTGGAAGTGTGCTAGCCGAGACGAAAATGCTAGAAAAAAGAGCTGAAAAACTATCGTTGTCAGGAGGACAGATCCTTACACGTTATCGGCAGATGAGGCACAAGAGGGAAGGGCTAAAGTGCAAGACGACGTAGCCTGCTGCGATTCTGGGACAGCACATCCACATTTACTGGCGGGAGGGGCGTTTGCACTGCTGGCTGCTCCTAGGCATGTGCCACGWGTGCGTGGAGAGCTGACTGCTGAGGGGCTTTGCTTTAAGCAGGGGGCTCCGACGACCCCTCTGTGCTTGACTTCAGTCTTAGTCTCCCCAGGAGGGAAGCTGTTTAAAGCTGACTCATGCTGTTCTCTGAAGGATACTGTGAGATACCTAGTGCAGACATGAGACRATTTTGTGCTGAAAAAGGATTCCTCCAACACACTGACTTGCTAATGTAGGCTCATGATATAGCTACTGAAAGGCAACCACAGAGCTCCAAGCATCCAAAGTCGCAAACTCTTTCATAAAAAGGGTGATAGTTTTTTATTTAGTTTTGTTTTGGYGGGKTTTTTTTTGTTTGTATATTTTGCCTTTTATATACAGATGCTAAAGGCTTGGGCAGGGTCAGAGTAGGAAATGGTAGTAGCTACATACCAGCCTGGTGGCTGGGGCAGTCACAGTCACTCAAAATACAAGACATCCAAATTCTGTTCCCTTCTCAAACGAACGGGAAGTATGTTCCCATCCTCTGCACTGTAGGRGAGATTATCAGATACTCTAGATTAGCAGATTCATGGGCCAGAAGTGCCTCTATGCCATCTGGATAGGGCACTCAAGTGGGAGGGAAGATTCTTGCATCATAATCTTGTTACAAGAAATCTACCCATTTTACTTTGTCATAATTAGAACTTCTTAAAAGGAGAAGACTCTTTTTGCCTTTTAAAAGAAAAGCCCAGAAYCCAAATCCTTACTGCTGGCAGAGTGCCTTTACTTGTAGGGATAGAGATGATTGCACTTTCTTGCTTTTTGTCCTGGGAAGRGTAAAATAGAAGTTCAATTCCCTTYAGTGTCAGGGTATCTTAAGATTAGGTTTTCCCATAGATATGCACTGATCAGCAGTAGGCTATAACGGACAGCTGACATTACAAAATCTACTATGCATACCAGGCATGTTCAACACACACCTATTGGATCAAGCCTTCTGGGGATGTTGACCCATTTCTTTCTAATTCCTGGATCCCAGTGTGGCTTGAAARGGTATTAAATTCTTTGCTGCTTACATGGGGAGAATTCTGACGTGAACAGAAGCAGAATGCAATCAGATACTGAGTTTTATGTGCCTGCAGGCATACACAACTGCTGAGCAGGCTCTGTCAATCCTACTTTTTGATACCTATTTGCCTATGCCCTTTTTTAGGTGCTTAAGCCAATCTTTAGATCTTTCCTTACACTAAAAATGGTTTTGTGTTCGTGTTTGAATCAGAGAATATTAAGTGGCATTTTAGTTGCTTTCATCATGACTAATTTCTGAGGAAAAAAAAAGAGCTGTCATTTTTGCATTTTCAATATGTACTTGAAATTAAAATTTAACAACTAAAAATATAGARGAAGATGCATATTAATTTTATTCTTCACTTCTCAAGTGTTCATATCATTAGGGTTAGTTATGCAGCAGTTTAAACTGTGAGTGAAGACTGCCATCTTCTGACTTCTGCAGTACAGCTGCATGATTCAGTWTGCAGCTTAGTTTGCCCTACTCCTGTTTATCACAGTGCTTCCAACTGACCAGATCTTGATCCTATGCTCTAAAAWACTGTAGCCCAGCCAAGGCATTGCACTCACAGTATGCTGTTCCAGGTCCGGAAGAAAAACACGTTCTGTGACAAATGAAACTAGCTCACTCCCCTATTTTCTTACAGAGGCAGCTGTCACATAAATTTGTCATTTCATCCAGATATTCATAGGTATATGTTCTATCACCATCAGCTATTTGGTCAACTGATCATTTTCTAGGTATCACTAAGGTTACATGGTTCTGATATGAAGACATCAAAGCATATAGGTATATTAGATTTCTATCTCCTGTAACAAGTCGGTGGTATCCAGGCAACTAACACTAGTAACTTTAGAATTCCAACCCCAAAATTTCAGCTATTTAGAATGTGAATATAAAAGTAAGTAGCAGGCATTTATCAAATGCCCCAAGCTGTTCGCTAAATTAAACCATCAACAACATAGACATTATAGAAGGCCTGAAGCAAATGGAACAGATASAAGTATGTACATTCTGGCCAGGTTGTCATACATTTATTTATGACTCAAACAATAGAGTGAGATAAAATAAATAGYCTCTTTTAGCAGCAGGAAAGCAAAAGCAGCTGCATCTAACCAGTGTTATTTACCACACACTTTATCCAGACTTATGCCCAGGGCATGCCGCTGACAGAAAGCACAGCAGGATCAAGGTCTGGATGATCCAATTCCAAATCTTATCATACCCYAGATATCACATATGGAAATACAACTCTCATAGCAAGAGTTCTGTGATCCTACCACTAACACAGAATGACTGGTATATACTCTGAATGAAAACATGTTCTCCATCTCTGAAGGCACTGATAACCCAGTGAGTTTCCCTGGCGAGAAGGAAACTTTCTGGGTTGTCAAGGCTTATCTAATCAACTCTTCTAACCACTTTACATCTGACCTACCGCACCTATGTGTTTTCAAAGTATGTCCTCCTATGCAACATAACTAACACAGCAGATTCAGAATCCTACAGACGGGTCGAATTCCACACTTCATCATYTGCTCAGTAATTTTTAAGAGTAAAAGAATGGAATATAAGCTATRATTTGAATGAGTAAAGCAAATGTCTGTGTTTATGACTGCTCTTTTACCTGTGTCCTTGGGCTTCCTTCACGTTCTCTCTCGTGACTCTCAGGGTGTTTTTAGCTCCTTTAAATAATCCAGTACTTTCAACTTTTTCCTCAGGGAAAACCTACTACTTAGAAATAATTTATGTCATATTATAAAAGCTCACCTTTTACATTAATTCATTTCAATGTAATAAATGTGCTAATTCAAGCTCTAATCGAATGTAGGAGTATGTGTGTATGTATCTGCGCATTTACAGAAAGATGGATAACTATCCTTTATGCACAGTGCTCATTCAAACAAAAAACTCCACTGACTCGCCTTTATAAGYAGGATTCCCTTCTCCTCCTCTTCCGCCCAATATTAATGCGCCACCACTTCAACTATCAAGTATTGGTTTAGTCATTTGGGAGGAGACACAAAAGATCAGCTGAGTCTGCGACCGCATCTGCAGTCCAGCTGTGTCCAGTCCTGGGCTCCCCATACAAGGGATACACTGGAGTGAGTCCAGCGAAGGGCCACAAAGACAATGAGGGGGATGGAGGGTCTCTCAYGTGAGGAGAGACTGCGAGAGCTGGGACTGTCTAGCCTGGAGATGAGAAGGCTCAGCAGTACCTAACCAATGTGTGTAAATATCTAGTGAAAGGTATAAAGAGGATGGAACCAGACTTTTCTCAGCAGTGCTTAGTGGCTGGACAAGAGGCATGGGCACAAACTGAAATAAAAGAGATCTGTTTAAATGTAAGAAGAAACTTTTTTACTGAAAGGGTGACTGTTTCCATCTTTGGAGATATTCAAAAGCCATCTGGATGTGACCCTGAGCAACCTGCGCTAGGTGACTCTGCTTGAGCAGGGGGGATTGGATGAGGTGATCCCCAGATCACCTCAGATCTCCAGGCCTTTCAGCCTCAATTGTTCTGCGTGATTCTGTCATTCTTAAGAGTGCTCTGAACATTGGCATAACTGGCTACATCATTACACGGTCACCACAAAAAGCTGTATATAGCAAAAAGACAAGCAGATGAACTAGATAAAATACTGAAATCTCTGTTAACAACTTTTGGCTCCTGTGTGACAACTTTAGGAGCTGACCACCTAATCATTTTTCCTCTCATCTCYATATGAGCAAAAGAGAATTCAAATTAAAAATATATAGTTTTCTGATTAATATGTCATTATCAGAATGCATATTATTTTTACCTAACTTTTGAGAGATACATGCAACTGTGGGAAGATGTCAGTCTCTCAGAAGGGTTCTGTAAATAACTGATTTTTCAATTCAGCATAAGCAAAGTGGAGAAAATCCTTTATTTAAGTGGTAAGGATGCTCGCTGTAAACCAGCCAGCCAAGGAGACCCGTATCTTGCTGGTTAGGAGGAAAAAAAAAAAAAAAAAAAAGAGAGAGAGAGAGAGAGAGAAAGAGAGGGAGAAGTAAAATGTCCCATCTAGAAGTTGTAGTGCAACCTGTACTGGTTGCATTCTGCTGACCTATTTTTTTCATATTGTGTAAAATATGAAATAAAATTATATCCTGTGAGACATTTAAAGTTCCCCAACATCATATGCTTAATTTTATAGAAGATTATTCAGAAAGAAAATGATTATGAATTGGGTCACAATCTCAATTCAGTGAATACTTAATGATTTACATAAGGTAAAATAATCCCTGCAGAACACCCATCATAGGGCAGATAGATTTAGTTTCAAAATCCACCATACAGAGGGACTATCACCTCATTTCTGCCTCTTAAGAGTAGGAACATTGTGCTACATTTAAAGACACTTGGAAAAAAAAAAGAGAGAGAGAGAAAATAAACAAAATCTATTATAAGGTAACTGGACAAAAGAAACCTGCTTGCTTATTTTAACACAACTGAGAGAGTTGGGTCAGTACCAACTTTATTTTTTGTAAAGATTTTCTTTTCCTTAGCTGAAACTGTTCATCTAATAAATTCCAGTTCAACAAAAGCTAATAGATCTATTTTCACTGACTTCACCTCTCACTACAACAATAAATGTTACTGAGCACTAGGCAGCAGGCAGTCCATAACAGACACAACACATATTCTACTTCAGTCCACCAATAGAATTTTAATATTTAATATTTAGACTTCTTCTGATGTAAGACTAGCAGCAGCAAGGAGAGCATCGTGCTCTCACACCATACACACAAACTGATTTTGGGTTTAAGRCATTCTACAGAAGATCTTGGACAATTTAATTTTTATAGAATAAATAAACATTATACATGTGCTTGATGAGATCGAATTTCAGTGTTTCAGGATCAAGGAGATGTCTCAACAGCCATGAGTATTCCATAATTTAGTTTTCTTCTTAAACTATTATTTTTTCTACTTATATTTATGATAATTCAGTACAGCTGTTACTTTGAGGAAGATCCAGATTAAATAAGAGCCAAAAAGACAGTCCATACAGAAAATAATCATATCCTGAAATCTCATATTACACATATTTGTACTTTGTCTTAACACCGTAAGAAGAAGAAAAAAAAAAAAAGTGTTCCTTCCTGAATTGCCTACAGACATTAGACCGCAGAAGCACAAAGTACATTCAAATTCTTTAGGGTTTCATTTTGATAATTTTTCCAGTGCTTACACAGGAGATCGGAGGCTTAGCATTCAAGGCTTTATATGTATATAGATTTCTATCATTACCTTCTGTCCTCTTTGTCCTCATTACTCTTCCTTTACCCAGGGTAAACACAGATATTTTTCAGGAAATGAATATTAATAAATTTTAACATAGGAATCACTTTATTTTTGAGTTGAGAGGCACCAGAGTTACTTTGCAGATCATTTAATATTGTGGATATATTCTTTCTTTTTCAYAAAATAGAGGATATCTCGCTGTTGAAAAACTTACTCTGAAAGCTATTAACAAAAAAGATACTCAATAAGGGATCAACTAACTCTTTTTCATATTCACACAYGTATAGTCACATACTCACCACACTGCTCACAGTCCTTTCACTGCTGCCACAGTCATACTTAACGATTTGTCTAGCTAGGATCCTGAATTGATTAATTACATTATATTAATGAGAAAAGCCTCTGGGAATGAAAAGATGAGCTTCTGCAGATATAAACAGACAGTTTATTTGTGTCCAGGTATCTTGCTAACAGATTGTACTTTTTCYCTTCACATTTATTTTCYTTTTTTTTTTTAGRTATCTGTAAATGTAASCAGMATTGGAGTAAACTCTAGCAAATTATTTGAATCCTGTTCAGTGCTCAAATCCTTGATGAACATGTTGAATTACCAAACAGCTTACTATGAACTGTTTGTTTGATATAGCTGTCTTCAACTACCCAACGGTTGGTCCCAGGACAACCAGGCCATACTCCTCTCAGCGGTGCAYAGTGAAAGAATGATTCCAATTAGATAAAAGGACAAAAAATCACCATGAGAGCACATGGGCACCCAGGGAGATYGTGGAGCCTCTGTCCTTGGAGATTTTCAGGGCTGAACTGGAGGAGGCCATGAGCAATTGTATCTGACTTTGACATTAGCCCAGCTTGGGACAGGRGGTTGCATCAGGTGACCTCCAGAGGTCCCTTCCAGACTAAACTTCTCTGTATTTTTATATTATATGTCATGTGCAAATTGTAGTTTGACCTTTTGCAGTACTGTTTCTCAGGTAATACAACCACCTATTGTGGTAGAAGAGGTCTTAAGCTCATATTAGTAACACTTCAGACTCATTTTGTGCCAAATTGGTTGAAAACGGCGTACTGGGATTGGCAATTATCACTTGTCTACAAAATGCACCTTTCCCTTTCGTTTACAAAAATAATCATGGTTAGTAAGTTTGGGTACATCCCTCTTAATGGGACTAATGTGGATCTAGGTGGGTATGCCTTGGTGCTCTTTTAGCGATATCTTGATTTCTTCAAAATTCTATCCAGTTAGGTGGTTTCCAGTATTTAAATTAGCTTTTATTATTTCAAGTTTAATTATAAGGAGTTTTTCAAAAAGGACACTATATGAAAACCAGAATAGGAAAGCACAGACATTACATCAAAACAAAAACACCTTAGACTTTTTGTAGCATCCTATCTTTGGGCCCTAATAATCTTCTAGATCAGCTCWGGAGATTTTCCTAGCAGAAATATGTTTTTTAATTCATCATTTGTCCTTCTTACATCACTGGCAAAACTGGAACTGCTTTTGGCACAGTGGTTTCAAGCAATTATTCTCACATTATTGGAAATTGAAACTGAGAATCTTTTTTGTTGTTTCTTGGATGTATTCTCTAGGAGTATTCTCATAGAGGGAACATATTCAAATATTCAAAAATATTCAAATCCTCAGATTTTAAGACATTCACATACATATGTGATATTTTATTGTAAAGTTTTTCAATAGTAAGTAAGAGAGCAGGTACTGTAGCCGAAAAGCTCACAACTTCAGAGTAAACTACATAGATTATTCTTTGTTAGAAACAATATCTTACTAGTATTCATTATATATAATTCAATATGTACWTAATGGAATATACAATGCATACAGAGAAGAATCTTTCTTGAATTCAGCTCATTTTGGGAGGATCATTATGCACCTACATTCAGCATATCTATAATTGGATTTAAATAAATTGAAATGGAGATATCCTAAATAGAGACACATAGTGTGAAGATACATTTTCATCTCATGTGCAGGGCCTGAATGCATCGCCTGTGGAGTTTGCTTTTATTAAAAGCTTAATGCAGGTTTAATAATGTAGGTTTAAACCCGGCCTAATTCTTAATCAAATATATTTCAGCAGCAGGAAGGCCAGTGTTCAAATAATGGTTAATTGAAAACTTAATTAAATACTTCAAAATACACATGAAAGCTTTATGATAAAGTTTGAGGTCATGCAGCTTGCATCTGAATCCAAGTAATAAAGATGAAGAGCCTGATCCAAAAACCATTAAAGTCAGTTATTGAAGTTGCCCCAAAGCTGGTGCTTCTAGCTTTGAATATACACAGCAATAGTTTCTGGGGTAATTTTGCAAGATACAGAAAGTATAACCAAAGGGTTGGCTTCGCTTGCGTGCTCCAGATTCCTAAGTTTCTCTATTTRCCACAGCAGCAAAAACCTTTTTACAAAACTTTATCAGAAACTGCCAGYAAAATATTTTCCCAATGTAAGTTGGAATTGAAAGTAAAAGATGGAAAGATTATTGTTTTAAAGTAAATAAAATTTTATGGCTTATGTGCTTTATTCTGCATGGTCAGTCACAACATACTAATGGGGAGCAACTCATGCACTTATGGAAAACTTAGATATTGTAAAAACACTCCAATCTATTCAGAATGGAAAACATTTGTTTAGTTATTCTCAATTTACACCACATTTTTCCCCACCCAAAAGTGACTTCCAAAGACTCATTTTATGCAATGTAWCTTTGGTTCAGCACTGTTTACACGCACCCTGGTGAAAAATCCTTGTGATGGCTCACTAACTCATTTTAAAATCTGTTGTGGAGGGATACATTAACATTGAAAGTCCTGTATACAATTATGATGATGTGCGACCTTCACTAAGTACAATAYTCAGGACAAAGACTCATTTTGGCCATATAAAATAACTTCAGAGACATATAGGGCAGAAGGGGAGGATAGGGCAAAAACATTTTGACAAAAGACTTGTTAGCAATTAAAAAAGAAAAAAATCTGTAGTCTTTTGCAAATTTGAATCTAGAAATGCCTCCTTAGCAATGGGAGATGCAGACTCTGTGTGTGTGCGTGTGTTTGTGCATGTGTGCGAGTGTGCATGCATGTGCTTGCRTGTGCACACCTGTATTTGCACACATGCCTCTATTTGTAATAGGATAAAAGGAATTAAATGTGCAGGCCTCGGAAAAGACAAAGGAGTAGCTATCCTTTTTATTTGCAAGTTCATGATTTTCACTTCTGAGAATATTTGGGATTGACAAAAAGGCTGTGAGCTGCTTCTGTCTGCCTACATAGCAGAACTGGTAAGAGTCAATTCTCTTACATATCCCAGGAAGCGAGAATAAACCTGGAGTGGTGRCACAGCTCGGACAGCTCGGAGGACACAGCTGCCTCGGAAGCACACCACCACTGGTAAGCAAAGAGCTGTAAAGAAATGCTGTCACTTTTGGATTGCAGGGCTAGCTTACCAGAGAGAATGCAGGGATCTCTGTACCGCATTATGCTGTGCACTGAAAACGTGATCTGGAATTTTTTACTGCTAGCCGTATGGCTTCAGCAAGAAAGATAAGGAACATCTTCCCTATGCCCAAGTGTAGGGAAAAAAAAAAAAAAAAAAAAAAAAAA
>NW_028185406.1:1985505-2025699 GCF_003343005.1 Rhea americana | reverse complement strand
GCCATGCCTCTTGTCTCAGCTGACTGTTTTTTTAAGTGAAAGAGTAGCTAAAATGCATTTTTCATTCCTCCTTCAACTAGTTCAGTCCACCATTGCCAGGTTCTGTGATAACATTTACATCAGTGCAAAGGAAATAGAAAATGCTTGATCAGGTAGCAAATTGTGCTCCCTTTGTGCTAATGCAAACAACACAGGCCAACACTGAAACTGCTGCAATGAGAACTTTTTCCCATAAGAATTTGTCTTAGGTTAGAAAAAGACTTTGTAAACAAAATGGTCATAGTGTAGCCAGCAGCAGCTAAAGCACAAGAAAAAGGGGGGAAAAAAGCTCAAGACTTAAAGGGATAACTTAGGTTATCCCTTAGGTTAACTCATTTGAGTTGTGGGAAGCAAGCCCTCAGAGAAAGGCTAAAGCCAGTTTAAACAAATTACTCATAAAAGAAAAGATTTCACTTCTTTTTTTGTATCTGTGTATGAGAAGACTCTTACACAAAAGTTTGATGTCCCCATTTGCTATTTTCCCTTGGCTTATTAATAAATCTCATCTAATTTACAGAAACTTGTCAGGGAAAGCCTGCCTCTTCCCCTTTGCGGGAGACCGTGCAGATGCGCATGCACAGCGGGGATGGAGCCGGCATCCCAACGCCCAGCCATCGTGCGTGGGATGGAGCCTGCTGATCGTGCCCTACCTGGCCTAGAGGCAAACTCAGCCGCCAGCAGGTTTTGTGGTCAGACCCTCGGCCAGCCTGCCTGACCCCTGTTAACAGCTGGGACAACCTCGTCCCAGCCTCGCCAGAGTTAGACCGGGCGCCGGAGTAGGCACTGGTACGCTGTGGATAGCTTGTGCGCAGGGATGAAAGACAGCTGGATGGAGCTTACYGTCACAGCTGAACCTCAAAAGCTGCACGCTGCTTTTTAAAAGGTAACAGCTCCTCGTGTGGGAGCTGAGAGAGGAAGGTGGGAGGGAATTGATTCAACATGATACATGCTTTGAAACAAGAATTGTCTTCTTATGAAGTGTGTGCAAGAGCCACAACCGTTTTCCATGCAGGATCACACAGAAGAAGATTTTCCTCCCAAACCCTTTTCTTGGTGCTCATTTTAGGCTGATATTAACAGAAAACACAAGAGCTAAAACGTCACCTCTTCACTGTCACTGTGTAGGTTGCGTCTGCCATACRGAGCAGCTTCCTGAGCACGCACCTCTTCCCCACCCCAGCTCGCTCGTGTTTGACACGTAGAGGGCATCCCCGTCAACTCACGTTGGAGCCTACCACCCTTCAGAGTAGACACCTTCCCAAAGCAAAGCCGTAGTGCATTTATTATTTGTCATGTTTGTTAACACACATCAATCATTCTGGGCAGTGCAAAACAATATATGGCACGGAGTAATCGCAGAACAGATGCTTTACCAGACTGCTGGAGATATAAGCGGTCTGTGCCGCAAGGGGCTTACAGTGCCTCGTTAATGTGCATATAAATATGGCATATGTCTCCATGGTGGTTATTATTAAGGTCAATTTCCTAAGTATCTATGGATTTTATTTTTCCAGCTCCGCTAAGTATTTCATTAAATTGTTTGATCGATTTCCCCCTTCTGTCTGGTTCTTGCTCCTGGATGTTTTGCTGTCTTTCTCTGAAGTATAGAAAGGAAATTACATGATTAAATAAGGAAAAGAGGAATCCCACAGCTTGATTTCCACTGTCAGTAGCAACAGCAACACATTATAGAGTTACATATATCTGATCCACATTTATTAAAGAAATCTATACTTAATACAAAAAAAAAAAAAAAAAAGCTCCTGAACTATATACCCTGCCCTTCAGCAGAGATATATCACATTCTGGTTATTATCAAGAAAAGCAAAATGAAAAGGAAGGCCATAGATACATTTCTGAGCTAAAGCTTACAGCTAAACAACATCCTTCAGCCATATACAAGAGTGCCTAAATATTTGAGACAATGCATCGTAGCTTGCTTTTTATATYCTTAGCTATACTAAAACTCTAATTTAACCTTCCCCATTTTAATGATAAGCACAGTACCAATTTAAGAAGAAACAAAAGCATAGAAAATCTGAAGGTTGTTATTTTCACCATTGTCTACTCACTGAACTATTCATTTTTTTAGCTTTCATTGTAGTTGTTTTTAAAAGCCACCACCAACACATACTTCTCTTAATATTACTAGATGGATAATGGAGCAATTATCTCCCTAAATTTATTGTTTCCATATCCTGCACCATTCATATTATGTGTGTTTAAAAGTGCAGACTCTATGGCTTGACCTTCAATTATAAAGCTGATTAAAAAAAAAAAAAAAAAAAAAAAAAAAGCAGCTGCATACTGGGTTCTGCCTAGAGAGAGCCCTGTTCCAGCAATCCCATTGCTTTTAAAAAGCAAACTGAAGCAAAACACAAGTTTAGAGAACCAGAATGACATTGCCTTGACAACCATCCAAACCAGCCCCTGTGGAGTTGTTCTTCAGTCATTTCCTCCCTGAACTGCCAGGTTGCTCAAATTTGTGAAGCAGATGTTCTAATAGGCTGTGCCTACGCCGATTCCTCTCCTTGGCTGGAGCAAACTGAGCATTTATTATACATAAATGAATGGTTGCTGTGATGGATTAGGAAATGATCATTTGGTATAAGAAGGTTTCATCCACATGTTTTATCCCCTCCATGAAAAAAATGGAAAATGGGGATGGACAGAAGCATCTAGATAGATGCTCCTGAGCCTGAATTCTGCCRCCCCCAAGAGTAAGTGTTTGAGGTGGGCCACCCTCTGTCTTGTTTGCTTCTCCATTTAYTCAGCAGTAGAGAGCACATATCCTGCTGCAGTCCTCCCTTAAGTAGCTGAGAGGTGGGCTTGACCGGTCACTTTATTGTTTCCACTCTTGCATTTCGAGTAAGGGTACGAGTAGTCACACAGAGGGCACACCTTGGCATTTTGCTCTGTGTGGAGCTGATTTCCTTACAGGCAGCGTGCTGCCCCGCAGCCGTGATCTCCCTCAGCTTAATCCATGTGCACAGATGTTTGGTGCCTGTGTACCAAAGGTTGCCAGCAGGTTGATCACTCCTGGACTCTAAAGCATCAAAATAACCCTGATCGTTGATTTTCCTGACTCCCCAGGAAACTTTGAGAAACATTTGCCTCACATGTATTTGTCAGGTACATCATCTCACATCAGTTTCTCTGAACTTTCTTCCATCTCCTTCACTCCGTCTTACTGTCTGTCAGCGCATGTGACTGTGCAATACCAAAGCACATTTCATTTTTCTTGAATTGTTTTGCCTTATCTTAGTGACACATTTGCATACAGCATTCAACAAAGAGGAGAGACTTTAAGATTCAGGGTATTTTGTATTTTTCCTTTTGTTTCTATTCATACCAAGCTGGTCTTTGGCACATAAAATATTTGTTTCATGAAATTCTAGGATGCTACATGAAAGGCATAAAATGGGTAACATGGTAACATGGGTAACAAAAATGACAAACATGAAGAAAGCTTATATTTTTTCTACTAATGCCTCATCTACTCCCTCTCTTATCCCTCTTCCTAACATTCAATATTATCTTCAGTATCTTCTGATGCTCATCCAAASAGCCTGTGAATAATTCTTATATCCAGATCCTTTTAGAAAATCTTTTGCCTTGAAAGCACATCTGCTTTTCAAAGATTCAGCTTATTCATTTCTAAAATTGAGTCACTTGGTCTGATTCTTTCCAGAGTATTCTCTATCTTTTGCTGTCAATTCAAACTGANGCTACTTCTGTGCTCTGTCTTCCATTTATCATTTTCTAACCATTTCATCAGGGTCCTGTTTTGCTTATCATCAAAGATCTGGACACTGTCATAAACTTCCTCTTCTTTTGGTTCCTCTTTTTATCTCAGCCCCCTTTTTACTTCTAATGAACAAGACTTTAGGCTAAATACCTTGCTGCTACAAATAGCTGCCTTCCAACCAAATTGTTTTCCATCTTTCTTTTCCTTGCAGAATGATATGCAGTCCCATAGCTCTTACACTCTTGCTTCTTTTTTCCCTCCCTCTTCACTACCTTCCGTCCCAAGAGAGCTTTGACTATCAGGACAGAGATATTAAAATGCATTCTCTTGCAGAAGGAGGTAGTGCAGAGAGAGGAGTACAAGGTTATGTTTCCACAGACAGGAATATTCCTAACCAAGCAAGTCAGCAAGTTTTGCATTTAATTGCATCTCTTATTTTTGCATATGCATATACAGTATTTTCAGATATTGCATATGTAACATTTTCAGATTCTCTGTTATCCCTCATTTTTCATCTTTGACCTTTCTCATGCACAGAGTAATAAGTTAGGAGATTTCGCTGTGTATTTTATTGGAATCCAGTTAAAAATTGAATATTGTCAATTTTAGACAACAGAATCCGAAGAGTCTCAAAGCAGTTCTACCACTGAATTTTGGTTTCATTCACATGGTGACAGGCTCTTGGAAATGGGGTTTCAATGCTTATTTCTGAAAAATAAATAGCTCATCTTCAAATCAAGCCTGGAACAACTTCATTTGCTTGYTCTTTCAACTCTCCAGGTTACAGAGCAAAGCTGGCAGCTTCCCAGTGAGTGTAGCTRCTTTAGAATTCTGTTTGCAATATGCAACATGCCACTCTTGAAGAAAACTTTTAATTTGTCACTGCTTATAAAGCAATATGTAAGTGGTAAAGATTATTCTCATTTGCAGGCATTAGCTGGTTTCTCTGAATAAGACAGATCCAACCCTTATCTTTTGACTTCAGATCAGAGCACTTTTCCTGTGTTCTGGAGTATTAATGTTTATTTCTCTGTTTATTTTTCTCTGGTAATTCTAACAGATTCTTGATATATTATTAGTATTGCAGAAAAATAAGCAAAAGAAAATAAGAATAGGCCATATATACATGCATATACATATATATATATATATATGTACACACACACACACATACATGTATATATACTTGTTTCAAAGTGTCTGCCACATAAACATTAGACAGTGGGTGAGCTAAAGATAATGAGGCTCAAGTTTTATCCTCATTTTACAGAAAAGACTTTGAGTAATGACAAAAATGCAAGATGGACAGTATCAAAACTGTGAGAATTTTCCTGTGTACAGATTGATATAGACAACCCAGTTGCAAAGTATGATGGTCAAGATCAGCCGTGAATGTGACCTGAGATGGGAGATAACATTAGCCAATTGATTTACACCTAGCTTGGTACCTTTTCCACTAGTCTGAAATTGCAAGAGGAATTGTATTGCAGATGCACTTAAGCAGCTAGTGACAAGAAAAATCTGCTGCAGAGCCAGGGACTGATCTTCCAAGCCTTACAAGAGTACTCTAAGAAGTCAGAACTTTTCCCCTGAAAATTGACCTTCTGTGTGCATGTTTCAGGAGTTCCTGAGGCCAACAGAATCTCACAACAAAACAAAACCTGGACACATCAAAAAATTTTGTATGAAGGCAAACTCTGTCATCATTTTGAAAAGTTTGACTACTGTTTATTATAATGTAGTGAAATAGCTACTTTAACACATTGCATTTCCTCATAATCAGTTAGCTCTGAGTGGAAAAAAAAATCAACATGATTAGAATATTTATTTCCATGGCCAGGTTCACCATGGTAAATTTATAATTGATTTTAACATTTAAGCAGCAGGATATGATTCAAGAAAAATCTGTGTGTATCTGTCCACTGTGGGAAGATATTACTTTGGGAACAGATGCTCAGCACTTCCTACATTAGTTCTTAATATTTTTATATGCAAAACTTTTCAAGGGAAACTAATGGAAGGTTGTTCAATTTCATTTCCATTTTAAGATTCAAGACTTTATCTTGTAATACATTTATTCAGATCATTGCTACTTTTATTTTTTTCACTCCATCGCATTTTGGGAAAAAAGTAAGCCCATCTAAGTCTGTGCAAATTGACTTGTCTTTGCCCTTCTGTTTTTGATTTGGTAATGAACCCTAATTTCTTTGCTGGTAAAATTTGATTTTAAAAAATAACAATTCTTTTGATTTTAGTGAACATTTTTATTTTCTTTTTTTCAAAAGTAGCTGACCCAAAACTTTTACATGAATTCCTGACAAGCTGAGGGATTCCACTGTACAAAGCACATGCTTCTCTTATAGTTTCTATATAGTTTCTAGACAGCTAGTCTTAGATGGATTTCCTTGCAGTTGTCTAGAAATTAAAGGGCAAAATATTTCTTTCTGTAGTGGCTAACTTATTCAGTTTTACCATTTCTCTTCTTTCTTAAAATTTTTTGTAGAATTTCCTTTAAAGAACTAGCATAGCTAGAGTCTGTTATTTTTCTTTTCCTCCAGTGCTGCCTACTTTATTCATCTTTATTTGCCTTAAACTGATTCCAAGCGTAACTAATCTAGAATAACCACACTCAGAATGATTTATAATTCTTTCAGTGTGAACGTTAACCATTTTCTCCACTTGATATGTTACATATGTAACAAGAAAAATGCAGACAACTTTCATCTTTGACTCATATTTACATATGACCTTTATTAGTATTTATAGTGCAAGATGGAAGTCAAACATGGAACTTGATGGATATATTTTTATTTGTAAAAAATCCCCATTGTATTCAGAAGCAAAAATGTGGATAAGGCTTTCAACAACTTTTTTGTTTATATACTGGCTTTGTATCTACATTAGAAGTAATTTTGCAGTGAAATATGAATAGGCAATCACAGTGTCATGCTGAGGAAATGACCACCACTGAAGCATATGCCAAGATATTCCTTGCAGCTCTTAATATTAATGTTATAACAAATAATGAGAAATTTAATTTAAGCACTTTGATCAATACAGTGAAGACATATATACATTTATGTGTGTATATATCTGTATATGTATGCGTGTATATATATGTGTATATATATATGTATACACACACCCATAAAAAATAATAGAAAAGTAATAGAAATATACAGAATAAAATATAGAGAAATATATAGTGTGCCTGTAACTGACATTTATCTCTCACATCCAGAAACAAACAGGGGTCTTTACATGCCTTTGCATCTCACCATGAAACTATAAGAACAGAAATTATGCATACTTATTGTTAGGGATCAGGAAGAACCACCAATTCAATGGTGATAAATTATCAATTCAAAAATGACTATGTTCAGATGTGGTATTCTATTTTAGATTCATCATTAAATATGTATATAAATTTCATACATAAAATAGAATGTATATTACAAGTTAAATGGAGACTAGTTACAGCAACTTATATTCACAGATATAAGTAAATCTAATCTTAGCTATAGACTACAATCTTAGCAATTGTACTTAGTGAGCTAAAATGTTTCAAATGTGCCTATTTTGGTGATTTTACTTTGGAAGATTAAATTATACAAATTTTTAAAATATCATTCAGAATAAACATGAAAATGCATTTGCATGCATAAAAACACAAGTGAACTTTTGAATTTGAAATGTTAGTCATAAAGACTAGGATTTTTATTGGCTGCAACGATTTTGTCCTTACATAATATGAGAGCATACCAAAAATTAAGCAAACTAGCACTTCATAAAACACATTGTACATATTATTGTGTGTAGTGACATTTATGATATTTGTATAGAAGGAGCTGGCTGACTGAGAACCTTCACAGAGAACATTCCTGGAAATTTTCAAAATCTTTCCATTAAAATTACAAGCCCTGTGTCTTATCTCATTTCTGGTATAAATCTGAAGGATCTGGACAAAGCCAAGACCATCTAAATGAACTGAGTCTTGTGATTTCATTTCAGTTCTTCTGTCTCCTGGTTTTCATGTTGTGCACTTCCAATAAACCTTTATCAACAATATCTTTCCCACCAGCCAAAGCATCCTCAAGGTATATTGCAGAAAAGTCTCCAATCAGCGAAGTCATCACCTTGGCATCAGAGGGTCTCATGATATACTGTAAGTTTGGGTGGTTAGTGTTGCAGAAATATCTGAATTCTGAACAGAGTAGGAATAACTGTCTGATATTCTCTTGCAAAGATAAACTTACCCTAAATAAATGACTGGCTTGTGCCATGGCATCTTCTCTAGTCGGGAATAAGGAAGCCAAATAATAATGCAATAGAGGTTATAAAAATGAAAAAAAMCACATTTTATGTGGGTTAACAGTTAAATAAACAGAAGTTCTTCTATTTCATGGATACTTATTACATACAATGGCAATAATTCTATTATTCATCTTTGGTTAGAGTACCTGTCATCTAGGGGCACTAGATTTAGCTGCACTAATAGGTCTCTATATTAGAAAATTGGCATGTGCACACATAGTATTAAAAAGCTCTGCTTTCCCCTATATACGAAAGAAAAGGCGAATGATATCTGGTATCTTTTAAACATGAAAGATACACAAATACTAAGAAGATACAGCTCGGTTACATAAATAAAAAATAGCAGATGGTTATTTAAAAAATGAATGTAGTTTTTTTAAAGTTCACCCAAAGACAGTCACTGCAGAAGACAGACCTTCTTCACTGTTTCTAACTGAAAGGAATATGCAGATGAACTAAACACCATTGGCTTTCTTTTCCATTCCAGATGCAAGATAGACTTCTTTAATTGGACTCTTCTAACACAGGCGGAAAAAAAGTGGGGGGCAGGTTAAAAACGGCGTGTATAACCACTTCTTCCCCTGACGAAAGACCAAGAGAGAATAAAAACCACATGTGACTATGTTAAGCACATTGCTTAATGTATATCTGGAAGATACATTGATCTAATAGTGTTAAAGGTGATATAGGAACTCATGTAGAAAGTAATTTCTTGTGCATTAACACTTGGTTCTTTTTTCTATGGTCTTACCCCCAATATCCTTGACTGCTTCGTAACATTAATGAGTATGAGAAACCATACAGTATTTTTCATGAATTAAAAGCATATCTTACACTGGCTGTCTACGGTACACCTCACTAAACTGAGTGCAGTCCTTAGGGCTCCAGAGGTGTTGTTACACAGAGACATTTTTCAGAACCCTGGGCTTCTTTCAATCACTGCATAGATCTGCATAGATCTTCCCAATAAAGAGAGAGCCAAGAACATGGCACCACCTCTCTCTCATCACCCTGAGCACTCAGTTCTCGCTGCAGGCAGCACTTTTAAGTACAGAATTATGCCTTTTCATTCAAAGTGTCACCATTTTCATTTGTCACCACTGTCATTTACCATTGYGTTTTCCCAATTAATATCTTTACCTGTCCTTTATTAAAAATGACTTAATTGTTGTATTCTTTACACAGAATTCACAGTCCACAAGAGTAAATCTCCTAGTGCATCCCATTCTAAAATTTGCAACTTGTTACCACTTTATTCCAGGTCTCAGAATTGCAAAAAAAATAAAGACTATTTACTTCATTTTTCTGCTTCAAGGTCAGAAAAAATGGCTGTTTCAAGTTTGCATTTTAGGACTGATGGGGGCAACAGGATCTATCAGCCTTCTGCACAACTGGCCCCCTGCTCAATGTATTCCTGGTTACAAGGAAACCTACCCCTGTCCCTAATGAAGTTGTGGGAGTCTTGGCATTAACTCTCTGATGTGGAAGCATCAGAGTGAAAGCTCTTTTCATGAAGTGCCTGCAGGATTGGGCTAAAGTTCTGCCTAGTGGATCATTAATATCTTCTTGAATTTTTATATTGTAAGACTTCCTGAATAGCATGGGAGCTACATCTGTGAATTATAAAATCTAGCTATTATGAAGTTATTAACTTTAATCCTCCTAGAAAGGAATGATTACTCTAAAGTTAAATCACTGAGCCTAGCCTTCGGTTTGGTAAAATTAAATCTCCAATAAATATCTCTCTTGTGGTTTAACCTTACTTTAAATAACTTTAATTCAGACTGATAATACTCTGAAAATAAGCAATATACGTGAACTGGGGCAGCACTGACAGCACAAAATGAAGTCACTGGCATGAGGATGGTGCAGCTCTATAGCTCTCCATTAGACACATGCACTGAAACATGTTTATGTGAAAAAGGAGCAAGGGGAGCAGCAAGGACTGCCATCACTAGTGCAATAGTCACGAGACATTACAGWACCTGCGGGCAATGTTGCTCAGCTCTGGTGGTGAGATCGTTCTCTGCACAGCTGCTGTTGCTGGGGACTCTGCATCGCCTTCTGTCCCTCCACACCTGACTCCCCACCCRGACCAGAGCTGCCTGTTTGCCATCTAGGGGCACATCATCTCCCAGTCTCTGCAATGGAAAGGATGTCAGAAAATGAATCCAGGCTTCTCTATTGTAAATGCAAAAAGTGCATCCTGTACAGTACTAACCACAGATTTTGTGCATCTCTTCAAAATGTCTCCTCCTAATCTTGGGTTCTGGTCTTCTCCAGGCAAAAAACTGCAAATCTGGATTCCTATTGTACTTCAGAGTTTCAGCTCTAAATCATTGTCTTAGCAAACCACTCTGTGATCTGTAACCACAGCTCAGTGACCCCTTCTTTAAGCCTGGCAAAGACTGCCACTGATTCTGTCTTTTTCCACCATGCAGTTCAGAAAAGTTGTCTGTCTTCCTTGCTTCTAATGCTTTGGGKAACTGGCTGAGACTGGAGAGTCTATCTGGGCACAAGGAAGAAAAAGCAAAGGAAAAAGAGAGAGTCAGGCTTACTTTCTACTGTTTTTCTTCATCTCAAACTATAATAATGTATTTTGACTATTTCTATTTTTTTTCTTAATTGTGCTTCAACAAATTAACTTGTTTCCCCCCTCTAGCTGCCTCTCGGTTCCTATGTTTTCTTGTGTTTTCAAAATCATTCCATAAAAATATAGACTGCTATAAATTACAGTATTGTTTCCCAATAGTTTCCAGGACATACAGCAGCAGGTCACAAAGAGGTACAACATGCACATTAAAAAGATAAAATAAAGTTAGTTCCAATTTACTCATTTTTCTTTAGTAAGTCAATGAGAAAGTCCTTCTTAAACTATATAGCAAGATCTAAAGGAATGTTAATTTGTTAATGTCCTGATATATATATTTAGTGTAACCTTACTGATTCAAACTAATTGCCTGAAGTTTAGTTGCAGTATTTCTACATTTAAGCAAGATTTCAAGGTTTTAGATTAGCACATGATGGGAGGCATGTCATTCGTTCAGAATATTCATGTGGTTTTGTGTTAATTTTCTAAATCACTGTCTGCACCTGTATTGATATTCTCTGAAATCTAACCAGAAGAAAACATATAAAATTATTCTGCTACTAAGTCTTTGTGAAGAACTGAATATCTGTGCTGTCAGTCTAAAAACTACTGAAATCTATAGTTTGGGATTTTTCAAAGCTAATAGGAAATTACTTCCACAAAAGCCTGAATTTCAGTAGTGAGCTGGGTAGCTATCTACTATAATACTCTTATAAACACCAGCCATAATGTATAACATTTATACTTAGCTTCATTTTGGAACTCAGTTCTATTCTAACTATTTCTGAAATATTGCTACAGTTAGTTTCCATGCAGAATTTAAGGACTGATTTCAGGAAATAAAGGTATATGCAAATTATGACACTCAAATGAAAATGTTATTTACTTCCTGTCTTGTTTACAGCCAGGTGCCCAGAAAACCTACACTGAGTTATGCTATCAGAAATGCACAAAAAACCTCCAACCTTATCACACATGAATATAATTTCTCCATTCTTGACTGAGCCTAATATGTTCCAGAATCCACATTTACATATGTTCATTTCAATATAATGTATTTAATGTTCCCAGCAGGTAAAAGGAAATTCCGAAATTGTTATACACTCTTTTAATATTTTTCTCCTTGCCACATTTGCACAGCTGTAACTCAGACTGTAACAACTGATTGGTGATTAGATGGCAGTGACCCAAGACAGCACTTACCTTGGCTACATTAGCAATGATACGTGAAAATTATTTTCACAGAGATGAAGTGTTCTTAACCAGTTTCATCAATGCATTAGGCTCAGACAGGTTTTTCTTCAATATCAGCCATCTTTTTGCCCCTATTTCTCTGCAGAAGCGAGACAAATTCTGATTTCATTTACAGAACTCAAGTATTGCTTCACTGAAAAACGGAAAGCTATAATAGTTTAATGGAAAGATGAATTACAGCTAACATATTCAAAGCCAGGAAAGCAATCTGAAGTGAAAGAATTGTAATAGTCTGTGTTGCTTCAGGGACATATGTATGTGTTGCTTCATACCTTATGCAACTGTTTTGTTAAACAAACACATTCATAGTATTACACTGGCCAAAATAGAAAGCTTGGAATTTGAAATACACTGTTTTGTTTTAGTTCAATTGCCTATGTTGCATGCTTTCATAGTAGCTTCTTCTTTTAGACACTTAAACTGCAATTTGTACTGATCCATGTTGCACCACTGACACCAGTTCTGATAGGACCTAAAGCCAGTTCAGAAGTAGTTTTTCTAAACTCTGTGTTTTAATCATCATTAAAATTACTCTCTGTGAAATCAGAATGTGCTGGTGTAAAAGAATATCTTATCTACTGGTTGCAATAATTGCAGTATACATGAAAGCTCTTGCTTTCATACATTATTCAGAATTCAGTACGGTTCACTGAGGCTATTAGACAATTGTCTTACAATTATCAAGTTAGAAAGACATCTAAGGATCCAGACAAAGGTGAGAACAGAGGTAATGAACAAACACAAATAAGTAAAGAATTCTGCACCAACAAATGTGTAATCTGTAAATAAACAAGAGAAAAGGGAATGGAAAGGCAATAATAGAACAAAACATGGAGAAGTGCTCATAGGGCAGACCCAGGAATAACACTAGGCCCCCAGAATACTGTTATACTGGCTTTTTTCACAAAACCCACCCTCAACTGCAACCAGCAAAACCACATTCATCTATGTCAAACAAGAATATTTTATTTCTTTTCTCAAGGTGTAACAAGGATTTAATATTTTGGATTTTAGAACACTTAGAAAGGTTTTTTTTTAGCTTTATGAAAAATCCTCATGGATTTATAGGCACTAACTCTGACAGTACGGATCAGGTCTAAGTTCATCAGTTTCATAAATTGATAGGTTTATTTTACCCATAAAAAATGCTTCTGCATTAGCCCTGAGAATACAATAAATTCAATATTCTTCAGAACATTTCTCATTTGCAGATGATGGGGGCAACCTTGCCCTTCCCTTTCCAGGCCTAATTCTCAATAATATTGTTGTCAGGCCTTTGCTGCTACACAGCCTTCCTAAATAAGTTGTTAGAAACAGGCGGACTCCTTTTCTTCTTCATGCATGGAGACATTTATTCAAATTGTCTATGTCTATAGACAAGTCTGTGTCTATCTCGCTAACTCAGGAGGTCCTGAAGGCCAGGTTTCAGACTGCTGTGACTATATTACTGACTTTCTGAAGACTTCTAGAGTGGCTGAGCAGACCTCTTCTGGAGCAGAAATCTTGCATGTGGGAGCCCATTTTGGGGATGACAGCCACAGCCGTGGGTCATGGCGGCCACCCTCGTGGAGTCCAGCCGCTCTTATGCAGCACAAGATACTGGAGAGACAAGAACTTATCTGACAGCTTCCTGCAAGGGCTGGTCATAATCCTGGGCACTATGCTTGGGAGTCCTATTTAGCAAATTGTTTCAGCAAAAAACAACATAATTAATTATATTAATATTGTTATTTGTTTATAAACCAACTTGAAAGAAAAATGCTCAGTTTTAAGGCATAATTTGTAGGAATCTCCTCAGAGTAATAATTTTAGATTTTTTGTAATGTCTCAAATGACCATTATCTTCTCATTACTTAAAATCTATCTTTAAAAGAGAGATAAATGTAAAAAGGTAATATATTAAGCTAATGTCTATACAGCAGCTGTTGTGAAATATATTCCTTAAAAAWCTAATGTAAAAACATTCATTTTAGTTTAATGTATACTATTTACACAGGAAATTGAACTGTCTTAATCTTTCTGGTTACAGATACAAAATTTTATGGATTTTAGGATTTATTTTTTTATATATATATAAAAAAAACCTTTTTTTATAGCAACAAATCAAGAGAGAAATGCAAAATATTAGACCTATTTAATATTATGAATATTCACAGTAAATTTACACTGTGTTATTTAGCACAGATGTTTCCGCAATTGTGATATATCTGAGGATTTTGTGCTAAATTGGCCTCAGAATTTATCTTTTTTTTTTTTTTTTTTTTTTTTTTAACCTGCAAAGAGATAGCTACAAACTGGCCCAAGAGGCAAAGCATTTGGGAAACTAGTCAATCTTTCTTAAATGTTGACTTCACTCAGCTCAGCTATCTAGCTCCTCAGCTGCCTTAACCTATCAAGATAGGGATTTATGTAGTGCAAATTACATGTATAAATCTCATATACAWACTTAAATAGATAGATACACACAGACACATAGAAAATTTACAGAGCAGAAGCAATCCACCAAAATATTTTTGATTTTAATGGCTCTGCCACTTCAGATCAGAGGTATGTATCATCAGTCTGCCTAATGCCTCACAGGTTCCTATAATAGCAGCACAGAGAAGTGAAAATCTGATTGTATCGTTTTGGAAGAACACACACAGCTCTTAAAACTTGTAAAAGCTTTAAGACCTTCCCAAAATGCAAAGAATATCTGACAAAACACTTACTTTTGTATTTAATTTGTAGAGATAATAGAAAGTGATTTAGTTATATTAAATCACACAATTCTGAACAAACTTGCAAACTTTATCACCCTTGATCCCTTCACTTCTTTTTACTCACGATGCTCCCTCTCCTCATTTCATATTGCATTGGTGACAGTTCTTTGTGTCATTTAGTAGCTCAGGACTCTTTTATTCTGGGTCCTCCAGTTGTGGATCTCCTAAATGGGTCCAGGAAAGAGCCTCAGTCATTTTACCAAAAAGAGACAATAAGCATGTCTTCCTTGGTAGCCACATCCCTCAAAACTGTGAAAATCATAGATCTGAGACTGTCACTGCCTTAACACATTTTATGTTGATAAATTGATAAGGCAACGTCTGAGATTAGAGTTTTCTCTTTAAGCCAAGTGCCTATGCATATTACAGAATCACAGAATCATTAAGGTTGGAAGGGACCTCCGGAGATCATCTAGTCCAACCTCCCTGCTCAAGCAGGGTCACCTACAGCATGTTAGACAGGGTTGCATCCAGGCGGGCCTTGAAGATCTCCAGAGGAGACTCCACAACCTCTSTGGGCAACCTGGTCCAGTGCTCCGTCACTCTCACAGGGAAGAAATTCCTCCTCATGTTCAGGCGGAACTTCCTGTGCTTCAGTTTCTGCCCATTGCCTCTTGTCCTGTCACACGGGACAACTGAAAAGAGTTTGTCCCCATCCCCTTGACACCCTCCCTTCAGGTACTTGTACACATTGATATGATCCCCCCTCAGKCTTCTSTTCCCCAGGCTGAAGAGGCCCAGCTCTTGCAGCCGTTCCTCACAGGGCAGATGCTCCAGCCMTCTGATCATCTTCATAGCCCTACGCTGGACTCTGCAGTAGCTCCATGTCTCKCTTGGRCTGGGGAGCCCAGAACTGGACACAGTCCTCGAGATGAGGCCTCMCYRGGGCTGAGTAGAGGGGCAGGATCACCTCCCTCMACCTGCTGGCAACACTCTTCCTAATGCACCTCAGGAGACCATTGGCCTTCCTGGCCACAAGGGCACATTGCTGCCTCATGGTCAATTTGTCATCCACCAGCACTCCCAGGTCCTTCTCTGCAAAGCTGCTCTCCASAAGGTCAGCCCCCAGCTTGCACTGGTGCCTAGGGTTATCTTTCCCTAGGTGCAGGACTCTGCACTTGCCCTTGTTGAACCTCAGGAGGTTCCTCTGCGCCCAGCTCTCCAGCCCGTCCAGGTCTCTCTGAATGGCAGCACAGCCCTCAGGTGTATCAGCCACTCCTCCCAGCTTGGTATCATCAGCAAACTTGCTGAGGAAGTGCTCAAGTGCTCCGTCCCCTCATCCAGGTTGTTGATGAAGAAGTTGAACAGGATGGGGCCCAGTTCTGAGCCCTGGGGGACTCCACTAGACACAGGCCTCCAACTAGACTCCTCACCACTGATGATGACCCTCTGAGCTCTCCTTTTCAGCCAGTTCTCAATCCACCTCGCTGTCCACTTGTCTAACCCACACTTCCTGAGCTTGCCTAGGAGGATGTTATGGGAGACAGTGTCAAAAGCCTTGCTGAAGTCAAGGTATGCAATGTCCACTGCTCTCCCCTCATCTATCCAGCCAGTCTTTCCATCATAGAAGGCTGTCAGATTGGTTAAGAATGATTTCCCCTTGGTGAATCCATGCTGACTACTCCTGATCACCTTCTTTTCCTTCATATGCCTGGAGATGACATCCAGAATGAGATGTTCCATCACCTTTCCAGGGATGGAGGTGAGGCTGACCAGCCTATAGTTGCCTGGGTCCTCCTTCCTGCCCTTCTTGAAGACTGGAGTGACATTGGCTTTCTTCCAGTCCTCAGGCACCTCTCCAGTTCTCCAGGACCTTTCAAAGATGATGGAGAGTGGCCTTGCAACAACATCCGCCAGCTCCCTCAGTACCCGTGGGTGCATCCCATCTGGGCCCACGGATTTGTGGATGTCTAGCCTGCCCAGAAGGTCTCTAATCCTCTCCTCCTCAACCAAAGGAAAGTCTTCCCTTCTCYGGGCTTTCKCCCTCACATCCAGGCTCCGGGATTCCTGGGGGCTGCCCTTAGCAGTGAAGACTGAAGCAAAGAAGGYATTCAGTAATTCTGCCTTCTCTGTACCCTTCSTCACCAGAACTGCTGCCCCATTCAGTAGTGGGCCCACATTTTCCCTAGTCCTCCTCTTGCTGCTGATGTGTTTGAAGAAGCCCTTCCTGTTGTCCTTAACATCCCTTGCCAGACTCAATTCCAACTGGGCCTTAGCCTTCCYCGCTGCATCTTTACATACTCTGACTGCATTCCTATAATTCTCCCAGGTTGCCTGTCCCCTCTTTCACATTCTATGTATTTTCTTCCTCTGTCTGAATTTGGCCAAGTGCTTCTTGCTCACTCATAYAGGTTTCCTGTCCCTTTTGCTGCATTTCTTGCTCAGAGGGATGCACTGCTCTTGAGCTTGGAGGAAGTGATGCTTGAATATTAGCCAGCTCTCCTGGACCCCCCTTCCTTCTAGRGCCTTAACCCATGAGATTCCACCAATTAGGTCTCTGAAGAGCCCAAAGTCTGCTCTCCTGAAGTCCAGGGTTGCAATCCTGCTTGTTGCCTTAGTTCTTTCCTGCAGGATCCTGAACTCCACCATCTYRYGGTYACTRCAGCCAAGGCTRCCCCCAACCTTCACATCWCTAACCAGTYCCTCTCTRTTGGTAAGGACAAGGTCCAACAGGACACCCTTCCTTGTAGGCTCCTCTACCATTTGTGTCAAGAAGTTATCATCAATGCATTGCAAGAGCCTCCTGGACTATTTGTGCCTTGCTGTGTTGTCCCTCCAGCAGATGTCGAGGTGGTTSAAGTCCCCCATGAGAACCAGGACCTGTGATCATGAGGCTACCTCCAGCTGTCTGTAGAAGGCCTCATCAGCTTTCTCTCCCTGGTCAGGTAGCCTGTAGTAGACACCCACAACAGTGTCCCCCATGTTAGCCTGCCCTTTGATCTTTACCCATAAGCTCTCRACTGCTCCTCCTCCACCATCCCTAGGCAGAGCTCGATGCATTCCAGTTGCTCTCTCACATAAAGAGTAACTCCACCTAGACACTAATTAATCAGTGGTTAGATTCTGAAACCTTTAAAGTAACAAGATGTTCTCACTTTATTAAGTTATTACATCAAAGAGTCATAGTCTAGTTTTTTAGCAACCAATAACATTTAATTATTACTATCCCAATTATTAGTATCAAAGCTCAAACTTGTGAAGCTATCAGTTATTTGCCATGGTAAGTGATTCACAATTTAAGATGAGTGCCAATACATAAATGTTTCCAAAAGACTGCTCAGCAATTTCTTCAGGAAAAAAAAATAAAAATTGTTGGAGCAATAATTGCATGTCAATGRGATTAATTAATATTTGCCAAGTATTACTTACATATTGTGTTATTATTCTAGTTCTATCTACCAAAATAATTATTCTGTTCAGTCACTCCAATGACTAAGTAGGATTATTTTATACTGTATAGACTGAATTGCAGGGAGTTTCATTTGACAGAGCCTGAAAAGCTCAATTTTCAAAAATAATTATTACTTAACTGTTATTACAGTTAAATAACAACCATTACATTTATCTATTCAGCCACCAGTGTAAATGTAAGCACTTCTGTTCAATTAAGTTCCATTGTCTGAAAAAAAAAATGAAACATTTGCATCAGTCTTCATAAATGTAGATAGACCAGGTTTACTGCAGGACAGCAGATAGTAACCTCATTAAAGACTGCTTTTACTGAAGTCATTTTATATTTAAACATTCTCAGTTAAATACGATCAAATTTATAAACTATTTGTAGTTTAAAACTCACTTATGGTAGGAACTCAAGCAAAGTTAAAATATTGCTGTGATTTTGTATACTGGACTATTATTGATGGGTAACTGCAGTATGAACACTGAGGTACTATTATACGTTCATAGTATTGAAGAAAGTTTACTCCTCTTCAGTGGAAATTTTAAAACAGTTCCTGATTGTAAAGAAGATTATATTGAAATTATAGGAAAAAAAAATCTTAATTTATATTCCTGGACATGCTTACAAAATGGTAGGCACAGAACAAATGTAAGAATTATATAYTCTGACATTTTTATTGTCTAAGCAAGACAAACAAAACATAAAGGAAAAAAAAACAGATAAGGATAGGGTGGTTTAGGCAATGAATGTGCGTGTAATAAAGCTTTTTCATCCCTAACATTGAAATGAATGATTAGCTCAAGCACCTTCCTAACACTGACATTTTTAGTCAGGTTTTTCAGGAAGGTGCCCCAATTAAAAAGATCTTTCCAAATGCATGGGCAGTACCAAAATCAACCTAACATGAGGCAGTACACCAAACTCCTCTGCTGCATCTATTACACCGGTGGCAGGCATTCATGTATAATTGACTGCTCCTTCTGAAATCAACAGGACAATTCACATGGAAGTATAAACTACAGTGAGATTTTTGAAATTTAACTCATTAAGGTTAATAAATAAAACACTTTTAGCCYATCTTTCTGCCCTTGAATCTTGTAGGAGGATTCTCTGCCAGGACTCTTATAGAGGAATCTCTGGTTGACTGTTAGTTATAGAATTAGGAGTTGGGCAAAACAATCCTTTCCATGAATTTTACACATAAGCTTAATCCTAAGTACACGGGAATTTGTGCAATTAATCTATTTATTGYTTTTTTTCTAGTAAAAATGTATGAACTAACAGAAACAAAAGAAGAAAAAAAAAATTACAAGAACAAATCCTTCCCTTCTCTATCTTTCATGAAATACTAAGGAAGTGCAAGGAGGCAGTAACTAACTTCCACATCCCAGTCAGCATCTTCAGCCCCATGCAGTTTCAAGGACATAGAAATTTGTGGAGATTTAGCTAGTATGCAGTAGCTAGGCACATCCACCAGCACTTAAGGGCCCAGCACCATTTGATTATCTTACCTCTCTTCTACATTTAGCAAATGATAGACACTGCAGAATATCTCATCCAGATTCATTAAGGACATCACCTAGATTTTGTGAATTAACAGGAATTTTGCAGTAACCTTCAACAGAGACAGRATTTCAATAAACATTTGTGCTTCAACAGTAAATGCAGAAGTTAAAAAAAATGTAAAATGAGTTCAGCTACAGGACCTAAGAGAACTTTGATTATGTCTAATTTGACAGAGGAGCTGTGACAGAATATGGATTGTGAGAGAAGTAGCCTGGTATTTGCTCTTTGTGAAATTGGTATGTTATAAATTGCCTTGCCTAGCTATTATCAAATTTTTCTTTCAGTTTATTAACTTGGCAGAAGTTTTCAAGAACTAATGGACCTGTCTAAGGCAAACAAATAACAGGCAGGACTGCTACCTTTCATGCACCACAGGTCAGGAGGACCAAATTATAGCATCTTTCTGCCAGATGCCGTTGAAGATTCACAGCTCTGAGAAAATAAGCTCCACACTGGGAGTCTTGGAAAAAACTCCTATATGCTCTTCTTAGAGACATGCTACTCGTGGCAGAATAATCAGTGGACAGTACTACTACAGAGTAAATTCCTATGGGAAATTCAAGTCAGTTAAATTATTAGCCACAAATTACTGCAAAATAGCTAACAAGCAGATCTTAAAGGAAGGCAATAGAGAGGGAAACAGCTTTAAAAATACCAATATTCGATAGGATCTTTCTATTTATTTCTATTTCTATCTATTTTATTTATTTTTTTTTCCTCCCAGTGGGAGTTAATCACCTGTCTGCCATTTGTATTTCAGGAAATTTTCACCATGACCTACAGTTAGGAAAGACAATTAGGAAGCAAGAGAGACTAGTTACTAAGTTCTTTAATCAGCTTGTACCAGGTGGTTTGGATCAGCAGTTTTCTTCTTTCCCTTTCTCTTACTACCCCATCCCTCTCACTGCAGAGAATAYAGTTCATGAAATTAGAGCTCACATTTCTTGCATAGTCCTATCTCATAGATTTTCCAAACAGAAATGTCTACAGAACTGTTGTCTTTTTTTTTTATCATGATCAAATTACCAAACAGGCTGAGATGGATGGGAATTATTGACAGTAATGACAAGTTTTTTTGTTTGTTTGGTTTGTTTTTTATCTCTAACCTGTAGGTATCACTGCAGCATCCCAGAGAAGCTGTTTGCACACCTGCAGTTGCTGGTAGGATGCCTACAGCAGCAATGGCGCACTGCCTCTTTCACTTCTCACAACATGCAGTCCCCTGGCTTGTCTTTGCTTCTTACGGAACTTTTTTGGATTAGATGCCAAAGCTAGATAACTTTTTACTTTTCCTTTATTTAGTAACTTTTCCAATTTTTCCCCTTCTTTTTCTGAGGAAATGGTGTGCACAGATTGCTGGAGGATGAAATAGTCAGAAGCAGACAACCACATAAAAAAGAAAGCCAAGTAACTAAACCTTCCCAGCTGGGGAATACATATTGTAACAAAAATTAACAAATAAAATAATAAAGAGGAAGAGATAAAATACTACTAAAATTCTTTCTACTGGTTTTCTGCAGAAGTTCAAAGATGATTTGAAATGCAGCCCTGAAGTAAAGCTTTTATCTCTTGGTGATTGTCCAGGGAAAACAATTTMATTTGGAGTACAAAACTTGGCTATTGGGCTTCAGAGATATTTTGATTTGAATCCATAGCGTTACTGAAAGATGAACATCAGATCTCATGTAGGTACAAAGAGTTTAATTATTAACAAGGAATAAGTCCTCTATATTAACAGAAACAAAGTACTCAGGAGCATATATTTATTTTTTGGYTCAAAACCTTTAAGCATATATATAACTTGGACAAAGACAAAGAAATTTCTGTAGACAGTAAGCAAAAACATATACATCTAAACATTTGTCCAGTTTTGGTTGAACACCACTTAACTTACTYATTTTGGGAAGAAACCATGAGGAAAAGAAAATCTGGCTGTAGTAGTCAGACTAAGCTTCCAGCCTTGGAAGACAGGGAAAGACCCAGGGCAATGGATGATTCTGACATTGTCCCGCTAACAAATGGTACRCTGTTGGCCCAGAGAGACCATCAGAAGTTAAGGGCTCAACTTCAGTACTTTTATATTAATCTACTAGTATCGGTTTAGAAACTGCCAGGAAAAGTATAAGACAGGATATTCACAGCAAGTCACATGTTCAGGCCCCAATCTTGCATGTGGCATTAAATAGATCTCTCCATCTCATTAGTTTCAGGATATTCCGTGCATAAAAAAWTAAATCCTTAAAAAAAGGAATATTAATAAAACACTTTTCATCTATATCTTAGTCAATAACATTAAAATGTAGAGGGCTACATAAATAGGAATTCAAAAAGCATCAAATAGTTTGGAAGATACTAGAAATGAATAATGTTACGTTTATTGTACTATCATTGATATTTAGAAGCACTCCATACAGTCTAGTGTATGTTTCATATACTTAGAGCATATACCTAAAAGACTGCAGTCATAAATCTGTGTGATATATCTATACAAAGATATCGTAAATTTACATAAATATGTCTGCCCATGGGAAGGACATGCTAATGTATGGAACCTGACAATTTATTATAAAACACTGGGATAATTAGGAAAAAAAACTTTTTTTCCTGTAAATATAGAAGAAAATCTTTATTCATCTGCAGTATTTACCCAGAAACACGAGAATATTTCAGCCACRTCAGTCACTTGGGTGGTTTTGAAAGAGTCATGTTTCCATGAAACGTAGTCTTTCAAAGTGGATTGGACTAGTGTCATTGGAATGGGTGACAGTACTTATTAAATCCATTCTGTTGGATGAAATCCAGACTGCTGATGTTGGATGAAATACCAGCTTGTTTTACAGTGATGTCCTCACTTGCAGGGTACTGATAAAAAGTGTTAGCTGCTGAGTATGATATGAAGCATTTTTATTTTAGAGTGTATTTCTGGGCATCTTCTTTCTATCTTACAATAGAAACTAATTAAAATATTTCAATTTCCTTTATCTTTTATAAATAAATGTATATCTAAAATGCTGTTCCATTTATTTGGTAGATAATATTATATGGTCACAATTAAGGTTACTAACATTTCAGTGGAAATTTGAACAACTTTGAACACAGAGGTTATGTTCTAAATCAGTATTTAATCTATTTATTTCTTCAGGAAGAAGATTAGTTAATTTAGAGAAAACAGTATAGAAAATTCACAAAATATGTGAAAATTAAGAATAACTAGGACAAGATATTCAACAAAGAGATMATTTCCTATTTCTTAGTTTAAATATTTTTCTTAACTAATATTATATTATTGAGAAAATAGGGAGAATCTTACAGCATCCAAATTAAATATTTAAAAGCCATGGCTGAAAGCAGATTCGGTGTTTGCACCTGAACTTTGCTGTTTACCATCTTCCACAGGGGAAATCCCCTTAGAAGGACCTCAACATCAGCATTTTGCACAAAACTGTGAAAACGAAGTGCTACTCTTCAGATGTCTCCCTCTGCACAAGCCCAATATTGCAGGCTTTGGAAAACTGAGTGTCTGAAGGCATGTCTACACCTGAGCCTAATCAGGATCCAGAAGGCAGCCTCCGAAGGACTCAGTCTCATTGGTATTCCAGGCCATGGCTAGYACATAGAAACAAAATCAAGGCTAATTCTCCTACTGAGAGGGAGAGTAGTAATTATCTTATTGATACAGAAATGTTTCATTCAAACATCTCTGGTTTATGAAACATTGCCAAATGCAATGCAGATTTTTGATAGATTAAGACTGTGAGCCAAATCTTTTCTTTCTGAGGTGACCAAACCATCAGGATTCAAAATCTTACYGATTCTGGATGACTCCCCTGGCTCAGGATACTGTGTGTGCCTCAGCTGTATCATTTTGGTAGAGATGTATGAAAAAATGTCTTCATTCAGCCCACTGGGTCTACSTGGCTAGCATTGCAGAAGGGCAGGCTCCTGATCCTTTAGATCTCTTTTGACTGCCCCAACTCCCTCCCATAAAAATGCAAAGGAAGCCTAAGTATCTCTCTAAAAACTATGGTATGGGATCTAGCCTCAAGTTTGTCTCTAGCCAGTTCCTGTAACAGGAATGTCAGACCTTCCCAAATGATGTTTATTTTTGAATGTCATCATTCCCCCAGCTCCCCCTGCCTTCATGTGTTTTGAAGGGTAGGAAGTAACAAAAGCGGCCTGCAGTCTACAGAGTGGGTTCTCTGTTCTAAGAATACCAGTTAAGAACAAGTGTCATCATCCAAACCATGTCTCACCTCTGGAAGCTGGCAAATTGCAATGAGCCAAAATTTTTTCCTAATACTAAGCTTTCAAATCCTATTGCTCATGCAAGTGCTTCGTTGCCTCCAAGATGATTCTTACCAGTAAAAATGTGCATGATTGAATATTAACATGCATGTGTTGAGGACATTAATCTTTTTTTTTTTTTTTTAACCGATGCTTCAAAATGGCAAGTTTAAATAGACAAACAAATGAATTCTATGCAGCAATCTGTCCCAGAAAACTGGCCAAATAAAAAATTCTTCTTTGACCCCAAAGAGCTTCAGTTATACCTTAGGTGCATTGAATGACAGACAGGCCTGGGTGAACACAGATGCGTGCAATTTCTGATCTCGAAACTCATCTGAAAACAAACGAGTGGCACTGGTGAAACGAGCACTTGGACAGTGCTCAGCACTTAAGGTGCTATAGCTGGTCGTCGCAGAACGGCAGCAGTGAGCAGACTTCTGCAGTTATCTATTTGTACAGACAGACACAGGTCCCCGTGCCACCCGGGGAGGGTGGCTCATGGGGGAGAGGGCAACTGTGGTGGAATGAGTGAAGGAGCAATGACCAAAAAAGGTGGAGAAAGAACTTGAAGGAAAAGAGAGAAGGGATCTCATGTAAAAATCAGGAAGGCTGTTACTAGCATGGAAAGCAACTTTAGGTCTCCAAAATAAAGAAGTTCTTTTGAAATAGCGAGGAATATGGCTGTCACTAACAGGCAGCTCTGRAAACAGAATGGTTTTAGTTTTAGTGAAGCTAAAAATACTTTCAGTCAAAATGACAAATCTCATTTCATCAGAAAGTATTTAGTACTGTCAATGCTTCTATCATACCATCTTGATTTATACAAACCTGAAATATTTCATCAGTACTTTATGGAAGGAAGAAATATAAGTTATGGAAACACTTTTGTATATACCGGGAGCTGTTATGCAAATATCTCAGGTAGTCACAGCACATAAAATCTAGTGTACAAAGCAGACTGAAAAAATTGCTGCTGACAGTACTTATAGCTCCAGGGGAGAGTAGGGAGAAATGTGCATCCCTACTATACAATTTCCCTTTAAGTCTTGTTATTATATGTTATTTAGAGAAATGCTTAAGTCTTCAGAGTAAGAGGCTGGTTTGGATTCAAAAGGTAGCATAACATTTACAGGATTTCTATAGCCTTGCTCAGATCACTTAGTCACTTCTATGTTTTTCTATCATTTTTACTTTTCCTTCGCATTGGGCATGTCTTTTCTGCTTATGTTACAATCTCTTCAGGACAGATGACATATTTGTTCTTGTTCAGGGTCTGGCACAAYGGGGATGTAATCTCTACTGCATTACACATAATACAAATCATAATTTCAACATACCTTTTTTATTTACTTTTTTCAATATAATCAGGCTTGACTGAAATCCTGCTAGCAAAAATAGTGACTCACACTTTACTGTCTTCATTTGATGTTACTTCCTCTTTTTCTTTCACTGTCCTAGGTCTCCAAAATGTCATTTAAACAAAAAATGCAACCCCCTCATACAAACAACTATAAGCAGATGCCTTGCCRCTTTGATGCCTTTTGTTTTCTTCTCCTTTCTTCCCATGTTAGCAGTAGTCACTCCTCTGACATATGCAGACATGAAGTAATTCATGCCCTCGCCTCACTCTGAAGACACARCTCTTCTAATTTTGGATTTCCTCCTCTTCCTTTGCTGAGACCTATCAATGCCGCCTGTCATCATCCCACCCGCTTTCTTGCTAAATGGGCAGACTACCTGAGAGCTTTCAAGGCTGCAGTCAATGTTACCCTATAAATGATCTGTCTAAGAGCTCCGGTACTCTAGTTATCCGGCTATTTCCCTTTCCGTGCTCTCTTGTGTTAAGATATATCATATGTGCTTGTTCTTGCTCTTTTTTCCTCCTGAAACTTTGTTATTGATTTTTTTTTCCTGTTTAACTGGTTTGTGCCTCTATTTTATACTAGATTTGTTTCAACACAGAAACAGATTAAATGAATCAAACTATCTTTCTACTCTCAACTGTAATATATGKCCCAGTGCAGTTCACAAATTTAAGATCAGAAAAGAAGGTAAAATAAACTGAGGAAACGTTGTGTTTGAAGACATTAAAAAAAAAAAAAAAAAGACTCACGTAGGTTTCAGTGTTTTTACCTCTCCTTTCTTATCTCTGCTGATGTTTAAATATCACAAGTTACATGTTTTTCTGCAGTCCTGATGCTATAAAGTAATCTCTCTTCAAGACCCAAGAAGTGAAGAGAAAAAAAAAAAAAAACAGAGACATTGCTAACACTCCTGTCCTCTGGAACAAATAGGCTGGGAATGGAAAGTCACTATCCTAATTCCTAATTTAGTTACCTTTTTGCTTTTTTGAAAGTAACCATTTTCAGTCAAGCTGCTACTACTTTTTTCACTCTCCTTCTGTTTTCCTTTGCCAAGTTTCAGAATTCAAACTCTGAATTAGGGAGAAGAGGATTGAACCACATTGTTATATTGCCTCCTACTACACCCATCTCTGTGATTTCAGAGTACTTTGAGAACTTCACATAAAGCAATAAGTACAGAATATTTAACACAAGATTCCTGGCTTATTTCCCCAGAGAAATTTTCYTATTTGTTTGATGGTTTTCTTACTTTCTTTTAAACAATCTTTAAATCAAAAAAAAAAAAAAATCTTTCTCAGTCTGAATGATTAGTCCATAGAATATCTCAATTTATGTTCTTTTGAACTTGCAGCATTTTTAGACAGTACTTGTTTTCATGAAATTGCAAAACTCACTAAAAATGTAGCATAAAGATAATTAAAAGAAGGACCTTCAACAAACTGCTGAAAGGCAGAAATGTGCTTTTCACTGACACACAGTAAAGCCTTCAGTCTCAGATGGCTTATTTGAAACATTTAACTGCTCTGAAGTAGAAAGTTTGCTAACATTTATTTTAATCATTTCTAGAAATTCATTTAAAATTTAAATCTTGGCCATACTACATTTTCTAAGAGTGGAGATTGCAATTGTGTGAATGTTGCAAGAGAATGAACAGTGCTTATTTTTGCTGGAATTGTCTGATTCTTGTATTCATACTAAGAGATAACGGAACAAGGATTGCTTATTGTGAACTGATGTCTTATTCTCACCAAATATTAACTTTTATTTATTGTATGCAAGCTCTTCACAGTATATACGATTATAGACATAATATTAAACAAAACAAAGGCTCTAGAAGATCTAAATGATTATAATTTYTTTATTCAAAGTATCACTTCCATTTCTGGTTACAGGTTTTAAATGTTAAATGCATTATATCCTGGCTATTTTCAAGTCAATTGCAAGCCTCCGTTTGACTTCACTAGGGCCAGGATTTTACCCTTTTGTGTTCAGTAGGCAAATTTATGGAAGTGCATTCCATGTAATTAACTACTATAGTTCAATGTGCATAATGTTGGAAGTATGTAGCTATATTCATGTTGAATTTATTCATTTTTAATTTTAATATACGCTAAGTATATTAACCTCCCCCTCAGCCTTGTACTACTATTAATTTTCGGTAGTATTCCTAGGGACCAGATATTTTGAGTRCAATGGAGTACTGGTGAAGAAAACTAGCTTAGATAGAAACCAGAGAAATACCTGGCAAAAATAACTGCCATGAATGTAACAACTACATTACTAGACTTATTATTACTCAACTTCTCAAGTCTTGATCTTATTAGACTAACCATCAGACAATGTCCTCTTCAATTAAATTTCATTTACAAATTCCTGACCAGAGGTTACAAAAATAGGAGATTAATACTCCTAATCTGTATCTAAAAATTCTTACTGACTTTCAGCAGTGAAGCACATTGAAATTCTATGCTAATTATGGTAGGCGGTACAGGCTGTTCAGCAATTCYGGGACTCAGGCAGTTCCAGGAGATGTATAATATGTTTTCAGGAAATCTATGTTAGATAAAACCGGGAAAAGATAGTGCCCTTGTTTTCTCATGCTGATAACTTAGTCATAAACAACAGAAAGGTTTCAACTACCCTAAAGCAACATTTTCTCTGAAAATTTTTAGAGTCATTTTSTTCTATCCTGATACTTAATCTTTCTTGGGGGGAAAGCATTCTTTCACATTCTTATGACAAAAAGGGAAGAAATAACAAAGCAGTTTGACAAAAAATCTTACCTGTGTATGTAGTCCTTTTTTTCTTCATCATCCAAATATTTACCATACTTCAAAGACTGTATCACTATGTGCAACACAAGCAGGTTAACGTTGACAACACGATCCTAAATGCAATTTTTCTTAAGCTTGAAAAAACTCTTTCCGCTCAGCATACAWCTGATATTTTTGCATTAGACTCAAAATGAGACATACCAAAACTTTAAATTACTAACCATAGAAATAAACAGTATTCTTGACACTCTAGGAAAAAAAAAATAATGTTTTTACTTGGAAGATGAACACCTGTCATTGTACAAATGTAAAAGGACTGATCTTATAAAAAGTTATATTCTTAGCAATCTTAAATGGACTTAAATAACGAAAGTCAGCATTAACTTTCTATATATTTGCAGCAGAGAAAAATTATCTCATGAAAAGTAAATAAAGAAGATTGATTTTTAAATTTAAATATCAAAGGAGAGAAGGTGTGAAAGTGTGACATTCAAAGGTTGATTTCATTTTATACTGACCCTGAGAGTGCAGTATCATTTGGTGTGTAAAAGTTTACTATATTTAGTTCTTGTAAAATTGAAGAGAAGAAATATATGATAACAAAATTTGAAAAACTGACTACTCATTTATTCAGAAGTTTGAAATATACAATCGAGTTATGTGAAAAAAAGTCTTATGAATGCAAGATTATAACAGATTGTATTGTTAATTATTGTGAAAAATATGAGAGAGTGGACTTACAATTTGACACTCCATGAACTCTTGTAGTTGATAAACTCAGTTATATTATGTTTTTAAAAGCAATAAGAGAAGCACATCTCAGGCAACGTAATTGAAGAAATAACTTGAATAATAATTGAATTTTCTCTACTTGTAAAAAATAGTCAAATTAAAGGTTGGCATTTGTTTCAAATTCACAAATTGCTCTATACGTTCTCATGGTCCTGTTTTAGAGCAAAGACAATTTATGAAAAGATAAATTCCTGCAGCTGAATTCCTGCACAAACTCAGCAACATTTTTGAGCTTATATACTTGAAACTTTCATGTTTGCAAACAGTATTTATTGAAAGAAATGAATGTGAAACAATGCTTTTCATGACATGCAAAATCCAGTCATGCCATGAAAAATTGTAATTAGAAACAATGTTGAGTTCAACAGCATTGCAGCTATAGCAACTCTTCAAATCATTATCATCGTAAGGTCTCTTGAATGAATTAATGTCTTCATCTCTACACTCCATCAGGAAAAAAAAAAAGTCAAAGTTAAAAAGTTGAGCTCATGATAGAGCATTTCATCATTAATACGACTCTAGCTTCCAACTCAGGTAGACCTGGCAGGTTCTTAGTGCAGGAACCATGGCAGCGAACCATGGCAGTATTAAACCTCTGTTTAATACTATCCTTTTGCTCCTTGAAATCTGAATTCACTAATTTGCTAGTATTGCCCCAGTGCAAGACACAGTAACTCTAATTCCCTCTTGCCTATTCCAGCTTTATTCCAGAAACTGAGAATCGTCATGTTGTTCAAGCAAGTTACTTCCTCTTTATTCCTTAGCAGGTTCTGCAAGTAGCAGGATAAAGAGAGGTATTTGGTTTAGAAGGCTTCTTCCATTGAGCTTGTTTCTAAAAGCAAGAATAAATCCAGAAATATTTAAGGTGAATTAGCGTATTACAAAATCCTGGTAAGGAACTACAACTATATAAATATAAATATATATATATATATATATATATATATATGCAGTTATGCATTTGTTCAAAAACAATGCAAGCAATATATCTTCCATTTTTAACAGGAAGCCTTTAGCATGAGCATTAAGTGTTTCTTATTAGTTCATTTTTTTTCTTTTTTTMCTTAAAAATACCTGAGCATAAATAAAGTAAATCTGGAAATTGAGCTAAGAACTTCTTTTGAATCCAAAACAACACAAAAATGTTAGTGCATCTTTTCTTTCTTGTAGTCATAACAAATCCTTAAGGTAAGGTCAGAGAATCAGTAGCTTTGGTGAAGACTGCAAGAGGAGGAGAGTGAGAACAGTCTACCCTCAGAGGTGACAGAGGATAAATATTAAGTAACAGAAAACGAAGCCCAGTAAGAGCAAATTTGGAGTTCAGCTGGTGCTGATGAGCCAGGGCTTTTGCCTTGGCCTGGCTCGACTCTGGTCCATGGGCTGAATGACCTTCAGCTGTCAGGGTACAGGCTTAGCTTCACCTAAGACACCAGCTCACCCACGCTAGCATGACTTCAAAATGCAACCAGAGTACAGTAAGTGGGAACAAATGGAGGTTTGCTTCAAATGTGCATGGCTGATCTAAACTGAAAAGCTAATGTGGATACAACCCCCCCCCCAAAAAAAAAAAAAAAAAATATCCTTAAGACAGGGAAGGAATGGCAAAGAATTTCCTCTAATGCAAAAATCTGTTATGTTGATTGAAACCAAAACTAGAAGCAAAGACTTGTCCTTAAGGGCACAAAGAACTGGAGGAGCGCTGCATATAAACCCACATCTTTTCTATTTGTGCTTTTTTTTTTTTTTTTTTTTTTTTTTTCGAGGAGCTCTCTCTAGAAGAGATCTAAGTGAGACCACTGCAGGTCTTTGGTTATGTGGGCATCCCCATCCCATTAACATTGGCAGCTGTTACTGGTGTCAGATAGATGCAGATAGCTGAAGTCTTGAATATTGAAAATATTGAATTGCAACACACTTTAATGTGAAAATCAATAAACTTCACCAAGTCTGCATATTTCATGTTTATAACTTGATATAAATAACTTTATTGTGTTTGCATTTCTGTGAAGTTAAGGGCATAATTTTGTATATATACAAGTTCAATATCCAGAAATAAGGAGAAACAAGGGGAAATTCTTTACAATCAGAAGAAAAACCATGCATACACAAAGACCACATAGCAAGATATAATATCCCAATACATAGTAAAGAGTACTATTTCCCTTTCATTTTTATTAGTTATAATAATACTGTTTATCACCAGAAAATACTGGGAATGACAACAAAATGATGATAATAAAAGTACAAGTTTTAAGTTGCCTCTATTAGTATAGCCTGACTAAAGTTAGGTAGAAGGAAAAGATCCAATATTTCCATATGTGTTCATCTGGCTTCCTTCAAGATAACTGCAAGCAGTTCTTACAGATTATGTCTATGCAGACTGCCAGTCAGAGCAAATCCCTTTATTAGCGAGAATATGGGGATACAAGCAATGTGCTACCAAAGTTAACGGGACGAATTTGTCTTCARCAGCCCTTCATTGACGATGTAAGATCTAAACTGAGTGTACATGCTGCCTGCATGCAGTAGGTGGTGAAAATGGCCAGTGGGAAGGTATAGCTAGATATAACAGTCCTTACCTTCACCCCATTTCTGTACTTTTTGCTCTTTCCACAATAAAAAATCACTTCCTTCCTGGACATTTTTCAGCAATGATGGGCTCACAGTCATTTGCTCAGCCTGGGAGAGCAGTACTACTTCTACGCAGTTCCAAATTTACCTCTAATGTAAAAACAGAGCAAACATAGTTCACCATATCACCACACAGAGAAAGGCAAATACTAACACTTCAGAAGAGGGGAAAAACAAATAAGCAAACAAAAAAACCCCAATATTTTTTCCTAGCTTTGGCTATTTCATGAGCCTTAGGCAGGAGGGTATAATCATGGTTGCTATCACTGCTTTTTAATTCTAATGTACCCATACGCACAGGCATTTCACCCRCAGGGTGAACTTAATCTTTCTTGTGAGCTTGTTTACCACAATTTTTGTTTCTTATTTGTCTAAATCCATTTTATCTGGCTTTGTCCAGTTTTGTCCCAAGCAAGGATCCCATTACCCACATCTCCCAAAAGATTAAGAATCAGAGATGATGTTTTACCCTTTTTATACAAATAAAGGGGAAAATTGCACGGTTATCTACAGTAATGCCTTCCATTTCCTCATCTCAATATGTATGGGAACTCATAAAAGAGAGGATAGCATATGCCATGTTTAACTTTTAAACTGTTCAAATAACAATTAGTTTCTGTGGGTTAAGTGCTAACAGCTCATTTGCACAGTATAASCTTGAAGTTATCAAAATCAAATACAGAAAACTGATTCCTCCCCACAAACCCCAAATCCAACAGGAACTACCCCTTGAGTTAAAGGGGAAAAAATTGTATCCATCAGAATTATACCAGTGTGGAGATAGAATATAAAGTAGCAAAATATTTAGAACAAATTAAGATTGGCTACAGTCATCTTTAAACATTTTACACAAAAACAATTTTGACTTCTTRAAATTAAATAAAGGAGAATAATACTTCATCAAAAGAACTTTATCAAAAGTTATCAAAACTTCAGTTTCTTCAAATGAAGAAAAAGAGCAATATAGTTAAACAAAAACAATATATAGGAGCAGAAATATGGACAAAAAGTTGTTTCATCCCAAAAAGCAACAGTGAAAATCACTGCAACATAGAAAATGCAATTCTTAAGATAGTATAAGTATGTAAAATTTTAAAAAGAGACAGAAATAGAATCTTGAGAAATAAGCAGATCATAGCAAGCCAATAATTCTGACTATGGTATCATTTAAGAGAGACTATATTAGATATTCTTTCCTCCATCATAAATTCTTCATCCTGAAACTCCCTGATTCATTGTTCAACAGCTTTCTCACCAATCTCGTATAGTCATGAACTTTTCCATGAAACAGCAAAGTATTTCTGTATGTGTTAATCTTTAGTCACATGGGAATAGTCCAAGATCCAKTTATTGTTCTTCCTCTGTTCGTACTATTCAGATTCTTTGAAGTCTTTTGCTGACTGATGACATCGTCTTCTCTTTACAAAGTAATTCTGTGAAATGCAAATAATAGCATATGCAAATATATTGCAAATAGGTCAAAGCATTTTCTCTATTGCTTCTCTAATTCCCATGTCTCATAATAAAATTGTTCACAACCTATGAGATCATACTCCCATGAAAAAAGTAGCTATTTGTTAAGCATTGCCTCCAAAGTCAGATAGATGGTCTCTCATCCATTTCTTTCTTTTCATGATTATCTCTTTCCCCAGGTGTGTGGAACCTGAATGACACTTCATCCAGTTTACAGCTACAAGATCTCTTTTCATAGTGTTTTTGCATTTTACTAACATTTTGTAAGTGTATGGCCTGCCGAAAGTCTTTGAATGGTTATTTGAACCCAGAAATGTTACCCCAGTCTGCATAACAAAAACAAGGGTAGGGATTTTCAAGTTCATAATTTTTAGATTTAAAAATATATCTTAATATTTCATTTTGATTTAGTTTCTTAGAAAATTCAAACAGGGTTATAAATGGAAATTAGCATTAGTACAGCTCTTTAACTGTTTCTCTTTGAACTGCAATGTGTCCTTGATGCTACTTACTAATTTGTACCACCATAACATTCTAATCAGCATCAGCAACTGTGTTGTACCCACAGAAATTCAAGCTCCTCTCCTTTTAACTTTTCATAACAATTTTTCCTTTTCACTAAACAGTACATGTAACTACGCTATCTAAAGGTCACTTGTAATGTGAAAAAAATGTAATTAGAAACACCAAATGTAAACCACTGATCTTTCCTTACTTTCATATGTTTATTCTGGACATACTTTTAATTGATTATGCTCAACTTAGSCACTATCACGCAGTTGTGAGTTTACAACTTAATGGAACATTAAAAATCTTCTCTATCTGGTGCTCCTAGATTCAGTAAAATATTTCCCAACATTAAATCATTACTACAGTGTATTCTTGTAGGCTCATTAAAAAGTTTCATAGTAAGACATATAGATAAAACATTTTGCCAGAAAATCATATATTTATCTTGCAGAGAAACAAAATAATATCTGCATGTTCTTACAAATCAATGAAAAATAATTACCAGAAGACTATCAGCTATTTGTAATTTTGAAGAATAGATTAAAGACTTTCTGAGGAAACTTCAGAGAAAAAATGTATGTGAGGTGTTTTAATAACTAGTTGTCACATGCATTCTTGCATGCAAAAATAACATATAGTCCAAAGATATGTTTGAAATTGTATAGTTATGCTAACTCTTCCTTATAGTCAATAACAGCTAATTTCTCTGCTTACCAGCAATGATGGCATATCTCAGGATCATTCCACTTACTGAGGTCAGGCAAGTAATACCACAAGGAGAYTGACAAAGTCATTATACTCTACTAGTCCTCTCTTCCACTCAAAGGAACCTGAGAATTTACTGAACCACAGGGATTGTACCTTTAATTTTCCCTATCAGCGGAACTGTGAACCAAAGAACTCTGAAAACTGGCAGGTCCAACAGCCCTGAGTATCATGCACCAGTCCTAAGTATCTAAGTACCTCTTGTTGTAGGTGAAATCAAACACTACCACAAACGCAGAATAGCTCTTTTTGTATACGTACAATATAAAGTTTTGGCTGGAGGACAAAGTTTTACAAAATTAMTCTCTGATTTGCTCATCCTGATCTGCAAGAGAAACTGATCGTATACCTTCAAAAAACAAAACCTTCAAAAACAAAAAGAAAAAAAWTAACTTATGCACTAGATAAAAAAAAAATCAGGAGTTAAGAAAGAATCTGATTCTGTAGCACCTCACAATTGTTTACAACTCACCACCAGCCTATCTTCTATTGAAGAGTGGCACAAATGATACTTACCTTTATCTTCCATTTACTGTGAAGGGTAGCTTTTCTACTTTTTCTATTTTCCCAGATATATCAGTTGATCTAAATAAAATCTATTGCCATTCATTACAAACCTTTGCTTGCTTGTATCCCTATCCCTGCTCTTGGCTACCACAACAATTCTTCTACTATTTTCCTCTACTCAGATACTAACTAGACAGTGAAAAAATAGAAAACATTTTGCTAGTTGTAATCATTTTATGGCTTGACTGGATGTAGTCAGCATGCATTTGCAGGGGGAAAGTCATGCTTTAGCAGCCAAATAGCCTTCTGTGCTGAGAAGACTGGTTGGACAAGGAGGGGAGACCAGCGGATATTGTTTGTCTTTACCTTAGCAAGGCTTTTGACATTGTCTCCCATATAGGCAAGAGGATAAAATATGGCCTAGATAAGTGGACAGTGAAGGGGACTAAAAACTGACTGAACTCTCAGGCACAGAAGTCCAACTGAACTTTTTTTTGTTTTTCTGTATGGATGTTCAAACACTGGAAGAAGTTGCCCAGAGAGGTTTTCAGTACTCCATCTTTGGAGATATTCAGCTACAGACTGGACACCACCCTGAGCAACCTGCTCTAGAGGACCCTGCTCCAAGTAGGGGGATGAACGAGGCAATCTTCAGAGGTGCCTTCCAACATCAGCAATTCCCTGATTCTGTCATCTTTTAATGTGTTTTGAACATTGACACAACTGGCTGCATCATTACATGATCACCACAAAGAACCGTGAGTGGAGAAAAGGCAAGCAGATGAACTTCCCCCTTCAGATAATCTGAAATCTCTGCTAATGACAGGTGTCATGACCTCACCCAGTCAGAGAGATTTAATGGAGAAAATAAAATTTGCTAACACAGACCCTACTCTGAGCAGGGGGACTGGAGTAGATGATCTCTAGAGGTGCCTTCCCACCCCAGTTATTCCGTGATTTGTGCATTGTGGGACTAATTTGGAAATTACTGGAGTTAGCTATACTGCAGATCACTGATACTGGATGACTAGAAAYCTGCATCTGGTGACTCAAATGATAAACCAATGTAATGTGTTGTTGATAGAGCAAAAGAACAGAGAGCACATTCTCTGAGACAGCTACAGAGGCTGTTGAAAGCTTTCAGATGTACAAAGCAATCTCTAAATGCTGTAGTACAGTTGAGTTTTGGTTGTATTCACAGCTGGTTGCAGTATCTGTGTTTTACATAACAAAGATTCCTTGGTCTTCTATCTGAAGCCTTGGATGTAATGATGGAATTTGGCACTCTAAGAATGTAAAAGGATTTACGAATTTTATTCTCAAACTTTTGAGTAAGGGCTCCAGTGCATTTCATTATTCATTAAAAGTAACCCTAGAAATATGATCTCAGGATTTTTTTGTCTATCTTTACCTTTGCAAACTAATACTCATTAATATATTTTTCCTGCTATTATGCAATGAAGATACAGCCTGCATCAATACATTTTATTTACCTAATTTTACTCAATACCTAGCTTCWTGCAAGTATTGCAAACCCTGAGGAACAATAACTGACTTATCAGTTATAGATTAAAGGTCTTGTCCTTTTCTACCTTCTATTTACTAAATTGATTTCTGATGATATAGCAGTTTTAAGTGTTCTTTATATTAAAATGAAAGGTCAATGGTATACTGATCAAATAAATAATAAATAGTTTGAAGTCACAGTTTCATTACAGAAATCAATCTTGTTTGTGATAAAACAAATATAACCTGTCCACGATTGCTGAACTTCAACCTTATAAATATTATTTGCTCTCATGAATTTTGAAGATAATCTCTACCTCTCAGAAGAGGTTCTACCCAGGCAACTCTTATAATTCTTGTTTTCCAACACAGGTCAAATAACTATAGACTAGATAGCTGCTGGATGCAAAGGCTGAATAATCCTTCTCAGTTCTGAGCTAGGTACCTTTTAGGTAGACCATATACTTAGTGCCCTAACATCACCGTATTCTGAGATTTCATTTGAGATTTGGAATATTTCTGTGCACATTATTTAAGAGCAGAAGTGCCTAGCACCAGAATGATTCAATACAGCAGAAAAAGTAAACCTATAGTGACTATCACTCATTCATCAATATACGAATAGACTACTATTGTATCACCAGTTAAAGTTTGTGCCTATTGATTAAACAAAGACTTTGAAGATCAAATCCTTTATGCAGCACAGAGTACATATTGTGATAAATATGTACAAACAGTTGGTTTCCTGTCACCTTTTTTGCTTACTGGCGCCTGCACGCACCAGTCTGTCACTAGAAAGACACTTCAAGTGACATGAAAGCTAGGGGTTGCTTATATGTCTGGGAAATGCTGTCTTCAGTGAAATCCTGCATATTTGCCGTTCAAGGAAGTGTTCTTGTCCACTTCCGACCTGCTAAAAGGCTTCAGCTCTTAAGGCTCTACCACCTTACAGGAATGCTAGCACTAGTCACCATAAACACAGGCAGGGGTGCAAATTGTACACCCCTTTACTGCAGTAATTAAAACATTGTGCTGCTACTTTGTCAAATACTGAAGTACTTGCATTTCATAAAGAAAATATCACAAGTTGAAAACTGGGCATTATGCTCACTATGTGAGCTTTGAAAGGCCAAATCTAAACCAATGATTAAAGTCTGAAGGACTAAGTGATATTTTGCACTGAGTCCTTATTAGTTTATTAGAAACTTCTTGTTGCAGTACAGTATATGGATAAGGTATTCATTAAGTAGCAAGAAAAAGCAGATGCCAGCCTCACCCATGATTTTGCTCCATATTTAATTAATTGCTGTGTGCATTTATTTGTGTAGAGTTTCAGATGCCCACTCTRCACATGTATTTATTTAAAGAATATTACAATTACAAATCAAACCTGCTTTGTCTAACCTCAGATACRTATTTGTGCATCTCTTCCTGAGAGTCTTACAGAAAGGGAAGTGAATAAGAAACTGACTTTTCAAATCATTAGTAGTTCATGAACACTAAACTCTTTTTATCACTAATGAAATGCCAATCCCCTGTGCTGCTTCTGCCAGGAAAGCTGCTGTAAGAATATATAACGGCAGCAGGGAGTCAATGTTTTGTCAGTTAGGCTCATGCCATTATTGCAATGAGAACTGCATATTAAAAACCAACTACATCTTATTTACAAAACAGTTACTCCCTGCTGAAATTTAAGATGTAGGCTTAATTTTGCAGAAAAAGTCATTTTTTATTCATGTTTCATACTGCAATAACAAAGTATTCTGCAATGGAAAATGGAACATTCACTTTAGGAAAAATTCTATAATTACTCTTTCGGTGGCATAACAATGAACATGGGGCAACTTTTAAGAAACTAACAATGAATTAATTTTTACATTTACATAATAGAATTTCAACTGCTTAATTGAAGTGTTATTAATTTGAAAAAAATGAATAATAAAGAATTTTGCTCTTTTTTTTGAAAAAAATATTCATTAAGCTTTTCAGATTCAGGTGATTCTTCTATTTGTTCTCATATTAGTGACTAACTCTGTATACACCTGCACCTTGACTGCAGTCCAGGAAGACACAGGCATCTGTGCCTCATCTGCATTAGACTAGCTAGAAACAGGACAATAATGATGTGTGCTCAGTATTTTAGTACTTGAGAGCAAATTATGTTACATTACATTATCTATTTGTCCTACCCTCTAGGACAATATCTGTCACTGTAGACACTGGACACATTTTATTTTTCAGATTGAAAAGATGGAATTTAATTGTTTAGATTTCAATGATAGTTTTACAATCTTTATGTTTAAATTGTAATTTTATGGACTTTTTCTTTCTCATTCTCACTGCAACATACTGAAAACTTAGTTAGAGACATTGGCAGAGCAGCTAAATTCGGAATTCTACTTTATTATAATGTGTTTTTTCTTTGTTTCTTGTTATAAAGGGGGAATAAGTAGTCTACAACCATAAAAGACAATGTAAAATCCTTGGCTCTGAGTCTAAAACTGGAAAGRAAAAAAAATGAAAGATGCTAATAAATTGACCTGAAATGTAGTGCTTACAACATGTAGCATGATAATATGTTTTAAAATGATACAAAATCTCACAATGGAAGAGGATCAGACAAGATTAACACAGACACTAATTCAAACAATCTAGTCTCATGTATTGAAATCCTTTGATACTCAACTTATTTTTACARCTCTAGTAGACTAGCTTGGTAAAGGATTGCAAATCCAAAAGTTTTACAGATTATTGTGCATCAATGTAGCAAATATAATTGCTATCTACTCTATATATCAAAGATAAAAGTTTTTTTTTGTTTGTTTGTTTTCCCCAGATACAGTACAGCCATGTATATTCCCTTTACCAAAGGAAGATATACCCAAACAATTGTCAGTGGATTTTTGTTTATACATTTAGCAAATCTAGGTATTGTATTATGTTAGATAGTGACCAGAGGAGCAGGGCATTGGATTCTCCTGTTAGAGGACACAGAATATGATTATATATTAAAACAGTACTTGCAAAACAAGTCTAAAACTTTGTTCAGCAGAAGACCGTACGTGTGTATTAAATCTGCAGTTGGATTTTTTTTTTCCTGATGAATATTTCAAGGAGCTTTTTCCTTTTCTTTTTTTTTCTTTCTTTTTTTTTTAATAAAGTTAATTCTTCATCATAGACCTACATAGAAATTCAGGGTTACCTCCTTATTCCAGTCCTTTGATAATAAGAGTATAGAATTTTTGAATCAATTAGTCATAGGATCTGGATGTGAAAATTACATAAAATATCATTTTCTCTGATCTTAACAGCAGGACTTACTTTAGACTATGTTCATAAATAATTGGATTTAATAGAAATTCCCTATCCCTATCATCCAGTTTTCAAATTGACATGTTTCAGACATGCATATAAATCACTGAATTCCAAGCACTAGAAATAATCTGAAGGTTGGCATTTAAACGTAAGTGTCATATATAGGGTCCAAACAGTTACTTAAACTATGAGAGCTGACAGGCCAGTTCAGTACATCGTATTCCACCAAAAGTTATTTTCATTCCAAGTTTAAATTTTCATTTGMAATTAAAAAAAGAAAAAAATCCTCTTTAACCTAAAGCCTATTCCTGCTCCTAAGGATTTAGAAGGGTAAGTGGCAAGGAAGGGAAGCAGCAAGGAAAGCTAAGGCCCAGTTGGAATTGAGTCTGGCAAGGGRTGTTAAGGACAACAGGAAGGRCTTCTTCAAACACATCAGCAGCAAGAGGMRGACTAGGGAAAATGTGGGCCCWCTACTGAATGGGGCAGYRGYYCTGGTGACGAAGGGTACAGAGAAGGCAGAATTACTGAATGCCTTCTTTGCTTCAGTCTTCACTGCTAAGGGCAGCCCCCAGGAATCCCGGAGCCTGGATGTGAGGG
>NW_028185406.1:1927374-1985390 GCF_003343005.1 Rhea americana | reverse complement strand
CCCAGATGGGATGCACCCACGGGTACTGAGGGAGCTGGCGGATGTTGTTGCAAGGCCACTCTCCATCATCTTTGAAAGGTCCTGGAGAACTGGAGAGGTGCCTGAGGACTGGAAGAAAGCCAATGTCACTCCAGTCTTCAAGAAGGACAAGAAGGAGGACCCAGGCAACTACAGGCTGGTCAGCCTCACCTCCATCCCTGGAAAGGTGATGGAACATCTCATTCTGGATGTCATCTCCAGGCATATGGAGGAAAAGAAGATGATCAGGAGTAGTCAGCATGGATTCACCAAGGGGAAATCATTCTTAACCAATCTGACAGCCTTCTATGATGSAAAGACTGGCTGGATAGATGAGGGGAGAGCAGWGRACRTTGCATACCTTGACTTCAGCAAGGCTTTTGACACTGTCTCCCATAACATCCTCCTAGGCAAGCTCAGGAAGKGTGGGTTAGACAAGTGGACAGCGAGGTGGCTTGAGAACTGGCTGAAAAGGAGAGCTCAGAGGGTCATCATCAGTGGYGAGGAGTCTAGTTGGAGGCCTGTGTCTAGTGGAGTCCCCCAGGGCTCAGWACTGGGYCCCATCCTGTTCAACTTCTTCATCAACAACCTGGATGAGGGGACRGAGCACTTGAGCACTTCCTCAGCAAGTTTGCTGATGATACCAAGCTGGGAGGAGTGGCTGATACACCTGAGGGCTGTGCTGCCATTCAGAGAGACCTGGACGGGCTGGAGAGCTGGGCGCAGAGGAACCTCCTGAGGTTCAACAAGGGCAARTGCAGAGTCCTGCACCTAGGGAAAGATAACCCTAGGCACCAGTGCAAGCTGGGGGCTGACCTTCTGGAGAGCAGCTTTGCAGAGAAGGACCTGGGAGTGCTGGTGGATGACAAATTGACCATGAGGCAGCAATGTGCCCTTGTGGCCAGGAAGGCCAATGGTCTCCTGAGGTGCATTAGGAAGAGTGTTGCCAGCAGGTTGAGGGAGGTGATCCTGCCCCTCTACTCAGCCCYRGKGAGGCCTCATCTYGAGGACTGTGTCCAGTTCTGGGCTCCCCAGTCCAAGAGAGACATGRAGCTATCAGAGAGAGTCCAGCGTAGGGCTATGAAGATGATCAGAGGGCTGGAGCATCTGCCCTGTGAGGAACGGCTGCAMKAGCTGGGCCTCTTCAGCCTGGGGAASAGAAGMCTGAGGGGGGATCATATCAATGTGTACCTGAAGGGAGGATGTCAAGGGGATGGGGACAAACTCTTTTCAGTTGTCCCGTGTGACAGGACAAGAGGCAATGGGCAGAAATTGAAGCACAGGAAGTTCCGCCTGACCGTGAGGAGGAATTTCTTCCCTGTGAGAGTGACAGAGCACTGGACCAGGTTGCCCAGAGAGGTTGTGGAGTCTCCTTCTCTGGAGATCTTCAAGGCCCGCCTGGATGCAACCCTGTCTAACATGCTGTAGGTGACCCTGCTTGAGCAGGGAGGTTGGACTAGATGATCTCCGGAGGCCCCATCCAACCTTACTGATTCTATGTTTTTTGATAGACTCCCAAGGTACTAATACTGGATACTTTCTCTCTCTGAGAAGGGCTACATGGAACAGCAGAAGTGAGAATATATGTGTATGTATGTTTGCTTGTACCTCAGAATGGACTCTCAACAGTCTTGTGTTTTATTAAAAATACAGTAACAATATAATTCATTATCTGAGTCTGTAGACTCTGCAGATGAATATGAGGCAACCTGATGGCAAAGATAAGACTTAGTAATARCTTTTATATCAGGGTGAAAGAAAATTTTTCTTTCAGAAAGATCATCTTAGGAAGTCTTTTGCAAGGGCAATTCTACATGTCAACAGTTTAGGTTTACTAATCACCACTTTTGAGTGTTTACTTCCAGATTTCCTCTGTAGATTTTAATCAAAGAGAGGTTGATTTTGCTGATGAATAAGCCAGGGTTCTTTCCTAGCACAAACTAATTGTGACATACATTTGAAAAGGGCCTAATCAKCAACCTCTGAATAAGAAATATCACCTGCACTGAAAGATGGCTTAACCATTTATCTGGGATTTCTCCAGCATCGGAACACTTCTGAATGCTACACATTCAGCACCATTTGCTCTTATATGTTGGTTTTCTCAATCACATTTAGATTATGACTAAAAGAAAGGGGACGTGGGAGGGACATTTTTCATCATTATATGAATACCCATGTAGCTCACTTACTTTCTTCTCTTTATTTTTCCTCCTCACACACACCTTTCAAATACATCTAAATAGTTGTATACAGTTGAATATCTGTATAGTTTCTTCCATCTGCTAGGACAAGAAGCCGTAAAAATATGACGATCTCATTAAACAATTCCTGGTATGGTAAATGCTCACGTTCAACTTCACTAGCCAACAATAGTCAGCAACTTGAACAAACTACCTTTATCATTTTATTTTACAAAATGCACATTTATAACACGGTATATATAAGTGTGTGCACATGAAAGTCAGTTTCTGTCAGTGTGAAATTCAATAAATCATAAGCTACTTTAGACAATTACAGCAATTTAGGGACCAGCACATGACAAATTGTAATATGTTTAAAATGCAATCTTCCTTAAAATATAGATAACATTTTAGCAACTCTTTTTTAAGAGATTCAATGTCTTCATTTTACTTTCCATTTTTCTTAGCAACACACTATTTTAGAAACAGAGAAAATACTACTTGGGAGATAGAAGTGTATAAAAGGGGGAATCTGTGAGGGCTATTCCTTTTAAATCTGTATTAGACTTCTGTTTCATAGTTCAATTTTACAAACTCTGTGTTAAGAAATAGTAATAGACAACATATTCAAACCTTCTGACCTGACGGAAGATCCAGTTGGCCCAATTAAAGAACATAATGAGGCATGGCCCTGYCCAGCTGAGTCAATGCTACCCTTGCTCTTGTTGAAAACTCAGAAATAAGATGAATGCAAAAAGTGTCAAAAAAGAGGTCTTACAACCCTTTCTATTCTTTGGAAGAGTACTGGAYGGCATCAAGCTAAAACCTGGTAACATGCTAGTGTTAAACAGTATGTATGACAGTGTGTGCACAAGCCCAGGTTCTAATCCTATTTCATTTTCTAAAATAGATGTAGACTTTGAAGGAGGCTGAAGGAGTTGGCAGGTGGGTCACAGCAGAAAAGGACAATCATACAATGGCACAGTTAGCTTCCTTGCAAGGGATCGCCCTTGAGAACCAAATTGTCCAATGCCAGCTAGGTTCTTCTCTTGTTTGTAGTGTCCAAAAAAGGGCTATGGCTAAAGCCAAGATAGGAATTCCAAGAAGATTTAGTGCATAGGTACTCCACAGGGGTAAAAGATACGAGTAGTAACCCAGGGAAAATTGAGCTTTAGGGAAAAGGCTAGAAAGATTTGGGTCCGATGATTTTTTACCTTTTCTTCTGTGGTGTAGCTCTTAAACGGATTGAGTAAATTTGTTACCCCCTACATCTACAGGTATTATGGGCATAGGAATATACCAGACACAAACTATGCCTGATTATTTTCATGATTGTTTCATATGCTTACTAAGATAAAATTCTGGCTTGCCATTAAAAWCATGCTGTGTTCTCCTTGCTCTTTCTGCCTGTTTGTACAAACCAATGACACTTTTCCAATTTGCCATTCTTTGTGCTCAGCAAAGCTTCTAAATTTCCCAAGTTCTTTTTGATCTAAAAATTTAATTGGAGAAAAGTATCTACTGAGGACTAATTAGTTTGGAGGGCAATCTGAAAGAAACCTCAGTGAGAGAAATCACTTTCACCCTAAAGTGATTAATTAGTTTCATGTCTAGCCTCAGTCAAGAGCTTGTAATGAGACATACATAATTAACCTGTTTAGATATTTACATCATATGTTTTTTAATATACAGAGTGACAGAGCGCGAGAGCAGTGAAAGATGAATTCCTCACTTGAGAGTGCCGGATAGCCAGCAAAGGAAAGGAGAAGAGTTTTATGTTACACSAAGCAAGAAATTGTTTACAAACCAGCTAAAGGCAGGAGATGCCTCCAAGTACAACAAAGAGAAGTTTGCTGTCAGCAGAAAAGAAACAATTTGAATGTTAATGAAGAGCTTAACTTGACAGTCCTCAACAGAAGAGGAGAACAGAATGGACTTGRGGTGAAAGGATAAACTGGTTTATTCTCTCCTATCCATCCCCAAAGATGACTTTAAATTGATGACAGACTAGTATAATCCATGAGAGAAAGCATGAAGAATGTCTAAACCTTTACAGTCTCATCTAGAGGTAACTAACAACATAGGTGAATGACAGAAAGAGATGTTTCTGGGGAACGTATAAAAGTTGTACGCTACACTTTCCAGTGTACGGTGACGAGAATATTTTTTCTTCCATTTTTTCAACTGTATAATTAATTGACTACTTTAGATATGATGAATAAATTAACATTTTATCTTAACCTGTCTTCAGTGAAACATGATTTAAGGTAGTCTCWTTCTTAAAGAACTTATAGCCTAGGTCAACTCTATTTTTCACAGCTCCTTTTTTCCTTAATTGAGCTTATTAATAATTAACAAAATCAGAAAATCACTAAGATCAGATCTGCAACGAACTCGGCTCTACAAAGTCACACAAATTTAAATGGGAGTACACATACACCACATTGTGTTGCGTGAATCGGAAAAATAAAGTGTTCCTCTGAGTAGCATAGAAGTAAGAATATGTTATTACACTAATTTTTAAAAGCTAGGGGAAAAAATGCAATTAAAAAAACTTTTCTGATAAACTATCTCTCTTCCCYTACTTATTATAAATTGAAAAGTAAATATTTGCCTGTTGAATGGTTGAGAATTTTCTCACTGCGGTGGAACATGGTTTTCTGAAGAAGTTTCTACTGCATTCATTCTTTATCAACTATGTTTTTGCATTTCAATTTCTTTTTCAGAATTCTTCTTTTCTTCTCATAAGAAACTTAAACACTTTCATTAGAAATTCTGCAGTTAACTTTCTGCAAATTCATTTCCAGTTAAAAAAGAGAAAGTGGAGTATTTGACACTAGCATCTTTTTGTCATAAAATGTTTGTCCTAGAGTTTAAACAGTCTATGAGAGCATGATTTTTGATGTCAGACATCAAAGACAAATGTTTGTGAGCTTTCAGAACTCACTCTGTCATTAACTGTTCTTAGAAAAAAACCTTGAAAATTTAAAAGCAACTTAAAAGRGGGCATTGAGGAAAAACATATAACTTCCTACAATTATGTCTTGTGTAGAATATTTAATTGATTTAAACCAGCAAGCTTCTTGGTCATTTTTTTCCATGTTTAACATAGCTTTACAGTTTAATCCCCAAAGCTCTTGCCATAATCTTAAGAAGTTTCTAAACATAATTTCAAAGACATTACTTGAGATTACTTCATTTATTTTATAAGTGTTTCTGTGACATCTGTCATGTTAACAAACAACAAACGTCATTCAGTTCATTTATCACGCTAAAGTTATGTCTTTGATCAAAATTTKGGGTTTTTTTTCAGTTGCATAATTACAATTGGTGAAAAAACACTTGGCATGAGAGCTTATTTCTAATGTAAAACTAGAAGACTTTACTAGGGCTAAAATTTCTGCTTTAGGAAAAGAGTTAGTATCTTTCACCCCATATAATTTATTAAGAAGTTCTTTGTGGCAAGAAATTTTATGAAATCAAAACAATTAGATTGATGCTATTTGGATTACTTAGAAGCACATTTCTTTTTTCTCTTGAACATAAGGTACATTCTGTACTTCTGTACAGAAAAGCACTTTGATAAAGAAGCTTAGTTATGCAGAGGATAAACCCATTTCTTACCTTATTGAGAACTAACTTTACTCTTCCCTCTTGAACACTACAAAGCTTTCAAGAACAAATAAAGAACATATATTATTTCCCTGAAACTATTCTTAACAATAAATATGTCTGCAATAATGATACTGGAAATTTAAATTTCTCACAAAAAGCAGACACACATATTTATTTTCAGTTTACCTTCTAAACATGCAGAGTCTCTCTCCTGGCACACAAGGAGTGGAGAGTCTAAGGAGCTGAAGAGCTCAGAAGGCTCAAATATAACTGCAGGCAATTACTAACAACTAATTAACTGACATAGCGTGGTTTCTATTCACTAGGTATACCCCATCTTGTCAGCTTTGAGGCTAACCATGCACATTTTAATCCTATGCTACAATTGTGAATCACTGCTTTTTCTTGCAAGAGCCCATGAGAAAATAGTGTTAACAACTATTTCTAGGGAGTACTGTAGTGTGAATGAGAAAAGGGAGAATTCATTTCAGGGGAACTCTATGACTTTCTCCCTCGGTGCTTGTTCTTCCTGATTTTAAGCAGAGATTCTGGCTCTGGAAGCAAATCCTTTTTCTTCAGCACTAAAGTGTCTCAAGCCAGCACCRCTGCTGTGTGGATTCCCTTCGGACTAGTTCACTGCAGGGTTATGGGTTATTCTACTGATACAGTTCACTTAGATGGCAATAAAGGCTATCGTCCAAGCRGTAAAAGGCTGAGGAACTGCCTCTCAAAACCTGTACCAGACCATTTTTTCCTTCTATTAAATCCTCTATATTGTTGTAGAAGTCTTGAAAGTCATGTACCAGGAAAAATATTTCCTGTTCTATTTTTTTTACAAGTAAATTAGATATAATCATGAGAGGTTGTGGGTGTGCTGACTAACAGCAAAAGTCAGCACTTTGTCAGACTATTCTTATTTTCTTATAGACCTATGCTTTAAGTCAATTAGAATCTCGTTAGTATTTAATGAGAGTTAAATGATAAGATTCGTTATTTTTAATCATTCTATTCTACAAGCTAAGAGAAATATTCTCTGTGGTTTTCATTCTACTCAGCAAAAATAGTGAAGTGGAGAGTTGAGAAAATGGTTGTTCTTCCCCCTGGCTTATTTGCATAGTGTGTGTCTACATATTTGCAATAGATATATTCTGGGCTAAATTCATGGAGGTCAGTTTCAAAACTTTTCCTAATGACTTTGGTTTGGGGTGAAAGGCTAGTTAATTAAATCTACCTCTGTCCATATATTTTTCTGTTTTCAGTGGTTTTATTTGTTTCCTCAAGAAGTATTCTGCGCAGCTCTCCCAATGTGTAAATTAGAAAGCTCTTGATTTCCAGCTCCTCAGGTCTGTATTAGTTCYGAGAGGCTTTCCAAGTCTTTTAAAACAGATTCTATTTCAGCCTGCCAGTGAAGTTCATTTGTTATTCATCCTTCTGTTCCTCTTCCTCTTTCTTATCCTTCTAATAAGCAATCTAAAAATGTCCTTTAAGCAATTTTCTAGAGCTAAATAGTTCTTACAGAAATATGTCCCTATGTAAAACAGGTAATGATACTCATCTCCTTTGTAAACCACTTGAGATCTTCAGATGGAGGGTACCATATAAGTATTATCATAATAAGCATGTCTTTTATACAAACCAACAATCATAACATAAATCAGACTCATTTTCAAGAGAAGTAATAGGTTCACAGACACAGGATCTCATTGGAAGACACTCAAAGGTCTCATCAATGTAGATGGCAATTATTTAAAAAGTAACAATAAGAAGATAGTCTTAAAGAAATATATGCCAAAAATTCCTATAGGAAAAATAAAATATATTCTTGGTAGGATTCCTTCAAATATCTTTTTTTTTCAGAAAAAAAAAAAAAACCATGAAAGAATACTTATAAGGATTCCAGTTGTCTGTCCATTACAGTATAGGCAATAACAGAAACAATCATTCAATGGCACTCTCAGTGTTTATTTTKCAGATAGTCATTATTCTACATTATTCTATTGTACAGCTAGACTGTGTGGATAGGTAAATAAATATTTGTAATGACTACATCAAAAAAAAATCCTCTTTAAGTCATTCTAGTTTGTGTCACATAGTGTAGACTGCTGTGGATGAAGCTTTAAATGTAATGAGTCTCCTGTTTTGATAATATTCAGCTCATTACTAGTCTTTAAAATAAATGTACTAAGGAATTTAACATGACCCTAAAATATACTCTCTATGTATAGGAATCCATTAAGATTTTTAGTCAACAATAATCCATTTAGTTTTTCTCTCAAAAGCTGAAGTTTAGGAACAGCTATTCTATATTTATTCTGAAAGATTTTTGATCTGTGTCTTTCCCAGGTGATATCTACTATAATAAAATAAAATTACCTAAAATAAATCACGCAATGACTGAATCAGAAAAGTCTCATTCAGAACACACTGAATCTGGAAGAATGTGTCTGGAATGATATTATTCCTCAGGAAAGGTAATATTCAGTGTAGCCTCTGTAAAGTGATATAGAATCCACCTACCACACTAAGGCACTGGCTGTATGCTGATATAAATGAGAATATACTGGAGTCAAGTTAGTTGAATTATGTCATTATTAACATGAAAGGATGAAAAAAAAATCAAATCTTTAAAAAGTTAGTAACCAATACATTTCAGTTATATACTGAAAAAAACATCTGTAAGTCACAAAGAAAAACATTTAATCATAGGTCAGGCTTGAATTCCTATTTTGGTTACAACTCTTAAACAATCTAGTTGAAAAAACGTGCAGATGAWTGAAACCAGGCCTCTCTCTAGAGCTCTCTCAAGAGCTAAAAATCTAGGTTTTATGCATAAATCCTCCATAATCAGTACTGAGATATAAAGTAGATATCTTTAAAGTTTGTGGGAAAACGGTTCTTGCAAAAAAGTACTCCTTCTGATAGTACATAAAAAACAAACTGTGAAAATTATTTAAGAAAAATTATTAAAAAAATGTACTTGCTTCATATTAAACTTTAAAAATATTTTGTCTCTTTACATATCTGACATAGTGCAAAATTGATATAATTGCTTTATTATACATTTTTCCTCAAATTTACTAGTGAATCTAATGTGACAAGTTATACTGTTACCCAAACAAYTATTTTATAATTCTAAATGGGATGCAGAGAAAACTTATTAGAAAAAACAGCTGTCGATTATTATTTCCCTTATACACTTAGGAGCCAGTTAAGCTTTTTTTAATCAGAATACCATCTGTCTGGAAGATTTGATCTCAATCTTCCTACTTCTTGGGCCTACGGGCAAAGTCGTACGAGAGAAGCACTGTAGAGGAAGACAGAGTTAGGGAGCACTTAAGCAAATGGGACATGCACATGCCTAGGACCAGATGGGATGCAARGAAGGTGATGAAGGAGCTGGGCAATGTCTTTGTAAGGCTGTTCTCTATACTATCTTTGAAAGTGGCAGGAGGATTTTCCTCAAGTCTGGAAAATGGCAAAACATCAAACTCAGCTTCGTGAAGGGGATCTGGAGAMCTATAGGCTGGTGAGCCTCATCTCATTCCCTGGGAAAGTTGCAGTGCAAATCCTAGGGAGCCATTTCCAGGACAATAAAGGACAAGAAGGGGATTGGRAAGAGTGAGACAACTGGCTCCATGGACAATGGAGAGCAATGGAAGATGTTTACCTTGACTTTGGCAAGGCTTTTGACATGGTATACTACAGCATCCCTATAGACAAACTGGTGAGAGATGAACCAGTAAAGTGGACAACAAGATGAATAAAAAAAAGCCTATCCATTTGGCAGCTGGTTACTAGTTGTGCCCTTCAGGAATTAATCTTGGATATGTATTATGGTCAATATTATTTAAGGTCTTCCTCCGTGCTCTAGAAGATAGTATAAAGTAAACTTTCAGCAAGTCTGCAGATAGCACTAAGCTGGAGGCTGGTGGTAGAGTGGCAGAGAGGAGCAGTCAATACTCTCAAGTGAATGGCTGCTACACAGCGAGATCTCAACAGGCTGGAGAAATGGGCAAACAGAAGCTTATCAAAGGTAAAGACAAAGGCCTACATCTAGAGCAGACTAAACCCATGCAGCYGCATGGCTGGAGACCATCTCAACAGGCAGCAGCTGCACATAAAGCTGCTCAGTTGGTTAGCACATGGTGTTAATAATGCCAAGGTCATGGATTTGATCCCTATATGGGCCMCTTGTTTGGGGTTGAACTAGATGATCTCCAGAGGTCCCTTCCAACCTTACCGATTCTATGATCATAAAACACACCTTGTTTGTTGGCACACAAGAAGCTGAACAAGAATCAGCAGTGTGCTTTTATGGTAAAGATGACCAACTGTATAGCAAGACTGTAACCACCAGGTTGAGAAATGTGATTTTTCATCCATATGCAGCAGCTGTGAGACCACATGTGGAGCACTGTGTCTAGTTTTGAGCTCCCCAATACAAGACAGACATCCATGTATTGCAGCAAGTCCACGGGAGGGTCACCAAGGTGTACAAAGGRCTGAAGTACATGGCATATGATGAAATGTTTGGAGAATTGTGTTTTTTCAGTTCTACATAGAGAAGGTTAAGGAGGGGTCTTATTCCTACCTTCAACTAATAGCAAGATACAGATAAAACACAGCCAGACTCTTCCTTGGAGGTGCACGTGAGAAAGAGAGAACGAGAAACAAGATAAAACCAAAAATATGGGATTTCATTGAGAATGATAGCTTGATTGAATATATCTGGAAGTTAATAACTACATTATTAAATAATAAACATATTACTACCRACAGAGAGCCTTTTGTATTCTGTATTTCCATTTATAGTGACATAGTTTTTTGGGGCCCCAGAAGTTTGAAGGGAATAAAAGTGCAGCTGTTCAGTAAATACTTCCTTCTTTTCCTTCCCAGCCCCTTGCCTTCTCTCCAAGTCCTAAAACTGCCCTGAAGGAAAAAAATGTATACTATATGACGTGTAAATGTAAATTYTAAAAAAGACTTTTATCAGTTATAATCATTGTCCTTGGTAATACATTACACAGGATTTGTCCCTGGYACGGGTTGCCCAGAGAAGCTCTGAAGTCAACATCCCTGGAAATATTCAAAACAATTGGATTCAGACTTGAGTAATTTGCTTCAAGAACAGATGATGACCTCCACAGGTCCTTTCCACCCTATATTGGTGAAGTCTTGTGMCTCTATACATTCAGCTCTTGCCAAATCATGGGGCTCCCAGAGACCTCTGAAAGGGAGCTGCATTACAAGCAGAAGTCATAGTCTCTCACTAATGATTAATAACCATCTCTGTAAACATAATACAAAGAATGYGGTACTATTATATGAGAAGTGTTTTTATAATCTTCAATTAATGGGAATATTGTTATAGGCAAGAGAGAAACAAACTATATATTGTTTATGTGTATTATAGGTATGTATATAGATAAGAATTTGTTAGTCTAATTAAAATCTTAATGATCTAATCAAAATACAGTATTTTTAGTCCAGTTTCAGTACTGTTACTCCTTAAAATTTGTACAGAACAGCCTCATCAATAACAATGCCCTTAAAACGGTTATACAAAAATCTGACAAGTATCTACCATTTTCTCTGGTATTATGCTTGCCATTCTTCAGTCCTTCTAGTTCCCAAGGTTGACAAGGCCAGTTTTCTTTAAGCAGAGAGGTGTGAGCCATCAGTGCGACTTGTCAACAGCCTAAGGTCTTCACCAGGAGGACTGTGGTCTTTGTGGTGGGGGTCCTACCAGGAGGGTCTCCTTCAGGATTCTCCCTTCATGGATCAAAAAGGTCCACCTCTCAGTCCTGGGGTCCATTTGGCTTTCTTGTGATACATTTTCCTTCCACACCTGCTCCCTGCTGCCAGTGAAGGGGTTAAAGCTGCCCTGCAGCCCTGGACCCAGGGGCTGTTTGTGGGGCAGGGGCTGCCTGGGGCACTCACTGAGCTGCAGCTCAGACAGGCTGGGCAACAGGCACTTGGCCACAAGGCACCTGGTGAGCCCATCCATCGCCAGAGACCCTGTGCTGACAGGGTGTCCCAGAGTCTGCCCTCTTCCTGGGATAATGACAAAAATCTGGGCTATATGCTGGTCTACAGGAGCTTGAGATAGTTTCCTGCAAAGAGGAAATAAATAAAAAGTCCACAGATGTGTATTTTCAAGAGTTTACTTAGGCAAGTTCTTAGCATGCATCTGAAAATACAGATGTCTCCTGCACTTGATCGCCTTTATCGCTCAGTTCTCTAATAGTTGCAGAGGTATGAGTTAACACATAGTTTTTCCTACAGTAGAGACACTAAATTAAATCTCTGTCAGCTACAGCAGTATCTATTTTCCCCATATCTAAAGAAATTAAATATGTTTCAGACCTCTGCTCTTCTTCCTGATTTCATAGGAAGTGCCTAAGAAGATTCAAACACATTTGGGGGAGGCAATCAGAGACATAATGATCACAAAATATTACTTCTTCATGAAACTAAGCTGAAAATCTAAAACTGTGTTATCATACTTAAATCCTTGATTTTAGACTCATTAGGGGAACTATGGGGAATATCATTCCATTTAAAAGAAAACTTGCCACCTTTAAAGAAATATATTTTTATTGATACATATTTAATCAAAGAAGATAACCAAAATCCGTACATTTTGTGACTGAAAATACCTGACATACTGATTTGAACTACTTTGTCTTACATCATTCAAAAAACACTTTAGAAAAGCAAAACAATATCAAAACCATATAAGCTGCTAACATAGTTCATAATCATCATGCTATCTTTTTTTGCTTCCTTGATTTCTGTACATCTATGGCACTTTTTACGCACTTTTACTATTTTTCCGGAATTCTACAGTGCAATATAAGAGATGACTGACAGTCAGCATGAAAAAGAATCAAAAGATGAAATAATTCCCTTATAAATCTGCAGATATGAAGAGAACTTTAAAAGATATAAAATGCAAAATCTAATGGACTAGGTGAAAACACTTCCAGAACTTCACAAGTTCTTCAAACAGTCAAAATTCAAAGTTCAGAAGAGTTGAAATAATTYGAGAAGACTTATACTGAATAGAGAATATATTTGGGAAGACTTATACCACTCATTTTCTTATCTGATCCTTTTGTTTTCTATGCCTATTTGAAAAAGTTCAAAATCTCRTGCAAGAAGGAACAACAGAAGATCTGATGACATAAAGTTGGAAAAATCAACATGAAAACAGAGACATCATAATCCTCAAGTAAATTTTGTTCATCTCAGGTTCAAATGGGCCCACCTAGATTCCATGCATTGAAATACTGTGCAAGACAAATGTATACATATACATATATATATACACACAAATGCAATAAGATAAACACATTTGTTGACAAACTGCAGCAAAATGAGACTGTTCCATATGGAGAGGAGTGACTGCAATATTGGCAGAGGGCCATGCCCTCACGAACAGCACCCAAACCAGTAAGCACATCGGAGTTGGTGASAGTGAGCAGGGGTGGCCAGTCACCCAGTGACTACCACACAATTGCAAAGTGGCAAAGGAGGTCCTCCAACATAGCCCCTGGAAGCCCAGGGAGGGAGTTGAGGCTGGCTGGGGCCAGCGCTGGGCTCAGGCTGCCCCCCAGGCTGCCTGGGGCTGCCTGGGGACTCAGTCAAAGCTGAGATGGGCACCACAGGCCCTGATATGACCCTGTTTATGCCTTTGTGTTAGTTATTTGAAGTAGCTCTTAAGGAATCAAAAATAACAATGCATGTACATGTATCTTTATAAATTCCTAAAATATTTGAAGAGAGTCTGAATTTTTCTGTCTATACCTTATGGTAGAAATATCAGTTTAGAGAAATATTGCATGCAACAAATGAAGAGTCATTGAAGAAGATGGAGCTATTACTTGTGAAAACATGTCGACTTTCAGGTGCATTCAGGGCACCTTTATTTCTCTTGAATGTTATAAATTTACATGATGCACCAGTTTTCTTATAGTGAATGCTGGAGGAATGTTTGGTGTCATATATATTAGATATGCAATATATCTAATCAGATAAGATGGAAATGGAAGTGTTTCCATAAAGGAAATAGCATTTAAGAAGTAAATTTTGTAATATTTCTTACCCAAAAGCATACCTACTGATTAGAATATAGCACCTGCAGAGCAACTGTTAAAACTTTATTCTTAAGCAATGCTTGTATTACCTATTATATCAGGTTGTACTTGATATTTACTATAATTTAAAGGTTCCTTTGCATGACAATCTCTCCTTGTTAAAGGAGTTAGCATGCACTTCCATTACTACTGGTAGAATTCTCTTTTTTTGTGGAAAAAATAGTATTATTCCTCCRGGAGATATCTCTATTGTCATTCAAGGACTACCTATCCAGGGTTACAATTTTGCATTTTAACTATTGCAGATCATTTGCAAAACACATGGGGAACAGCTTTGTCATGCATTAGGTGAATGTACTGTTAATGTGAGAAAATATAAGTCAATGGAAGATCATTTTTCAGGAAGACAAATTGCTTCTTTACAGAATTTCAGTGGAGCTGATTTATGAAGCAGACCATGATGAAATTTAGAAGAACAATTGCAATACAGACTAATGATGTTAAGTTGCAATAGTGCCTTATATCAAGTTAGTGTATATCATATCATGTCAGAATCTAAGACAAATTACTATAGATTTTCTCAAAATGAAAAATCCCATCCAGGAAGAAAGACATTTATAGGCAAGTTCAAGATAGAAAAACACTGYAGCATTTGAAAAAGAAGTGGTAGAATATTCCTTACAAGAACATCATAATAGAGTACTGAATTTCAAGTAGGAATAGGAACACTTTCAAGTGTAAACTTGAGATGTAATAAGCTTATTTAACAAATGAGAAATATTAACATTCAATCCTAGAAAAATAGGCTGATTTCAGCTGTAATCACAGGGGTAAAATTAGTTTAGTCACACAATAGCCATAGAATACTGAACTGAGACAGCTGGACAGGCTAACGTTATGACTATGTGAAGACTTAAGAGAAGAGCAAAGTCTCCTTCATTAGGCTTCAGTAAGAACTTATCCCATGCTGTGGAGCACCTGAAGCTATTAGAGTAGTATAAATGACTCCACTCACCTCCCCCCTTCCCCAGAAYTCTGAATGCTTTTAATGTGATTTATGAACAGAAAAAAAATAACTTTAGGATTGTAGTATTATTATATGTTATTAAAAACACTTTACAGCTTTCCCACAGTGATACACACTTTTAGAAAATTAACATGAAACCTTCAGACCTTATTGTAATGGAACTCAGTTCTACTCCTCTTTTACATAAGGAATCCTTTCTCATATGGATATATTCAAGTCTATTGTTATGAATTTTGARCCCCTGTTCAAGTGTGAGACTTAGTTAATGCCCTTAATTAACTCATAAGAACTCAAATTAAACTGTGTGAAATATCTTGCTTCCTACCATTTTTCATTTAATTAATTTCAATTAAATTTTTACAGTCAAAAGAGAATTCAGGCTGAAGTTGATAAATGGTGATAAACAACAKTAAAATGGGAGAATTTTAAGTGTTTGGTTTTGTAAGACAAATAATTGAATGATATACAAAATTACTGCTTGTTTATTCTTAATGTCTTACCGAAGAAAAATCTGTGCTTTATCATATTTATCATGTGCTTTATTATAACAAAGCAATAATAGATCAAGGGACAAACTTGAAGAAGGCRGCAAATAAATTAATTCATAACCAGGATTCCCTTTCCCTAGGTGAAGCTGATTGAAAGAGGAAACAAAGTAAGCTTCTAACTTTGACTGAGTGTATTGAAGAGGAGGTTTCATATTTAAAAAGTCATTTATAATGAGAAAATTCAATACTAGAAGCTGCCTTTAAATCAGTTCTGTTGCATCTAAATCACATCCCTGTTTGTTGCAAAAACAAATTGTATAGACTGTTGTATATAAGCATGTACTTTAGACAAAATCTCAAGAACTGATATCTCTTGTATTGTTCCAGAGAAGCTATTCTTCAAAGAGATTGGAAAGCATTTTTTTTCCCCCAATCTTTCTAAACGTATCTTCAATACTGAGGTCCTTTTTTCCTCATTCCAGCAAAATAAAGAGTGTTTTTTTTTATTAGCTACCAGAAAGTAAAGATGTATTTGATTAAGAAGTGCTGTTGGAGAAAAGGTAGCTTGCATGTAACTACCACGCTTARCTTGACTATTTTAAATGCTATTTCTTTCCTCCCCTTCACTTTTTCTTTTAGCTTTCTGTCAAAGGCACCTAAACTGTAAATCATGCTTGCTGATTTGTTCTCCAGAATCTGTTCTCAATGGAATACCTACATTTTTGTATCTCCTTGCCCAAGGTTATCTCAAGGTAGGAAATCTGTAGTGTCAGAAATTCGATTAGTTTTTCTTGATGTTATCAATATTGATTGTCATTAATTCTATCTTTCTAGGGTATTACATAACTGTTTGGTTTGCAATTTGCATTGATAATTTTTTTTTAAACAAATAATCAATACCTGGATCACCGCATTATCCTTCAGTTGCCTATCCTTCACCTTACTAGAAACTTTTTATTTTCTTTATTACACTGGGCTTCTATTTAATAATTAATACTGATTAATAATTATTTCCTGCATAATTTCTTGCATAGAAAGGTTCCTATGCTTTGAATAAAGAAAGCCTCACTGTTAAAAAAAAAAAATCAAAACTCTTTTTTTTTTTAATCTTTTGGTCTTTAGCTAGTTCCTTTATATCCACAATAAACTCTCACTCTTGGAATTGCATTTGAACTCTCAGCTGAGGTCGCTCAGTTACAGGCAATACTTCTGACCATCTGCTTAGTCCTAACTGCCTGAATGAAGGTGCTTGCCGTTGACAGAGACAGTTATATCTATCCTGGCTAAATCAGAAGAAATTACCACTGCGCATCACAGCAGAGTTCAGGAGTCCAAGTGTAAAGCTTTGATCCACAAGAAATTCAGCCGTATTAAGAGAGAAGGAAATTTCAATCTGTGAACAGGGTCTTATTCTCCTGAATGGTTTTCCATTGTCTTGGCGGCAAACATATTTAGGAAAGCAAAAATTATGTGTGTAGTACTTACTTTCACCACACCAAAGGATAGCAGCAGAGGCCCCTTTACTGTATCACCGTCTCAGCGTACCAGGCAATAAAGTTAAGACAATTTAGGATAGCCAGTAGGAACATGTAAGCTTTTTCCAGTCATTATAGAGTCAATATTGATCTTGACGGAGATCTTTTAGGATAGCATTAGAAGTACGGTATAGGTTTCTGTATAATGCTTGCTCTTCATGGCTGCTTTTTAAATTTTACCATTCAAATTCTGAGCAATATGTGATGGCATAACTCAGTAGTAACATATACTTATCTCTGTATAGATTCATAGATTTTTAAGCTAGAAGGAAACATTTTGATTATCTAATTTGCATATCAGGCACATTTATCTAGAGAKGCTAGAATTTCATCTTTAAAAAGACATTCACAGTTCATTTAAAGATATGTTTTGACAGGCTGCATCTTCAGATAYTTTTCCCCCAGTGACTCATTACCCTTCGTTCTTCACCGAGTAAACAAAGAGAAACACTCAACTAAACAACATATCTTAGGATTTGGGTTTTAACAGAAAACCCATTAATATGCTTCATTAAGCAGAGGATGAGAAGAAAACAACTTTTTTTTTTTTTTTTAATCGATAGGTAAATAATTTCACATATGCTTTGCTTTTTAGCTCTGCTGGTACAGATAGTGTTTAAACAATCTAAACAGATCTCAAATGACTGACAACAGAGATTCTTCAGAGAACCTGAAGGAAACAGGGAAGAGATCTTGCACGAGAGCAAACAGATAAGCTGGGATCCACCTTAATTCCTRGTAACATAATATAAGCTGCCCATTAAGATATAGGTGTACTATTAGACTTAATCCTGTATACATACACACCCATACCATGATGGTTGTCTTTCAAGAGTCACTTCTCTTCTAGAAACAGTTTCCATGATTGCCACAGGCTGAAYGCTCATGTTATTTTTAGTACTGAATACAGCTGATAAGCAACTCAGAATTACCATTTTTTCCCCTATATTTTACATATGTGGAACAAAATCTCTTTTACACATAAGGAAAACTAGTTTGCCCATCCTTAATTTTTCAAAAATTTTCACAGGTCTGAGAAAAATGATCTACAAAGAAAACATGGAGCTCTAGTACAGGAAACATAAGCCATGACAGTAAAGACAAAGATCAGACCTAAAAACTCTAACCAAATTCTTTTCTAATCATATGCACCAAAATTGGATGAAAATGTTTTCTTCTTGTCCTTAGAAAAAAAACATTAAGATCAAGACAAAGTCAGAACTGTATGTTTGGGTAGTGAGCAAGTCATTCTATGAAAATGTCAGCTGCCTTTCTAAGGAACATTAAGGAAAATCACTTCAGTAATACAATGAATTTAGGATATTAATCAGTTTTGAAATATTATTACACAAAATAATTGACGTCTGGTTACYGAGATACTAGACAGTGAGTTTAAACAATATATCTCCTACTTCTGATGCTTGCAAAAAYTTGTTGAAACAATAGGGAAATTAATAAAATACTAGTATAGTGCAGTCATTTCTCTTAGTAGCATTTAGCCAGATAAAATCAAAAGGTAAAGTTGGTTGTCTACAAGGATCTATACTACTATCTAATGTATTTAGGTATCTATACACAGTGGTCCATTCACCTGTGTTTAGGAAAAAAAAATGTAATCAGATCCAGATATTTCTATCCATCTTCTTTAAACACTAACAGGAGATCTGAAAGGGATCTTCGGAATGTTTTAATGTCACATTGTATTCCTCTTTCCCTATTCCTCTATTCTCCATGTCACTGTAAGAATATAGGGTATTTGACTTTTTCTAACCATTAAAAAAAAAATGCTGAGACAAGAAAGCCCCAGGTGACAGTACACCAWGGCACACTCTTCCGAGCTTCTGAATTACATATGAATGTGAATTGCTAGAAAACACGTTAGAACTTTCTTTGGAAAGAACTATTTTCCATTAAAATTCTCACCTCAGATTTACCACCTGGCTTAATTTTTCTTTATTTAAACACTCCTGGTCATATCTTTTTTTTTTCATCCTCAAAGCTTGCTTGCTAGTTATGACTATAGAGATTTGTAGAGATCAGAGGATTTGTATCACTCACCTTATAAGATGATTCATTAATGCTTTAAGTTGGATCATAGTTGACAGGCTTTTATRCACACATTTTGGAAATTTGCAAAAATTTCTAGGAATTCACTCTTCTGATGTAACTCCCCCTTCCTCCTAAAATTTATCGATCTTAATGTTTTGATAAATAATTATTTTCTATACAAGACAATCAAATAAAAACCAACTCACAAAACTAACACTTTTCAACATATACTAAGTTACGTTGCTCAATAGTATTTACAGGAGTTTTTTCAYGTTTGGGGTAGAAGTTTACTTTCATCTTCTTAGACATCAATGAAAGAATATTCGACCTGTCAAGGAAGCTCTTTCCTTGATACCAGCTGTCCAGCTCTTGACTGCTCTTGCAAAACATACAAACAGAAATAATACATATACGTGTGTATACATGTATGTATATGAAAATTGTATGTACACATATGCCTGTATATGTGTATGTATATACACACACAATTATCTGACATTTGGTTTAAGTGCATCTTGAGTACTATAAGCAGGCAAAAAACTGCTTAATACAAGTACTGTTGTAATGCTGCATTTAAAAAAAWTTGAATTTGAGTGATACTGAGAGATTATACACCTGTTTATAAATACCTGGGAAGCAGTAATTATGATTAAATGTTCTTCTAGTGGTTTGACCCTTCTCTCTAAAATTTCAGAGATAAACCTTTTATTTATTTATTTATTTATTTAAAATTCATCAGTTGAGAATTATTAAACAAACATCTGTGCGCAGCTATATATCTGTGTCAAGGAGAATAAATGATAGCATGCACAACAGAAGTGTTTTGAACTGGTGTAGTTTGGCAGAATGAATAAAAAAAAATAGTTACCATACAATAGAATCCCTCCTTAAACTAGCTAAGTAGTTCTAAATTAGATGAAAAGTAGACCAAAATCTCTGTGTATAGAGGTCATTTAAATACTTTTGAACCCCTGACTAAATATCCAGATACAACTTTGCTCAAATGACCAATTTGCCATAAATATTATAAAACTGCAATTCTAYCTAAATTAAAAAGGGCAAAGTTGGAAGAACAGGTTAATTTTGAAGTTCACTAGAACTCATTTGTGATGGAGATGCAAAGCTGTRTGGTGAATGTCTGCAGGAATCCTTCAGACTTCAGAAACACTAGCCGCTCTGTAATAGGTCACCCGTTGTGGATTGCTTTGCATTGCCTATCAGAAATTCCTGTACCTTTAAATTCTGCAGCCTTTCTCACAGAAAGCTTATGCTCTGCTTTTCCTGACGAAAAAAACTGATTATTCCAATCAAGAAGGATACTGACATTTAAAATAGACCTGAAATTTAGCATATTTCTGAATAAACTGGGAGCTCTGGACTATCACTACAGTTCTTTAATTCAATTTTGTAGCAACAGCTTACTAAAGAAAGAACACATATGGATGAACAGAGCATTTCTAAACCTGCCATTGCCTATTACCAGAGATCTATTACTGTAATTAGGGCAGAAGAAACTCATTTTGATCTAGAAATTCTGGATTCAGTCCCCATGAGAGAGTATCTCAGTAGAATGTTTCTTTCAGAGTTAAATACTCCCATAATTAAAATGCGATCTTTAAATATACAACAGGCATTTTTTTCCCACCATTTAGGATGTGATCTTTTGCCATGGAAGCCAGTGTGTGTTGTGCTATTGTTTAGAGTGAAAAAGACATAGGATTTGCTGCAGTAAAAACAAGTTGAAATATCCCCTCATTTAGAGCACTTAATACCATATATTAACTAATGCTTCCTTGTTTTTCTAATATTTCTAAGTATCTACTACATTTACTGAAAAATAGAAAAAAAAATCTATTCCTAGAAACTATACTATTATTAGAAAGTAGATAGAGGCTTTGATTCTTATTATAAAATATTTTAACTATGTGTACACAATCATCTGAACTTCGGTGGCAGGTGTTTAATATAACATAAAAGAAATTACCAAGCTGACTTCAAAAAGAGTAGTAATAGGTTCACAAACTGCTTCTATGTGAAGACAAATAATTATAAATTTCAAGAAACATACTGTTAAATTGACACAATTGTAATGACATCTCGGTAGGTGGCTCATATCATGCACTGTTTTATATGCTACTAGGAGCATAATGGGAGCATTTGCACAATAGGCCTACACAAGGATGAGGTAGCATAATTGCAGCATCACTGAAGCATGAATACAGACTAATTACCAAAATTGGAACTGCTGAACTCATGCTCACATTTCATCTATCTTATTTCATTTACTTTTACATGCTGCTGTGGTCACAGAATTGCTGTGTTTGTTGTCTGAATATTGCAGATAATATCGTCCATTTGCTGCCTCCATCTTACTGTTCTGCTTCCTGTGCATCAGTGCTACAAGCAGGACTCCATTTTCTGTAGTGCTTCTCTCTAGTACTTTACTTCAGAATATACCATGGAAGGTCCATCTTTGCTTGCATATATGCAATATCTGCACATATGCATAAATATGCATATGTAATCTCTGTATATCCCATTTCTGATTTCTGGCTATACTCTTATTGTCAACTTGGGAAAGAAAATCAGACAGATACATAAACATTCAGAAATATGGGCCTTGTTGTGTTCTTTAATATTTAGATTTTAAGGCATGCTGAAAGGGATGTTAAAGGGCTAAGGAATACACACCTTTCCGAGCAACTAATGTGATTTTTTTCAGCGAGTAGTAAATTGGCACCAAAAACATCACCAGATTTCCCATGTGCCTTTGGGAATATGAATCTACATCATCCGTAATTAACAAAACTATACTATTTGTTGTTGTATACATTTCAGGTTTCAGCAAAGACGTCAGCGTTGTTCTCAACGCGTTCATCTGTTCTTCCATAGCCTAAACTTTAGCTATCTCGTCTGTCATTGTTGGTGTCTGTCTGAAGACTTCTTGAATGAAATAAACCACAGACTAATCTGTCAACAAATATGAGACTATGTACTGAGTCAACAGAAAGATGCTTCTTAGGGTGTAAACATTAAAAGGATATAGAAGAATTGGAGATAAAAATCAAACCTAATGGAAGAACCAGAAGCAATTTAAACAGCTTTAAATTAATAGTTGGATATGACGAAAATACAGATCAGGTGATGCTTCCCACTGAAGGTTCACGAAAAATGAGTTCCCTGTAAATGAGCCATTTACACTGAAGAACAACAAAATGAAACAATCACAACCAAAAAAACCTGATCTTATACGAAAGTACAATTGCCATTTCTATTATACCTGCTCAAGCAGCAGGAGGAAAGAGGCAGAACTTACTGTCTGTTAACAACGATGCTGATGAATCCGATCAGAGCAGCAGTGCATGCAGCTGCAAAAGGCGTTTCTGAACACAGCCAAATACTCCATTCAATTAATAAGATGATCATGAATATTATAACCCTGTTAACATTAATTGTTAATGAAATTGTAATAGCTAGGAGAGGAAGGTAGTTACACCACAAAATGCCTCTGGCACTGGGCGTAGGTGGTCATGCAGAGCCTTAGGTGCTGATGCTGGGTTAGCGCACAGGCACTGCATGCAGTGGGCTGTGGTAGGATTTTCTGTTTTATTGTTTGCCACTGGTTAAATATTATTGTATGGTAATTTTTGCACTCTGGCTTCTGGCATTTCTGCTTTGCTGCTTCAGGTCTCTGTTTGTGTATCGCATTGGATTCTTCTTCCTATTCCCACTGTGAGAATACATCACAAGTCTCGGAATGGGGAGGACAGGGTGGAATTCTCCTTTGCCTGACCAATTTCAGTTGCTTTGCTTTGGGCTAATCTTGGGCTTTCTACAAGACTTTTTGTAATCTCTGTTGTTACAGATTTCGGTCACTGCCAGGTCTCCTGCAGTGATTCATCCTTCTATAACTAATCTTAGATCATGCAATTCCTTCTGTTTTACCTTTTTTGAATTTTGCATTTAAAAATCCACTTTTTATGTCTCATTTTATGTATAATCTGTTTTCTATATTAAAATTTMATAGTTCTTCTCCTCTTGCTGTAACTACAAAAATATCCGCTTTAGAACCAGGTGAAGACTGTCTTCCTGTCTTCCTTTCTGTTATTATTAATTGCTTACAGACATAATGAAAGGCTTCCTTTAACTTTCTCTGATCCTTCATCACATATTGAAATTCTTTTAGYTATGATGGATCTTTAGAATCTCTATTCTCCCATTCTAACAATGTTTTAATGGATATTTAACTTATGATAATCTTCAGAAATTGCTCAGGACCAAGCATGATGAAGGTCTATCTCAATTAGTGATAACTTCTGCCTGATCTGCACTGTAGTGCAACTTTATGTAAATAATCACTCACCAGAGAAGAACTGAAAGTATTTTAMCTCAGTATTAAATAAAATGCAGAATTACATAATTAATTATATATTAATTAATAATAATTACATAATTATATAAAATACAGAACTAACTTACAAGGCAAAAGGTGAATGAGTGGGTAACTCTACSCTTGTGGTTAGGAGAGTCCCTGCCACTGCTTTTTAAAAAGTTGGTTGTAAGTGTTTCAAGGATTAGAAGTTAAATATTTTCCATCTTATTAATTATTGGATATACMTGCCTTAATGGATGTAAAATTATTCTGTTTGAATTTTTGTACTTGTATCTTGTTAATTACAAATTGAAAATTAGTAATTTGTATTGTAATTTGCATTACAAACACTTTAAAATTATACCACAGAAATGCAAGACATAAATGGTGGTCTTCTGGAATAAAAGGAAAAATAAAGAATGATGAAAAATATATGGCTATTGGCAAGCAAAAAGGAGTCAGATTTTCAAAAATCATTAGTTCCACAATTATTACTTTCATTATTGTTTCTTAGGACATGAAAATGTTGTTGCATCTGTCAGTGATACTTTTGAAGCAACAGGTAAGGATGTATTTTCTTAGCAGTAAATGCTAAATAATGTCAGACAGCTTAGATCTTAAAAACAAAAAAAAAGCAGTGGGCAAATGACTAATTTACCTTTGAATAATCAAGACACAGTAATTCAGCACTGTTTTGCAGGGCTCCATGGGGAATCAATATCTCTTAAACCCCAGTTTTGTCTGTCTTTTTTTTCCCCATTATCATTGTTTCAAAAATTCATTTCTACTTAGACAAAGTTAGGCTGAAACACAGCCTTAGATGGCTGTGTAWATCTAAAATTTAAGATGAATTTAAGAAAGCTAAGCTTTAACAGTCTTAGATATTTTGCTAAAGATATGCAGCTAAAGAATAAAATATAGTATGCTTATAGTCATCACTAGTTTTTCAAGATGAGCTCAAAAAAATGGCTAAATCAATAGTTTGGACTCTGGCTCATGAGAMCATTTTCCTCAGTGAAAAATATGGACATTAGCATTAACATACAAAGGTGAAATGGATCTCCATGTAGAGAAGAGTATAATTTGGATTTAATTGCACATCTTCAAGAATGATTATGTTATTGGATTTTACTTTCCAGACATTTGCATTTGGCAATTTGTAATAAATAGTTGCAAATAACAGAAACTATACCTTATCAATCTCATGAATGTACTAATATAATCCAAAATTTGAATGTATTTTTTTWAATCGTCTGGAAAAATTAATTTTAAGACAGATTTTTCATATGCTGAATCTTGTATTCTGCACAAACAAATAAAGAAAGTATCTACTRCATGTACTTCATGGAAGAAATAAATAGTTTCAAGCTATTTTTAGGTTATATGTATAAAGAAATAATTATAAAATTTTCATATGTTATTTCAAATAGCACATCAAAAAATGTCAACATCATAGTAGAAGCTGGCACTTTTGGAAGGAAAAGAAAACAGCTAYATGGAGTATGTGGGTTAATGTCATGACAATCATTACATTATTTGTACTAATTTTGCAGATAAATAGGCTTCAATTATAGCCCATTTTATGAAGTCTYGTTAAAAATACAGGATAATCTCATGCTGGCTGTTTAAAAAAAGCACAATAATTAGGACACAGTATATGGTTCTAGACAAACGAGAATATGCCTGAAATTTTTGAAGCTCACATAAACACATTTTTCAAGTCTCTTTTTTAAGACTTTGTTCCCTATATCATCATTACATTTTTCACTCTAAATTTATATAGGCAAGAAAGTCCAAGTCAGAAACCTTCCATGACCCAGTCATGCAAGTACTGCAGTAGCCAAAGAAAAAAAGAAGAATAGAAARTCTTATTAAACAATGAGAATTGCTCTGCATACACAAGGCTGGGAGACAGCATTATAATTCTGTGCTAAAAAGCATCATTGGTGTTTGCTGCAATAAAATACTAGACCAATTTTCCTCGCTACTCAACATCCAGAAAAGAGAATTTGGCTTTTGATGGTACTTTATTCAAAATAGCAAGTACTCCCTTCAAAGCAATGAAATATAATCAATACCTACATAGCAGAATATCCAAATAGCACATCACCAATCTTTATACAGCATCATTTCCTCAACTAAAGGTAAGTCATTTCCTAATCAGTAGAGCAAACAATCAGAATTAAAATGCAAACCAGCAATTTTACAAGTCTCAAAGAGCAAGCCTAAATAATAATAACCTAACTGTGAACTACCACAGTTCTCCAAGAAAAAGATACGGTCTTAATTCAGAAGAACATCTGGACACTCAAGGAGATAGAAGAATAGCTTAAACCAGACAATTATCTCAAAGAAAAGAAAGAAGAGAATGAAAGYTATTGCCTTAAGTTAATGGGAACCACGAAAGATCAAGTAAAACTGAGTCTAGTACTGTAAAAAAGATGGTAGRAATAGCACTGTAATATACAACATCCTGCCACTGGTTCAGGAATACATTGTGATGATAAACAGACATTGGAAACTAGCTCTTGCACATAATGAACAAACTCCTCTTGATATTGTTTGTCTTTTTATTCTGACCTTACCACCTTCTCCTGCCCGAATTTACAATGCTAACAGAACTTGTGCTACAATAATATCTCACTGAACTAAACAGAGAAACYGGCAGCATCCCATCAAGTGACCTTGGTCAGGGAGAGCAACTACTCTCCACAGCTCRTTGAAAGATAAGGGAAAAAAGTTAACAACAATTTCATTTTTTTTTCCTTTGAAATGGAAACTTTTCATAGGATTGTGGATACTTTCAATAGATAACACATTTTGCAAAAAAAAAGGAGTTAGCAGTGGTGAAAAGACCTCCTTACAAAACTTATAGTACAAGAATTCAGTTTCTCTGTTTGTAAAACATTTTCTTCTGAAAAGAAGTTAACTTCTGAAAAGGAAGAAAGAGGAAATAAACCGATCATTCAACCTAAATCTTTTTTTTTTTTTTTTTTTTTTTTTTTTTCAGATTGTGAAAATTCTGCAATCAGCATGTTCTGCAAGTAACATTCTGTTTTATTCGCACATAACAGTAGTATTATCTAGAGTTAAGGAAGAAATGATTTTCCCTTCCCAAGCAGAATTTTGAAGTATTTATACATTTGTACTGGCAGGTGGAGGGGAAATGAGTTCAACACAACTTTTCTACAATTTGATGAGCTTTATTAAGAAGCACAGCTTATTAGGATGACAAGAGCCTTAAAGGACAAAATGAAGTCCTTCTGTACGTCTAGATACAATGTGGATGCATGGTCGAAACTGTATTTTCCATAATTACTCATTAAAATGATCATAGATAAACTGAATRGGAAAAAAGTGTCCTTGCCTACATTTATTTTAGACTAAGATATTTTATCTTGTATTTGATGTGAAACTTCTTCAGCAAGGCACACTCTCTTTGTTTAGTCAATAACAAATAAAATGCACTGTGGTATTGAAGACATACGTAACATTTACATCTCACTCCATCTGCATATTAAAGATTTCTGTTGGATTACAGTAATCACAGTAGTATTCACCTAAAACTTGCATGAGGGCATACCTGTGAATAATAAGGTGAAGGATCATTTGAATCTTATATGCTATTAAAATAGCCTGAAAGGGGAGTGGGGACTTACTATCTAGAACAAGAGGTTAGCTGTGATAAAAATCAGTGCTAAGGGATTTTACCTYCCCAACAAAACAGAATTCTTTTATAAAGAAAATTGGGTAACAGCAAAATAAAATCCCCAGGCAAATTCTTATCTGTATTGAACTACATTACGTGAAGGTCAATCAGTAGGGAAGGGAGCAAATAGAACTGTGGTCTACAGGGGCACAGAGACACCACTACAATGGCCTTGCAAAAGGCAATCTGAAATTGCAGCAAGATATTTAGGTCACAGCAGCAGAAGAGAAAAACTTGACTTGAAATAACAAATAAAACTTACAGGAAGATGGATGAGGCACAGTAATTACATCAATGCACTGTTTGAATAAGCCCCTTAATGTCTTTATTTTTGTCAAAGGAATTAACTGATAAAAGTCAAATGCTGCATCAATAAAATATACTACACACTACATATTGCTTGTGGTTTATAACCRAGTAGCATTCAGAGGCATGAAATGTGACTGTAGCATTAATGTAGAATAAAACATTATTATTATATTCCCAGTGTTGGCTGGCTGAGTTATCTTCATCTCTCACAAATACTCTTCCAAAGCTCCTCTTATAAAAGGCTCACATGATTTACTACAGTTTTAGCCTAACTCTCTCTGTAACTGCACATACTAACTACAGTTCTGAAGCACATCTCAATGAATTTAACACCTACTTAGGAATACTCCAGCCAGAAACGAATAAGCTAATACTTCACATTCACACTTTTTATCCAACTTACACTTGACGTTGTCCCTCTGAAGTCAACAAGATACATGTTACCTTGGTAGTCTTCATTCCCTAAGACATAGAAGACCTGGTACACACATGCAGTCTTCCTCTCTCTCTCCAGAACCCACTTCTTGCTTTAGTTTCATGGCTGCTCTTTCAACTATTCAAGCTCTTTGCTCCTAGTTCTAAGAAAATTACCCATCCAGCTGAAAATATCCTTCCCAGTCCTATGGAATATAGTAAGCCAAACATTTCTCCACAGACAGTCACAAGATACACCTATATCCACAACAGCACTGCCCATTATAAAAGTTGTAATTATCTGTATGCTCTAATTATCTGTATCTGTCAACAAATCCATAAGTATTGGTCTTATGAAAGCTTTATAGAACAAGCAGAACCATTATATTAATCTAGGCAGATGAATACAAACTTCATAATTACCAAATCAAAATCTTCCATCCTTGACACAAATGTTAATGCTGTGTGACATTTTCCCTAAATTTACTCTGATGTTAACACAAGATGACAACTAACAGAAAATATGATGTAAAGATGAACCGGCAATCCCTTCTTGTATTTTTCCAACACATGCATGCAAGTCTTCACTAGACCAAGWGTTTCATGTATATATATATTACTTGATTATCAATATGGATAGCATCTCTTTAAAGAACTATCTTTACTGCTACAGGAGGAGCCCAAAAATAAGTGGAGACTCTTGACAGCACYATTCACAAAATATCTTCAATTGCTTTAATAATACTAGGTTTGAATTTACTATTATTTTTAATATGGCTGGAGTTAACTTATTCAGCRGGCTATTAAGATATGGTTGACATAATAGTAGTCCATGAAGTTACTAGGCCAATTATTTTTTTTACTGCTGCATTGCTTCTTCAATGAACATAACAACTAACTTACAACAGTATTCATAATAACTTTGAGGCATTTGTGGGAAACAATAAAATCATAACTCTGTGCTGGTTTTAGAATGCCAAAACACAAATATTTAGCCCACCATCATCTGGAAACCCTTACTGCACTTTGATTTCAAAGAATAAATTTAGACTCATGCTGGACTTGAGAAATTCAGCCCTGAACACTCAACAGGGTTAATGCAGTGAGTCACCTCCACATAAGCATTCATGTCATTGTAGTTCGACACAGTTATTGCTTTTCGTATAGCATACTGAACAATAAGCTACATCTACTCTCTGTTAAACAGAGAAAAGTCTTTAAAGTACTGTTCATACTGCTTTGCAAGCTAACCAGCTCAGAAAGTACCAATATTCAGCACATCATCGTACTAGTAATTCTCAATCTACCACTCTATCCAACTCCACCTAATTAAACATGTGCCTGTTCGTTACACCTGTATACTGTCCTCTGTCCATCCCGCAGGCATCTTAGTCAATAGGAGTACAGAACAACCATAYCATTCAGTGTAATAAAAATATGAGTAACTCAAAGATTGTTAACCTTCTAGTGGCTGGGCAAAAGTGTTATCAAGCAGTTAGCAGGGCTGAAACTACTGAAAAGAAGTACAGAAACTTTGTGCTTAGTAGCATTGCTTAGTAAGTCTCTTACTGTTTTCTCTGCTGCTCAAAACTACACGCATCATATAATGAATCTTCTATTTGGAGTATATTTCTCCTACAAAAACACCAAATGTTTAAATGTTAATGTTCTATATGACAAGGCAATAATCTGTTAACACACTCTTCTACTAGTCCTTTTCCAAAATGGTATTCAAAAAATATTTTTTCTTTTCATATACTGAGACCTTCATCTTTGTTAATAAATGAGAAGCTCTAAGGTGGATAATTTTTAGAGAATATGCACATTTTTAATATATGAAAAAGAAATGTGGTGTTTTAAAAACCAATAAATCATTTTATAGCCTGCTGATGCACCACTGAGTACCAGAGACTTTGTTCACCTAATAATAAAGATAACATTTCCAAATGAATTCCCAACTTACAAACACTGTTTTTTTTTTCTCCTGATTTGTTTTTTAACCTCACTTTGACAGTGCTTTCATGTAAGGAAAACCTCTTTATATTGCGAAAGGGAGATAAACAGGTCTTAAAATGAAAAGGTTATATCTTGCAATGAAATGTTATCAGACATTTTGCAGTGTAATACAGTTTTTGGCTTCAGCAGGTAGCAGTTGCTTTTGCAGTAAAAAGGCATGAGAACCATTAGAAACAGTTGAAAGACTACTTTGATTTATAGAACTAATTTTTCTTATTTATTCAGTGTTCATCTTATGGTGACTTTTTAAGCCTAAGGAGACAAGACTTACACAATCATACTGTTCTGAGTTCCCGCCAGCAACTTCTAACTAGAATAACTAATTACCATTACATTAGAAAGGAAGATAAATTCTTGCAATGTTTGTGATCATCAGCTGCAAGTAGRAAGACAGAAAACTGAAGTAGTGTCCCCTTGGAAGGAGCCACCACCAGATAAATCTTGCCATCAGCACCAGCTGCAGCACAACACTGCTTCTTTTCCAGCCTCACACAGCAAACACAGGTGAACAAAAAGAGTATAGTGGATGTAACAGATAGAGGAAGGAGCTGAGGCTGCAGTGAATGGAGGAGGAAGATTTAGGAAGCACATGGAGAGTTACAGAATGGAGTTACCTCCATTTCAGGGAGGTCCTGGCCTATCTTTGGGGGAATCTGGCTGTAAGATGCATCAGAAGAAGCTTTGGCAATTGCACTGCTAGGGCACAAGGAGAAAGGACACACACCCATGCACATACACACAAAAAAAAAAAAAAAATCAAAAAAATCAAAAAGCCAGGCTTTCGGGGAACTATTTGTTTATTGCTGTCGCTGTTGTTGTTGAGCTAGGCTCCWAACTTCAGAGAGTCTTCAAGATAGGCCAAGCACTTGGAAATTTGCTTATTTTCTGTTCCAGACAATTTGACAGTACAACTTACAGAGATCAAGTTCATGTGTACATACACGTGTGTTCTTTTAGATATTAAAAAAAAATGAAAACAATTCTTTTTGGTACTATTCCTACAGATGTTTGAGATGACGACTGTATAAGACAGTCAGGCTAATATTAGTATATAGTACAACACTTAACAAGCATCTGCACATTGTTCTGCTTRCATATAAACAAGTAGAAAATCCATCCTCAAATATTATCAAGAAAATTCTTAAAATTGCTACAAAAAGTGGTATCTACTCACCGCTTATATAATACAACAGTATCCTTTCCAAAAAGGATACTGTGTTCTCAAAATACAAGTATATGACTGGGAGACATAATTTAATAAATTCTATCTTATTTAAGAATAGCAAGGTCACATAAAGTAGCTTTGCTTTTTTTTAATTTAAGAAGACGAAGAGGATATATTATACAGAATATTATGACAGTGAGGTAGTTTCACTAGATGAAAGAGGAAAGATCTAACTTGAACAGCAAAAAGCTCCTAAAGTCTCCCAAAGAACTTTCTAACAAAAAAAGAGCAGACATGTCTATAGGAATGATTTGAAATTACATTACTCAGCCTAGAACAAATGGTGAGGCAAAAGTTTGGAGTTTGGTTCAATTGATTTACCAATCAATTGGTTTGATCCAATTTCCTAGATTATGAGAAGTGTATAAAACCTAGATTTTTCATATGCATTGTTAGAAATTGATAGTAAGCATCCATTTAGGACATTACCCTTAGTATCTTCCTTTTAATTCGAGATTCTTTCTTTACAGAATCACACAATCACAGAACTGTTGAGGTTGAAAGGGACCTCTGTCTATCATCTAGTCCAATCCTCCTGTTCAAGCAGGGTCAGCTAGAACACATTGCCTAGGACCCTGTCCAGATGGCTTTTGAATATCYCTGAGGAAGGAGACTTCACCTCTCTTGGCAACCTGTTCCAGTGCCCTGTCACTTTCACAGTAAAGAATTTTTTCCTCATGTTCAGATGGAGCTTCCTGCGTTTCCGTTTGCGYCTGTTGCCTCTTGTCCTATTGTGGGCACCATTGAGAAGAGTCTGGCTAAATCCTCTTCACATCCTGCCTTAAGATATTTGTAGACATTGATAAGATCCCCTTTCAGTCTTATCTTCTCCAGGCTAAACAGGCCCAGCTCTTGCAGCCTTTCCTCATAGGAGAGATGCTCCAGTCCCTTCATCATCTTAGCAGCCCTTTCATGCTGCTGCTCCCATAGCTCCATGTCTCTCTTGTACTGGACCCAGCACTCACTCCTGGCGTCACCAGGGATGAGTAGAGGGGGAGGATCACCTTTCTCAACCTGCTGGCAATGCTCTTGCTCATGCACCCCAGGAGACMATTGGCCTTTTTTGGTCACAAGGGCACATTGCTGGCTCMTGGTCAACTTGTCATCCACCAGCACTCCCAGGTCCTTCTCTGCAGAGCTGCTTTCCAGGAGGTTCACCCAGATCTAGGATCAGAATTTGTAGAGAGTAACATACTATGCAAACACTTACCTGTTTTTTGTAAGCAGATAAAATATCTCTCATCAGACCAATTTACACTGTAATTTTAGCAGGCAGTCTCTGTCACAGAGCACTTCAGTCTACGTAACTGCAGAGTGAAATCCTGCCCTGCTAAAATCAAGGTTAGGATTTCTGTTCAACTAGCAAATCAATGAAAGGTAGATATGTAGGAATGACTGGATAAATATTTTAACTTCCACTTAAATATACATTCTCTACACATCCAGGAAATTAATGTAAATTATGAGGTTAYCAATTTTGAAGACTAAGTCTTTCTCAGAATATTCATACAAGATCTTCCTTTCACTTTTATTTTTCAATGTCAGTTCAGCCTAATGCCGTCAATAATCATTAGTTTAGTAGTCCAGTTGTATCACTTGAACTTCACTATAGTTTTTCATTACACTAGGCACCCACTAAAATCTTTCACTGGAATTTGATTTACAATTTAATATGTTAGAATAAAGTRGAATTACTAGACTCATGCAGTGTCACAGAAAAATACATATTTGAACTTGCATTTCAAATGAAATGATATGTTACCGAGACAAACTTCTAAATAGGAGTGTTCGCCGATTATTTTGYTTGTCCTCAGTAAGCATAAATGTCTCCTTATGACATTTCTGGCATTGTTTTAATTTACTTATGGTTTTGTTCTGATTCTGAGTAAGACTTGGTTTTCTATAAAGAAATAAAGATTTAATTTCTGTGGTATACAAAAGGTAGTCTGTAATCTGGTGGTGTACAATAAACTCTTGTAGATCATCAGTCAATGACTGGCAACTGCAAGAAGACAATTATATTAAAAGGCAAGAAAAAATGAAAGTTTAAATATGGCATTATAATTATTTAGTAAAGAATTCTAGATTRCTATTTTTATATATGAAGAAAAGATTTCTTATTACTTAATCATGATGTTATTTCATTTTTTCAAACTTGGAATTATTTCATTCCAGATACTAGTTTCTCTCATATCATATGTATAGCAAGCACACACACAAAACCACTTAAACAGCACAAACAGCAAAACAACCTATAAATCTGAACTCCCTGCTTTTAGATGCTAAAAGAGCTGGAGCAAGAGCAAAACCTGTTATAAAGCTAGATGATGCTTGGAAGAGGGCAAAAGAATACTCAGACATTTCAGACATCAAATAGATTTGTTATTAWTATTTCTGGCAAACTGTAGAGACATCGATCTGCACATCAGCTAAATGCATCACTGATGCATTACATCACCCAAAATACTATGATGTAACATGTCAAAATTGAATTAAACATTTTTTTGTTTGTTTCATGTAAATTATTAGTTTATTAAGCACACAAATAGAGGAACAAATATATGAGGTCACTGTTTTAAAATTAAATGACTTCAGGAAAAAAAGTCAGACAGTAAACCAAATCATGTCAGCATACTTCCATATTTATGAATATTTTTTTCTTTCCTGAGATTGGAAGCAATTTTTTCTAAGTGTCCAGAGAACATAAAGCTGAATAGTTGCTCAGAAGCATTATAACAGCTGTCATTTTTCCACTAGTGTTTTCTTAATGTACTGTACTGCTAAAGTCAGGATTCTAAATGACATAAGAAAGTCTCTTGGCATGCTTAGGTTCAATAGTCATATGCAAATGTTCATGCTATAAAAAATCAATGTTAGCTGTATGCTAATGATGCATGAGATACAAAGTCCTGCATTTATGTCTCACTGACCATATTTCACATTTTCAGTAACATTCAACTCTCAATTCTTCCATTTGTTTCAATGGATTTTTAAAAACAAGAATCCAGACATATTGTGGTTAGCAATAACAGTAAACATATTTTTCTTATTCTGTTGCTTTTTACATTTTCTATTTTTGAAAAAAAATGTGTCAAAACATATTACAATAAGACTGAATATTTTCTTTTTAGTTCCAGCTACTGTAGCAGAACTGATGAATCATATCCTTTACTGTTTTAAAACACCACTCCATAGACTTTCATGGAGTCATGCAGGATATATACTGGAAAAGCTGTCTCGATAAATTGCTAAATATAATTAGCTAAGAAAATAGGACAGCTGAAAAAAAAAATACATTATTCTAAGCCTCCTTTCTGCTCAAATCTGCACCTGTTTCACATAAGTAGATAATCTGAAACCAGATCAGAGAAGCCACAGTAAAATAATTATTTAAGCAAACTAATACTAAACAAGGACAGCTGAAACTTTCTTCATGCAATTTTGCATGTTTGCGTTTCTAACTATATTTGTTAACTACATTAGACTTAGATTTTGATCACTTCTTTCATCCTTGTTTTTGCATTTTGTCCAATGACTACCCAATGAGAAATATATACTCAAAGCTTAGATTAGGGAAGCAGATTCCTTTTAGGTTAGGTGTCTTCATCACTTCCTCAAACCACTCTATCTCCACAACAACATGGTATTCCTAGACATATCGCCTGCAACCTTCCTCTGTAAAGAACAAGCAACAATAGTTTATTTAAGGCATCATGGTAGACACAAAAAGCAGTGGTGCTTTGCAGGGGAGGATCAGCAGTTGCAACTCTTTCCAGTTACTCTGACAGATGCTATTAAGTTGCTGACCCCAGCACTGTCCAGGTGAAGGACTTCTTCAGGTAACTGCCTGACAGCCTCACCATCGACTCACTTAGCATGTACTGTTTTGAGCATTTCTCTGACAGGCAGTGGAAGAGAGCAGTGATTGGAAGAGCCAGGCAAAGCAGAGAGTGGAGCACATTTCTGTTTCTTGGGGTGCGGACCTAATCTCTCAGACTCTTTCCTAAGCAGGTAGACCTTGGTACTATCCTCCTCTGTTTTCAAAGAAGTGGTTGATCTGTGGACCCGTATTTGAAGTAATCACTTGTGCACTTCAATCCAGAAGATCACTTGAGCATCCAGCTGTGAGTGGAGAACTCCACTCCGCTACCYAGGCTCACACCAGCTATGAGCTGAAGCATCCGGGCAGACCAAAGGCYATTTGTAGAGCCTCAAATGGCCTGTACAATAAAAAAAAAATGTTTTTTACTATTGCCTGGTCAGCAACAGAATCAGAAACAATCCACATACATACTTTTCAATAACCTGGACAATTCCTATTAACTGGATCATCCATCTTTCATGTGACTGTTGCTAGACCAAGATACTGAAAGAGACCTTCAAGTGACGGATAACCAATATAATCCAAGCAGTATCTATACTTTAATTTAAAAGAAATAAATACTTTAAAAAGCAAGGAAGCAAGAGGTACCTTTCTATTAGGGTGATGTGTAAGTTTGCAAAAATAAATGGAAGAAAGACTGTCCAGGGTAGAAGCAAGAAAAAAMGCATATTTATTTTTGGTTTGATATCTTTCAGTTTTATCCTGGACTGACTGTTAACCAGCCAGATTTTAAAACATATTTTCTTTTTCTTTTCCTTATATTTAAAGTTCAAATATATTTTATTTTATCTTAGGATTACATGATTTTGAACATTTGGCCAGTAACACTGTTTGATAATCATAACAAAAGAAACTTTTATCCCCATCTCTAAGGACAACATGACAACAACTATCCCCTTCCAGTCCAGAAAAGACTAGAAAGTACTTAAGAAGGACCAAATGACCTAACGTGCTTGTCCATGAAATAGCGTCTATATGTCATGAGGAATCATTTCATTCATCACTCATGTTTAGTAAAGCAACATGGCATCTAAGTAATAGATATAAAACAACGGGTTAGAATATTAAGTGAGGTAAAATCTTCTATTGAAAATATAGATTAAATTTAGAAAGAACTTTCCTGCTCTTGCAAAGGTTTCAGAAGCAAGATTTTATAAGCTTGCTATTTCTTCTCTGGACACATAGTAATGCAGATCCAATCCTTTTCCTTTTTCTCAGGTCRATGTTCCAGTTGCTAAGTATCAGAGCCTTCTTATATCTATACTGGAGCAAGGAAAAAAGAACACTTTCATGAGCTTCACAGATCATTACAAGAAATACACGCTTTCAATCACATAAAAATATAACAAGAAATATTTGACTGTTGGATCATATTAAAATTTTTCCAGGAGGGGATGTCATCATTGTGATTTTTAAAGACTCAGTGGAGACTTGTGTCCCCAGACCCTATCGAGTTCTAAACAATAGTAAGACTCCTAAATCCTTTGCAGTACTTTCATAAATTCAGGTCTAAAAAACTTCTCAGTCAGCTTTCAGATTTGACTGTAATAACAATTTTTGCTTTAGCAAGTTTTTTCTACTGGAAACGGGCACCTCAAGAAGGAAGTCTCAGAGAGGTAGTTTATGGAGTCTGTATGAACAGCAATATAGATTTTCAGTGGTTGTAAAGCAACACAGAATAAGAGMTAGTTCTTCCACTACAAACATGAAGGAGGAGATGTGCTACAATCACAGTCAATGTTTAGACTATTTTTCCAAGGGCTGTGGCCAGTATTTCGCTGCAAGAAAGTCATGAAGGGGAAGGGATATGTAGTCTGGTGCTGCAGTGTTTGCCTGATGCAGGAATTCCTTGGCAGCTAATAGGAATGCTGTGGGAGAAGATAGACAACTTGGGCAGAAGAAACCCAAGGTTTTGAGGATTCATTGACATGCTGTCTCACATGGAAACAACTGGAAATGGTTGTAGTAATATGTTCCAAGAAGAAATGTTAGTAGAGACTATCTCACAGAAAAAAAAAGAAGTGCCTCTTCAGCTTGTTGAAATCATGAGGAGAACAGGTGAGAAAAGCTCAAAGGGAAGAATGAACAAAAATAGTCTACRTAAGGAATTAAAAATGAGGAACAGATTTATTYGCAATAAGAAGAAGCACAGTGGAATAATTTGCTTAAATTTTAGATATCTGTATACTAACACAAAACAAATTGGGAAATAAACAGAAGGAGATTAAACAGTAAATTTGTGATCAAAATTAGTACTTAATTTACCCAATAGATTTATTTGGAATGTGAAATGTGATCTGAGTGAGAATAAATATGAAATAATATAAACTGCATTTTTTTTTAGAAAGGAGAGGGAAGAATAACAAAATAAAGAGAGTGAACTTCAAAGAAGTACACAAGAATAAACCCAGAATTGATAGGAAATGTCCAGTGGGAAATAAATGTAACCTCTCTGACAGGTTACAGTGTGCAGCACACATRGACAAATTCTGCTTCCCAAAATTCTGTGTTACGACTTCAGTTTGATCCCTCACCCAGCCATCCAGGAAAAATAAGTCAGTCATTTAGTGACTGATACCCCTCTTTTCTTGCAAACAACTAATCAAGCAATCTACTATACAAGAAGAAGATGAAATTATTAAAGAGAAGCATTAAATGGAATGCACAAATGAAATTTAAGGACAGCTGACCCTACTGTGGATCAGGAAGAGGATTAGATTGTTTCATGAGATGCTTTCAAGTTCTATTTGCCCTATCTTTAGAAGTCTATGTTTGAGGAGAAAGAAAAACCTAGAAGGGATCCTAAAATAAATGATCTATATCAAAAAAAAAAAAAACCCTTCATAGTGTCTTCCTCAAGAATGATATTTATATCATGGTAGATGTGTGACTTTCTCATAAGCCATTTTCCAGAACATGACAATATATTGTTTGAGCAAGTCAAGTGTTTGAAATGGGTTAAGATAGGGTTTTTTTAAATCCAGCAGAGGCAAAAATTCAGCTATTCTTAACATTAGAGGCAATTACTAAAATATGTGGCTCCATGGCTGCCAAAGGGACTATACATGAGAACTACTTAAAATGCACGGTAAAATAATCTGTCACTACACAATAATCCACACATTGTTGTATAGATGTTCAATGGTCAGAGAATCTAGCCATATCCTTAGCATGATTCAAATGGAAGTAGTAATGACTAAAGATGCATATAAAATGAATCTTTCCAATTTCAAGCTAACTCACTTTTTTTTTTTTTTTTTAATCTCGGTTTCTCTAGAGATGGTTGACCAGAAAGTACTAATAAGTTCATGTTGCCAATTTCTGATAAGAAATGATATATTTTCTTAGGCTCTCTTTTATAATCCCCTTAAAATGAGAACATGATACATAGGCAATTAGTTCTTTCAGAACTCTCTTTTCTTTCTCTTTTTATTTTTTAAACTCTTCATATGGTCTGCCTATTAAATAGCAGCCAGTGAGTGAGACAGCAAAGAAATCACTTGGAAAAAAAAAAGTATGGACAATAGTTGGATAAGGCTCAACTGCTTTGAGATAAGCAGACTTAGCTGAGGAAAAAGGAAAGAATGAACACTACAGAAGATGTAAGAAGGTGAAGTTTTACAGTTCTGTACTGCAAGCTACGTCAGTAAAACCTATATTCTAATCTCCCGAAGCTTGTAATGAGAACTGAAAATGGCAAACATGAATCGATTTTCATGGTTACGAAGAAACAAACTTCACTTATTCCTTTAGCTTTCATKCTACTTTCTTGGATGGCATACTGTCACACAGGACTTTCAACTTGGTCCACGGTCCATGGCCTAGCTTGTGTGAAGCTGAGCACAAGTATTTGTAAGATCCAGGCATAAAGCTATAAGCAAAGTTTTTGAAAAAATGAAAGCATACTTAAGGTAATTAACTTCACAAGTCAGAGCATATGTGGGCTTTTTGGAGAGGGAATGAGTTTTAGGGGGAGAAGGGAGTTCTATTTCCAGGTTGCACAGCTTCCTAATTCTAATAAGACTTTACAAACTGACACTGGAATATGATTAGTATGGATCCTATCTGTTATTTCAAAATCATGATTATTTTATAGTATGCCCCATATGAACGGATTTGCAAACCAAAGCAGTAACGAAGAATAAGCTATAGAATTACTTTTAGGTTTGTTTTTTCTTGCTTATGTTGGGATGATGGATAGGCTTATTTCTTTTGACTTTATTGTTTACTGTGTCTCTTTGAATAAATGCTGAAGACCATAATAAATTCACATCATATTTACAGAACCTCTGTCTGAGAGTGAAGGTCATTTGGATATGGAGACTACCAACAATTTCCAGAAAGGTACTCTGTATCTCTGTTGTCTGCATGTCAATTAAACTAAATTTATCAGTTAGTTTATGTAGAATATGGATCYATGCTAATCTGGTACAGAAGCAAATGTCTACTTTCTGATGTAYGGCTTTATGAAAGGAATCAGTTCACCTCATTGCAGAAATATTTTTCATACTGTTTATATTATGCCTTTTTTCTGCATGCCACTACAGTAACCTTTTAGTCTCATAAGTGAATACTTAAAGTGTTGCAACCATTAATAACAACAAAAACAAAACTGCTTGTCCTTCACTGTTAAGGAAACAATGTCAAGTATCACCTTGAATTCATGAACTGACTACCCAGAAAGAAGTCTGCAAAATTTCATTATACATATAGAAACAAATTTGTTTATGAATTCCTAACGTGATTTCTGACACTACACTGCARTATACAAGTCTTTGCCTCTCCCCAATTTTGAGAAATAGTCCTTTAGTTTGAAATGCCAAAGAAATAATACACTGACCTAAGAAGAAAAGTATTTTAAAAGAATAAGTATTTACAAAATAAAATTTTCTTGTAGTTTAACATACCTACATGAATAAATATATATATAAGTATAAAAGCAGAAGTGATCGGGCAGAAGATATGTTCTTCATTCTCATCAGTTATCCTTTAAAAACAAGATCAAAAAAGACTTTTAGAGTTATAACATCTCCAGTGCTCATACACTCATCATTCTCAATACAAGAATGTGCCCGCTAGTCATACTATAGATCTTTTTACTGAAGGTTTCTAATTACACTAGGTCCCAGAGGTGAAATGAAGATTTTTCTAATTTTAGATAGTGCACAGACCCACACCAAGACATACATGTGGGAATGTGATATGAGATATGAGAAAGGATTTCAATCGCTTTAGCACCTAAGAGCTACAACCAAGATCTTGTTGATCTCAAAGCTATATAAATGGTCATGGCATGAGATACTGGAAAATRAGAGATAAAATCTGTAAAAATCTATGCATTATGAGTCTTTCTATACCTTTATTAAGAAGTTAGATAAGCTTCTGTAGTTGATTTACTATGCTGTTAATAGAAAGTCAGCTTTCTACACAGCTCTTGGCTTTGTTCCCTTCTACGATGAAATATAGTCTGTATCTCTGGAGGACACACTAAAATCAAAGTCCTACTAAAAAAGGACTATTGTAAAAGGTTCTATTATTCTGAAATCAGTAACAATTTGGARTAATAATAATAAAAAAAGGTCCAATCTGTTATCAATTTATTTACATCCAGGGCTTTAAGCACCTATCTAGCCTGAATCTCTCCATGACTGAACATGCTTGTGAGATTGAGACAACAGATCAATAAAGAAATGCATCAATTTTACAAACAAGCAGAAAAAGATAATTCAGAACATAGGTGGCGTCTAAACACAATAATAAGAAATCAATTCTATCTATTAAATCCACCCTCTGGTATGACCTCCCAGACACCTTTTGCGTTCAAATTTTGCATTTTTAATGCTTTCCCAGGGTCCAGACAGAAAGTTTTAAAGACTTGTTTATATGTGATTCAGAAGAAGTCGTTGTAGGTTTACTAAATTAGAATCTTTGGTTTAAAAAATATAGTAAAGAACTCTTAAATCCTTCTTGTTTTCTGTATTTCCCTTCATCCGCATATTCTTCTAGCATATTCTGGACAATCCTCAGGTTTGTACTAATTTTTGAAAGGGAAAATTTAAAGACCAGAAGGCAAGAAAGGATGCACTAACATTACTTTCTGGAATACACTTCTCATGAAAGCAAATAAACAAACTCTTTCTATATGTGCATATGATCACAAAACTCATATCTTTTTATAAGGAACCAAAAACATTTGGTATTTGGTGTTCCAGCCCATTCGATTCCTTATGCTACCAGATCTCTCTTGGAGCATATTCTCCATCCCCTGACAAAACTACATCAATGATGTTCCACATTCCAGACAATTCCAAAGACCAGGTAACCTAGACAGGAGTATTTTCTCCTGGTATTCTACTCCAAATTGTTCTGGATTTTTTTGTCTTTTTATCATCACCTTGATCACTGGGATTTGTTACTTATTGAATATATTTCCTGTAGATGCATTTGTATGTTGGAAAAGAGTGAGGTGAGGAGGACCCAATATTTCTTCATTTCTCTTTTTTTTYCMWTTTTTTTTATTTTTGGARAAGRAAAACATGTAAAGCCATAAAAAAAAGCTTGCATTAAGTTCTCTAACAATAACAAATCCTCTCCACTGTGTTCTAGTAAGTAAACAAAGCTACAGCCAAAATTAATAAACTTGAATCAGTTTCAGTCAGGCTTGTCTTTATCTGAATTTTTGGCTCTATTGTTGTAGTTGCTGCAGCCTTCCCAAGCTGCTCAACCAGTGAAGACCCACTGAAAAAGTTAGGAAAATTGATCACTTAGATGAGTGATTCTGCCAATGCCAATTGATAGTTCTCTACCTGTGGGAAGAGTCAACACACATAGGAGGAACAGTAACACAGAACAGTTTATCAGTTAACATATATAACACATATATTTTGCTATCACTACACCAAAAAACATTTTAACACACATAAATTAACCTGGTGTCTATCTAAAAGCTCGATTGTGAATTGGAGACCTGAAATGTATATTTCTGCACATTGTATGGACTCTTACCTCAAGACCATACCAGTCTCCAGGCTGGTAGAGGAGTTCAAGAAGGGAGCTCTTAGTGTATGATCATGCCCTGTAAGGTCCCTTGCAGAATATGTTTAATGGAAGTCTGAGCAGTAGAGCAAGAATTGTAATTGATTTTAGTTATCCTTGAGATCAGGAAAGAGTATCAAAAAAAAACAAAAACAAAAACAAAAACACTTAATGGATTAAATTATCTTAAAATAATGTATTAATTTTTCAAAGATAGAAAGTTTCAATTATCATTTTAGGAATTTCACAGATAAAAATATAARCAGATCTGATTCTGAATTTCTATTTATTTCAGACTGAACCTTGCATATTTCACTGCAGTTTTTCCTCTTTGGAGGCACAAAGTATCCATGCATTTATTAGGATGACAGTAGTTTTATGGTTGCCCAGCACAGACATACAAAGTCATGTAGAAGATAATTGGCCCTAGAATTCCCTCTAGATTCCGTGTTTCGTTATGCCTGTTTACCTTCCTTATTATCAGCCTAAGTATTCCAGCTTTCTAACTTTTATTTGTTACATAAATTATTTCAGAACTTCAAGCCTGAAAAATCAAACTTGGCAATTCTTCAATAGAATGATTCTTTGGGAACACTTAAATCATTATCTATAATTTACATTACAACACATATAGAAACAACAACTAAGATTGTATCCTCATTTTACCATGCTAATCACCCACCACTATTGGATTTCTGCTACAAACCATAATCAAAATAAATAATATATGTATATTACTCAAAACATAAATTTCCTATTCTATATTCCAGTAATAGAGAAATAGAGGCACACAACTTCTGKACTTTCCCCAAGCTCATCCCCAAATCGACCTAGAACTCAGAACCAGAAATTGAAGTGAGAAAACTCCAGCTCCTACACACTCAAAGTCCCCAGAAAGCTAATATAACTTGTGCTGAAGCCCATACTGATACAATTTCATTAGCATTTTATTCATGATAACCAAATTAAAGATATCGTTATTTAATTAATTGCAATAAAGCTACAGTCCTTGTTTAAGTTGCAGTATAGACCTGCTCTCAACARCAAATATTTAAAGGAGAAATATAAAGGCTTGGATCCACTTCTGTTTTGGATTCCTATTGGTAATTGAATATTCAATTTTGGGATCAAATACTTCAGGAAAAAGTCTAGTTTTATTAAGAAAAAGATTTTGWATTCTCTGATAAGTAAATAGCTTATAAATCAACTAGACAACTGATTTTTCTTATTTTTTGTATCTGTTGTTTATTTCAGACAAAAATGGAGGTAGCTCAGGATCCCTCCCCCTCCCCCCCCCCAAGATTTGTATTCAGGCATAAACTGTGTCTTGGATCATTATCAGATAAATTTGAATGGAAATCTCTTGACAAACTCTAATAACTCTTGTGTAGATTGAAGGCAGAAGCAGCTGAAAGAAACTATGGCCACATGGTTTTAAAAAGTTATTCCTCATTTACCTTCCATTCTTTGCCCTGGAAGCTCACAGTCATAACAGTACTGGATCAAAATGAGTAGCTTACTGAAGATGTGAAGAAATTTCCATGTCTTAATCATCCTAGAATAAATTAAAGGCAAATAAGAGAAGTATAAGATCAATTTAAATAGAAAAGGAAGTTCTGCTCACATATGGCTAAGAATAATGAGTCAGAATGGTAGATAGACAAAATACTATCCTTTTGAGGACTCACATAGATCATTATCTTCTAAAATTTTTTCTAAGTTTCCTGAATGGAAGTGCAGAAAAAAACACAGAGTTTTTTATTAACAGTTTTCTAAAGGCAATTAAAAATAAATCTCATATTGTGTTGCAGCAATTATCTAACTTTAAACAGCACCCAGGTTTTCCTGCTTGTATTCTCTTCTAGTTTTTTTTTGGGGGGGGGGATTTGTTTTGTTTTTCCAAGATCTGGCTCCTTTAAATACATCTCTCTTAGAGGAAACATCCTTGGCAGGAATAAGGAAAAGGTTATGGAAATATCTTCACACAGAGGTTAAGTGTTATTAAGTTATTAGTGACCTAAACTCAAGGAGATATCTGTATTGCTAGACAAATATTTAATATATGCCTATTTACTCGTGAGGGATACCTAAGAGCTATCAAGAAAGACTGTCTAAAAAAGAGCCCAATATACTCTATGAATTGTTATCACTGTTCTACTTTATCTGCTGCCAGAGTCAGTTGTTAATTTTACTTTGATTTCAGGGATCTTACGAAGTAATTCATTATCWGCTAGTGCCTCCTCAATGACAATTTCCTAAGTACTTTCATTTCTTTAGAGGACTGGAWTTTTTTTCTGGTTTTAGCTTCTCTGACTAGGTTCTTTCATCACTCTGGTATAATATCATGCATTGCCACTATTTCTRGAAATTATCATGAGGGTTACTAAATGTGGTTTCTTTCCTGTTCTAAGATTTTTTTTTTCCTTTGAGATATTTTCTTTTGTCAACAAAGAAATCTCAGCTACTTCATTAACTAACTACACATAACACAGCCTAATAAATAAATATACAACAAGAAATTAATTTTATTACTTAAAATGAAATATAGATGCAGTAGTTATTAACTTACACTCTTCAGAAAATATAAATAAGAAYACGTTTGTGAAGATAAATGTTTAGGAAGATAAATGTTTGCTTTTTGCTTCTGTTTTAAAATTATTACTTTCATCCAGAGATTTTTTGTTTGTTTGTTTCATTTATCATTTAGCAATAAAGGATATGTACCTGGCTTTTTTCTCCATACAAAGGAGCTTTATACAAAAGGGTATATTAACTGTAGGTCTGGATGCCCAGAAATACTGGATGTTTTTCAGAAACATACAAAAGGTACTTCATATCTAATTTCCACACAACATTTTGCCTGATGGCAATCAGAAGCTGTTCCTTGACTCACTGTATGACTTTATCCTCTGATGTCAATTTACTTCAGTTGCAATTGTGAATAGCATATATCTTTAAGATAGGTCTCATGAAGGATCTCAGATTAATTTATGCAAAAGGACTCTTTGCTAGCATTGTGATGAGGTCAGCAATGAATATATGTATATACTGCTAAATGCACTTTAAAGGTATTATGTGACCATAAAGTCTTTCCTATGTGAATCTTGTTATTGCAACTTGAATCAACCAAAAAACACTGAACACTTTCTGCAGTGCCCTCACAAAGGAGAGTATTTTTGTTACATATTCATAGAATTTGGCAATAAATACTGTATTTAGAATTTTAACTGAGCATAACTAAGTTTCATTTTTGGACATTGACTAATGATTTTGAATTTTTTTAAATTATATTGCGTCCTATACAGTGTTTCAGTTTGCTTTGACCTCAACTATCTTGCCACAGGGGGCAGTTTATAAATATTCTATGACAGTCTGTAACATAATAGATGTGAAAGCATCTACATAATTTCTGAGATACTGGGCTACCTAGGATAATTTAGGAGATCTATTAAAGAAACCTTATCCATTTATGGGTATTTAATAATTCATTTTTTCTCTTATGACAGAGGATTTTTTTTCTTTATCGAAAACTTAGTATGTTCTATAGGAATGGTTCTATTAAAGACTAAAAAATAACACCCTGGCTGAGATAGCCTCATAAGGTCAGCTCAGTTGAATAGATATAGGTCAATGTTTCTAGCGAAAGAGAATAATTTCTAGTGTTTCTGTGTGGTTTTAGTAGTCAAAAATTTTCTATGATGAGTGTCTTGGTTTGCAATCTCTTATCCTTCACATACACAAATACTTTAAATGTGTAAAAGATGTAAGCAGTTCAAAGAAAAAAAAAAAAAAAAAGACTCTTCAATCTCATAGAGATTGTATTTGCAAAAGCTCCAGGCAAAACTATTTGGCTGCATATTCAAACAGTGCTAAGTTGCTTCCTTTGTTTCTGAGTATAATTGCAGGTTCCCGGTACTTTGAAAAAGTGGCTCTTCCTCCATTCAGTTACCAGAGACAACCTAGTTTTACAGTGTACCTTGAAAGCACTTTCTTTAGATAATATATTCCCAGCTACCTGAGTYAACAGTGCAGTTTGGTTGCTTCTGCTTAGCTCTGACGCTAGTGGTTTTAACTTATGCTTCACAATCATCAGGGATAGAGGGATAAGGAGGAGGGAAGGAAATAAAAGCACAAAATGGCACACATTCAGCCTTTGACAGCTATTGAAGCTATAGCAAATATTATATCAACATAAAAAAAATCTTRATTTCCCACAGCTTGCATTTAATTTTGTTTTGTAAGACCCTTGAATTTTCTACAAGAAGACCAGGAGATTTTCCTTTCTCACAGATTTCTTCTGAGGACATTCTTACATTTTGGAAGAGAGAAAAAAAAATGGCAGAGGTTCTGGCTCAAAGAGATATCATCTGCTGACATCCAATAAGCTTGACGAAGGGTCATTACATTTAATTTTCTGTGCACCTTATCTCATTATAAAGCCAGTGAAATATACGGAAGGTAAATCAGTGGTGCTTAATAGTTCTTTTGTTTCCAAGATGAGGGCTACAACAGAACCTATTATAATTAGATACCAGGCTCGTTTAAAAAAAAGGGGGGGGGGCAAAAAAACCTATATAATAATTGTTAAACATCAGAAAAGGAACGGTTGGCTTGCATCTTGCATAGCACATTCAAGCAACAAACAATAACATCAGCAAATATTTTCACATTCCCATACCCACACAGTCATTAACTTAAAGTTAATGTTGCTTGAATTCAATTCCTATCAACAGCCTCTGTAAAAATCAAGGAAAAGCAAAGTGCTAAGCTAACCTAACTCCAAATTTTCTGTTATATTGGGTAACTTAACACTGAACACAACAGACTTGCTCTCAGCACAAAGGCAAATACTCGCCTATTTTTTGCCTTACCTATTTCTCCTGACTTTTACCACATGGAGGTTGATCATATTTGAAGGTCTAGATTAACATACTATTGATTTACTAAGCACACCAGAGAGAGCTTTCTTAGACATATAARCATCAACATTTTATTGCTAACTCAATAAGCAGGGGACAAAGGCAGAACACAGCAAGAAATTTAGCATTTAGCTTACCATGCATAATGCATAAGAAAGATTGGTGAAACCAAATGCTTAAAACAATTACACGCAACATTGAAACAGACAGTATCAAAATCAAGGGGTTTTTTGAACCCTTTCATTGATTGCTTCTGACCTCTTCTAAGGTTAATTTTTCTTCCAAACTTCCTTTGAAAGGCCAAACATGAAGAAAGCTACTACATGAACATAGGCACCAAAAGCATCCCGCTGTGACAAGTGGAAGGGGCACTTGGGGAGCAGTAGGAAGAATGGCTAGGGGTAGGTGCCCAAGGTGACACCCGCAAGAACCTACACCACATCGCTCCACGCCCGCAGAAGGAATAACATCATTACTGAAGAGTTCAGCATAAAATGAGCGATGAACCTCAGCTACCTTGGAGGCAGAGGCCATTATAGTCAAGGGACCCCAGCTGCTTAAATGCAGGTGGTTGGTTACTCATAGACTGTGAAATCCAATTACTCTACTGCACGGCTGCAATCTATATAGAATCACAGATTTCATCTGCTTCTGAACTTCCAGTGCTCCTATCCCAAGAGTGCAGATACTTGTACTCACACAGAAAGAGCCAATTTCATGTCAAACACGTGTACTAAAATTTGTGAGAAAAATATGAGCTCAATCTGTACAAACATTACAATCTTTTCCAGTGCTTCAAAGCAATATGAATTATTAGTGAAGGTTTTAATATAAAAATAATAACCCTGAAATCTAAAAGGATCAGCACAGCAGATGTTGGGTATCTGAATGCCCGGTGAAAGTTGCAAATACTTTCATGACAATAATAATGTATTTTGTGTTAATCTGGGGTTCACATTTTTAGCTATTCTAGTACACTATTAATCTAGTGCTATATATCAAGGCATAAAGCTAGCCAATTAATATCTGTCACTGAAGAAATACAAAGAGGTCTCTGAAGGAAATTATAAAGATTTGTTTGACAATATCAACTCTTTGTACTRGGGATTTTTTTAAAGATAGTAGGGAGGAAGTTGGTTTATACCAGTTAAAGTTCTGCCTTCAATAGTAAAGTTTTAGCAGTATGTATAAGTCAAAGAAAATTTTATAAAAGAAAGTCAAAATGMTCAGATTTGGAGTCTGACACCACTGACAAATTGTAGGAAGAAAACATGTTTACATTTTACAGACATATAAGTCTTATTTAATTACAGTCAGTTATCTTAATTCATTTTAATTGACTTTTTTTTCCCTATTTAGTCTTCTGCTTTTGYTTCTTCTGCTTCTTCTGAAAATTCCTCCACACTTCTTAAATTAGTTAGGCCCAATTAAGCTGTTGACTRCAGTTTTCCCTGTGATAAACAGTTTCAGTTTCCAAAAGCATCCCTTAAGTTTGCATAGATCTAGTGTTGAAAATATTGCTTAAACTTCCATCTTAACATCATAGTTTAAGATTTCAATATTAAAAAAAAAAAATCTGCTGAAAAATTCAGTTGAGGGGTCTTTTCTTCAGATGATCTGGTTCCTCTGAATCAGGAAGTAAGTTCTTTCAAATATTTGAGATGCTTAGTTGATAAAGCAAAAAGTGCTGACTGAGGTATTTCTCTCTACCCTATAGAGATTTTTAAGATCTTAAAGATCTTTAAAGATCTTTAAGATATTTAAGATGCCCACTATATTGCAATTAAAAAATAATCTAAAAAGCTTTTGAGAGAATATTAAACAATAAAAGGACCTTGTTAAAGGATAAAAGAGAAGAGGTATCTAAAAGAGGCATGGCCTCAGAATAAAATCTGTTCAGGACACRTTTTAAACATTGATTTTAACTCCCAGGAAATCAAGCGTAAACAATGACTCAGGATTCTTTATATTCTGCTCTTGCTCCTCTGTCAGGAGAGAAGCATAGGTTAAACCCCATTTTATACTATATGAGCTTTTCTCCATTTTGCTTAACCTGATCTTCTTGCATCCTTTTAGTCATGAGGTTTTGCTTATAAAGCACGTATAAATAATTGCTTGTGTTCCTTTTTGGTTACTGAAGTGTTTACTAGTTGTTCTCTTACRCTGCATTTTTGGCGTGCTGGTCTGAACAGGTGGGACTGAGGTGATAAAGTCTGGAGGTTCATGCGATACTGCTTCCAACAGAAAAAAGGCACTACTGGAGTTGAAGTCTGCCAAGCAACTGAACTGGCATTTGTAGCTTAGTTAACTGTCATATCATCTTGTGAGCAGGAATAATGCCATCTAAGCAGATGGTTATGATGCATATTGATGGCCAAATGATTATGTATGTACAACAACTAGGGATGTTGAAGATTTCAGTATCCTCAGGCTGGAGGATCAAAATGACAATCTTCCCAGTGCTTTCATGCATAAGATTAAGGGGATAAGGTTTCCCTTTTGCTTCAGCTCACAGATACTATGGATTAATCTCTTTGCTACTGTGTCCTTTTCCACAGCAGATTGACAAGCCAATATGATCCGCTGACATTCCAGTTAAGCACACTAGATAGTAATAAAACATATCTACTATATTCATTAAAAAAAATGCTCCTTCCTAGGAGCATTCGTCTTAATCACTGATATAAGAATGATTCTGAAAGGCAAACAAAATACTAGTTTATTTTAGATTTCCATAAGATGTCCATAAATTAACCCCACCCCCCCCCAAAAAAAAAAGACCTGTTGCTAAAGAATATTCTAATTAAATCTAATTTTAATACAGTGGGAATACTGCAAGTGAGAACTAAAGAAAGTGGCAACATAATCAATCATACAGTAAAGAGGACAACACTGCAAAGATCAGCTTATCTGATTTTGCTTTCAAACCTTGGTCATGTATATATTGCATATACTGATACACATTTTTGTCTTATAAGCAAGACCGAAGATAGGCTATTCAGAAAGATTTGAAAATTAAAGGAAGTTTTCTTAAGACAGGGGCTTCTGAAAGACTGTGAAAAGAGTGGGTCTAGGAACATGCGGAATGGCTTTTGAGCATCACAGAATTATTATACTTTTGTAGTATACAGGAAATTACTTCCTTTGGCAGCTCTTCACAGACGTAGGTTTGACTGATGTTATCTATATAGGAAGAAAACGGAAGAAATATAAAAGGAAAGGAGAATGTGACCAAGAAAGTTATTATGCTCTACATTACAGTTGCATTCAAGAGCTTCCAAGAATACTGAACATGAACCAAAAAGCATTAGGAAAAACAGTGCTATGACTCTGAAAAAACAGGTGACATGATCAAGATGGTAGGTAAGAAAGGGTGCTATCAGCATAACAGACTGGGAACTAGATGAGAACACCATTAATAACAGTGAGATAAGTATTTAAAGGATCAAAACTGAGGTGCATAGGTCAGCAATTTGTTAATGGGGGAAAACGAAGCAAATTTTAGAAGGATACAATAAGTTTTGCTTACTGTCTTTCTGCAGTTAGGAAAGAAAGAGAGAACAAGACAGTATCTCAGTTGTTTTATGTCTTAAGACAGGAAGGATGACAAAATATCACAATTAAAATGAAGATAGTCGATAAAGTTTCAGAAAGATAATTAGGTCTGTTTTGACCAYGTTGACCTTCTGAGACTGGGAGAGAGATTCTCAAGAGGAATAAAATATGCAAATGAACATGAGGAATACGAAAGCCTGATAAATTTAAGATTAATTTAGTTAAAAGTGGAGGTTAGATCCACTTAAGCAAGCAAGATCTCTCAGGGAGAACCTGCAGAATATGAGGCGACTGTAAATAATTGATACAGAGATAAAAAAGAGAATTAGAAAAAGGCAATAATAAAACTCAAAAGACTACAGGATATGAGTGATTTTATCAAAAATAGAAAAAATTAGAATTAATTATAGTCTTGGAAGCCTGTATGGAAGGAAGCCATTTGAGACACTGACAAGATAAGTTTTGATGACATAAACAAAGAGATAAGTTTGTGTTGATCATTAAACAGTGACTATTTTATAATTAGTGAGTAATATCAGTAATCTCAGAAGAGATTTTTCCTTGATTTTTTTTTCTCTGGAGGAATAGTGGCTATGAAAATGTAACTTAGAGATCTGAAGCTTTATGTCATGTTGCTGCATGATGTTTTAATTTCTTGGAAAAACAAAGTTTGCTACAGTATTTTAGGAAATAATGTCACTCAAAGTCTTTGACCATATATCAATGAACTAAGTGGAAATAGAAGATTTTTTAAGCCATTTTGAAAGTCACTGAAGATATTTAAATATTTCAGTTAGACAGGAAAGAAATCAGTGCATAAAAAACAAAGGACACATTTGTTATGAATAAGGGTATTTCTTGCATCGCGCTTATGGTACAGTTAAACTCATCCTAATGTGGATGACTAAAATGTGTCTGAAGAAATTAAGTAAGTGCCTATTTTTCTCTGTTGTCAGACAGGATAGCTAAAATCTATCTCAGATGTAGAACTTTATGATATAGACTTGTAAAATTAAGTTAGAAGAATTTTYCTCATAATTATTTACAAATCTTTTACTCTTTTCCAAAAGCAAAAGACTCAGTGTTTTTGACAACTTTAGGAACTAAAATTTGAAAAGCATACAACAGACAAACTGTTCTACATTGTTGGTCTATATTAGTCAGAAGGACATCAAAATGAAACAGCTTGTCTTTTTTTTCCCCCCATATCAATTTCAGTAAYCCATTTTATGAATCCCAGTATGAACAATTTTGATTCAACTTGCTCAATTTGTAAACATGCTATATTTGAGCAAAATGGATTTYTCTCTAAGAATCTGATGAATGAGCTGAAGAACTTGAAAAAAGACTTTCCATAGAATATTTGAAGTGTAAAAGATATACAGCCATAACATCAAGCACTAATCACRTACAAGAAACACACTAAACAGAAACTTAATCTGCACAAAGTTTGCAAAGTCAGACGAGGTTCCAGCTCCACTAAATTCCATGGCAAGAACTTCAAATGTTCTGGTAAATCAGATATTACAATTATGTCACAAAATGTCATGAAAAAGGTATTCTAAAAAGCTACACTCACACACACACACACACACACACATGCAGAGTCACTCTCCAGTTTAGCATTCCTTCCAGTAGGAGAGCTGAAGAACATAAAACTGTCTGCATTCTGGAAAATTTACAAATTCTTACAGCTATGGTTAGTAAGGGATATTTAAAGAGAAATTTAATGAGTGGAGAAGGTGGAGAAAAATCTTTTCCCTGGTACATCTTCCTAACAGCACCAAGGGTCATGGAGAAAGGAGAGGACAGAATTTCTTCTGTTTTGTTTCACAGGTAAAATTTTCAAAGGGACAAAGAGTTAGCAYAGTTTCTTCTTCTTTCTTTCACTARAACRTTATTTCATTCCTCTCTCATTAAACGTCACTTTGTTAAATCTTTAATAATTAAATCGATCTAAACATACTTTTAATCCAATCCAATCATCTACATCTTAAAAAAGAATTAAGCTGTTAAGTCAGAATATAAAAAGGCATAGTATTAAATAATTTAGCTAATTAAAAATCCTATGCAATTCTTGAATCTCATGATCATACCTGAACTAATCTTGGAGATGCCAGGCATACRTCAGTAATTTTCCTCATGTGAACAGTGCTACTGGCTTCCATTCAGATACCTAAGCAGGGGTGAGAGGTTTGCAGGCATAAATATTTACTAAGTGTAAAAAAAAAATGCATACAAGATATGTCCTATATTTAAACCAAGTTTTCTAATTAATAAAGTTGTTGAATCAATTTTTAAACAAAGTGTATAGSATCATTGAGAATTAGAGTGCTTCTCATATGTATACCAAGGCGTCGCTATGATAAGTCCTGTCAAACRGATACAAACCAAAAAGCAGCCCTCCGAAAAAAGTACACAACCCTATCTTCTATTGTGCCATAAATTGTTGTTTCTCTTCCCATTTCAAATCAGGATGACAAGCTAGGGCAGGAAGCACAGGCTGAGGTCTTAGAGACTTTAAGTTAAAATCAATCAACAAATAACAGCTGCAAAGTAAAAGAAACACTGGTTTCTCTAGGGTGATTGAAAACAAATGCACAAGGTCCCATGAATAAATAAACAGGGGGGAACTCTAAATCCACATAGACATTTAAGACGGGTCAGTATAATTGCTGTAAAACCTTTTCTGATTTTGTAGAGATTGACATCCTTACAATGGGTTGTATGCAACTCTGTGGAAAGGATGTATTTTTTACAGTGTTCTGTGAAAGCTTTTGTGCTCCTGCACCAGTTCCTATTAGTAAATGACTATTCCATTAGGAAAGGAAATTCTTGACATTTGGGAAGACTCATTATGCAATTCCTTTCAAAGTGATTTTAATTAACTTTTCAGATTCTTAGAACACATATACAGACAAACACGCAAATATGTTAATAAAAAGTTTTGCAGTCAAGTTTATTGCAGATTATACTTTCTATTTCTAAGCAGAAAGCTAAAATTAAATAATCCTAGCAGTTCACCGACAATACACATTTAAGTATGTTTAATAATGTTAATAGACTGTATATTTTCCAGAATTCATTACTATTTCCAAATTTTTTGATGATGGTGATCTAAAATTAAATTTGTATTTCATCTCATCCTAGGTTTCTTCCCATCATTGCCAGTATTCTCTTAGGCTACTATGGAAACTATTCAAAATATACTTAAACATAGTGATGAATTTTGATATACTGGATATTGTCAAATAAATTGCCTTTTTTTTTTTTCCTATTGAAATAGTATTATCATTTGAGGACAAATGTTTTGTTTTTCTTTTCATTGTTCCCATTTTTAATTCAGATACAATGTAAAACATAAACAAAATAGCTTTAACTTCTTTTGTAAATTCATTCTACAGTCATTTTAGATATTTAAATAACAAAATCAGCTAAATGAAAATTCCGAGTGGAGAGCTTGCTCATCATGGTTACCAGAATCTCACATCRTAATCTTCATTGTGTCAGTTAATTCAGAAATTTGAAAAACTCTTCTATTCTAATGTTTTGTTAAAGCACTTTGAATTGTTTTCCAGAAATCAGCATATAAAAATAAAAAAAAGCTTTTCTGAAAAATAGCACAATTTTAATACACGTAAATTGAACTATTCACCATGAAAAGACATAACAATAAGTCACATAAAGAACTGTATTCTCATGAATAACATTTCTAATCAACATAGAGATTAGTTTTTTCTAAGGAATCTTAAAGATTCAAAAATAACTTGAAAAAATGAATGTATGAAACAACCACATGGCTTTATAACTGAGACCTGAGAACCAAACTCTGTGGTAGTTAGGATGATTTAGGGAGTTGTGAGCTCAACTATTACAACCTAACTTTTTAAGCAGTAATGATGAACTATTGATGAACACTATTTGGACATGGGACTTGCACCTACTTTGACTTACATCTGAGAGAGTATGTAGTCCAGTAAAGATGTTTTTCCTATTATTATTAAAAGACCATGGGCTTGATACTGACCTGAGAGCGTAGAGTCTCAGGATTAACTCAGGATTAGCSTGAGCTAATTTTAGCTTGTTTAGCCATGGTAGCAGTTGTCACTACCAGGTGAGCACTGCCCAACTCCTAGCATAGCTCTGTGAATGGTGCCCACAGCGAGGGTGTGCCAGAGCCAGGCAATGACTGCGTACGAAACAGCAGCCCCTTTTATTAATTGTGGCTGGCAGAGGTCTCAGATCTTAGAAAAGATCTTAGATCTCAAGTCTTAGAAAATCTATAGAAATAACTCCAAACTGATGGAAAATGGAGCAGAAAGATGCTCTGTCCCCCTTCCAAGCAGTATCAKATTCCTCCCAGTGAAGCTCTCAGGGAGCTGCAGACTCACCATAACCTCCTCTACCTCATTCAGCTTGATGAAGCACCATCAGCCTTAGAACTCAGAGGAAAACTGGAAGGGTAATCATAACACTAAATAAAAAGGGTAGACACTAAGAAGTTTATTTACAAAAAAATAACTTGACTGTATTAATGAGATTTTTTTCTGTTCTAAAGATGAATTTTCCTTAAAATTGACAAGTCTTCCTTGGAAGGCTATCAGATCAACAGTRTCATATATAGATTACAATATATTGATCTGAGGTACTCATTCTAAAAAGACAAACCATTGTTTTCATTTTGTATCAAGAAGTGGGAACACTTAGCTTTTCCTTTTATCCTCCTTTCTTTCATCTTTAAAAAACTTACTTGACATTAGCATTAGTCAGTAATTTTATTAATCTGCAATGTAATGAATCTATAAGTAAAGCAATGAAATAGAAACTTTAGAAGTTAAAAGATAATAACTCAAAGAAAAATAGCAATAGATTTTTGAACTGAGAGTAATATAGATGATAAGCAAGTAAAGCAAAAGGTACAAAGAGCAACTAGGGCACATACAGGGCTCACATATAGGGCTGAAGAACCATAGAACAATCAGGAAATACTAGAAAATGAAATATATTGTCTATTTTTTAAATAGACAAAGCAGCTCATAGAAGATGCTTAAATGGTGTTTATATTAAACTTTTCAGGAAAATTCCTACAATACATTGATAYTGGATATCTCCATAGCTGACTTTTTTTTTAAATCATCATCACCAGTAGAACTACCTTTGTTTAGCCTAGCTTTGAGTTGATGGTCACAGGACATCATAGAAAACACTGGAAGATGGAACYGAAAATTTGGGAAATTTCCCCCAAATTATTAAGGGAAATACATAGCAAAGCCTCATTCACACAGGAAGGTTTCACCAAAAGGATAGACCAGTCAGCTAGTCTACAAGATTTGAAGCTGTAGTGCATAATTCCTGCCAGCATTTCCCCCTTCCTCAAACTACCAAATACTTTTTGTTTTCATAAAAAAAAAATCTATAGTTTTCCCACTATTATATAATCAATCATACAGGCCAATAAGTGATCGAACTTCTCCCATAATCTCACAGAATTTCTTTTATATTATTGACTTTGAATTTTTCATACTYCTAACAATCTAGTAAACTCAGGGATAGTAAAATTTAGCCTTTGAAATTAAAATACTGGATTTATTAAGCTCTTCAGAATGGAGAACTCCAAGCTAAGAAATCCTAAGCAAATCTGAAAGATAACACACTTTAAATTTTAAATGGAGAAAAAGAAAAGTTCCCTCTTTCAACTCCCTCTCTGCCTTATATAGGTAGGTTGGTCTGAGATATCAGCTCCATTAAAGCACTCTTCCAAGGCCACAGTCATAAAACCATGACAATGGAATATATGTCCTCGTTCATATTCATGCTAGATTACTTTGCTTCCATATCCTCATTCCATTTCCAAAATTGATAGTCTCATTTCTTTGACACGGTATATTACAAGGGGAATAGAGGTGTGGGATAAGAGGTTTGGAAAAGGTCTTTTCTTTTCTTTTGCTTCTAAACTCTTCATTATTTAAATTTATTTTTAAAATACACGAAATAGGTCTGCATAATAAGACATAGCAGCCCTATGTAGACTCAAAAAATATGAAGAGGAGGAGTCATGGCTTGTGAATTTACAGATAAGAGCCAAGCAAAGTGAAGAACAATATCTTTGCCACGGTCATGTTGTATCTTAAGATGACTGCCATCGTAGATTATTCTGAGAAAGTAAGGTTCAACAGCACACAGTCATATCAGAGTTCACTCTTTTAAACTCAGATAAAACTCCCACATAATATTCTTAAATCTTCATCTCACAGCATCAGCTTCTTTACTAGGAGGATAGGACTAAGAAGAATCAGTTTGAGGGTTTTTTTGTCTTATGTTTGTAGTCACTCTGAGGTCACTATCAGGTCTAAACTGATTAAGGCATCTCTGTGATAGAATTGCAGCTCCAGGACATTTGGRCACTTCGGTAAACATGATACAGGAATATCTTTCTGATCACAGCACCCTTTTCTACTGTATAAGCAATTTAGATGGAAATAATTATTTTCCTTAGAAAACAAACAAAATACCCACGAAACCTTATTTATACATAAATGTGTACATAAAACACACACAGAAGTTCTGTTTAAATATAATAGAAAATATAAGAAAGTAGAATGTTCAATAATAAAAAAGACATCTGCTAAGATCTATTCATTTGTCCTAACTTCCTGATCATATAATGTCTCTGTGGTCTGTTCTGTGAAGTTCAGGATATTATTTTCTGTTCTAAAGTATTAAGCAGTGATGGATTGAATAAATCTGGTGAAAAGTAAAAGGAGCTTTAAAAAAGTCTCTAGACTAGTATGAGTTCTGAAACTCTGGAAATGACCACTGCTTCCACAGTGAAGTGTCAACTCTCCACCTTCCCAGCTTGTTTAAAACTGGTAAGATTATGAAATTGTTCTAGGTTCTCAAGAGATATATAAATATATCTTTGTGTGTGTGTTTTGTGGTTATACAAATGTGTATGCGCCTGAGAATGCATATGGTTTCTTATTTCTAGTGAGTGGTGAAGAATCTCTACCAGAGTAAGAGTCTAGGCATTCCTCCATTTCATATAAGTATAGGTTGAGAATCTTTTTAATTGAAAAGGTTATCCTCCCATAGACTTCTGATACACATATTATGAGAACAAATCAATAACAACAAAAATGATACAAACACCTCAGGGTCAGACCATGCAGGTGCACAAGAAGAAGTGAGTTTCAGTGTGTTCTTAGCAATTGTTTATCAACCAGCGTCTGGCAGACTCGAGGACAGCTTTTACACTAGCAACTAAAACCATGCCTATAGGTCAAAACTTCACTGGCGGTAGGATAGGTCCTAGGGATCAGTTTACAGAGAGTCTTTTGAGTATAAGGAACAGAATAAAAGTGCAGCCGTTTGTGCCAGAGAACCTAGCTCTACTGTCAGAGCAGCTCTGTAACTAAAGATAGAAGCTTGGACATACCCATATTCAAAAACAGATGTTGGATCCAGGATGAAACTGTATAATTCTAGCCAACTTTCCGCTTTCCTCATATCTAAGGACTATCTCTAAGAATTGATACTTCTTTTCCTTTTTTCTTTTTTTTTTTTTT
>NW_028185406.1:1873450-1927014 GCF_003343005.1 Rhea americana | reverse complement strand
GAAAAAGAAAAAGAAAAAGAAAAAGAAAAAGAAAAAGAAAAAGAAAAAGAAAAAGAAAAAGAAAAAGAAAAAGAAAAAGAAAAAGAAAAAGAAAGAAAAAGAAAAAGAGAAAGAGAAAAAAGAGAAAGAGAAAGAGAAAGAGAAAGAGAAAGAGAAAGAGAAAGAGAAAGAGAAAGAGAAAGAGAAAGAAAAAGAAAAAGGAAAAGGAAAAGAAAAAGAAAAAGAAAAAGAAAAAGAAAAAGAAAAAGAAAAAGAAAAAGGAGTGTGCTTTGATAAAAATGCAAGGGAAGGGAAAGCAATAACAATTAAATCATTAAAGAAGGGGCGATACAATCAGTGACAGCTAAGAAGGCTGAACTCACAAAGTGATTTGTCTCTAACAGTGGAGCTGATCAGAAGCAATTTCTCTTGTAGAAGATATCTTTGTTTATTTTGAATATACAAAACCAAAATATTTCAGCCAGAAATGTATGAGACAAAAAATCTGTTCCAGTGCCTCATTTAATTTACAGTCCCCTTGCTTCGTTCTGCTGTGCTCTTGTGTTGGCTACGGTATAGCAAAACTGCACTGCTCACTTCTTTTGAATACAGAACAAGGATTCCGGTCAGTGGCATTTGAGAAAATTGCAAAAGGAAAAAAACACAGATAATTATATGTGTATATATGTATAGTCTGAATGTGTACATCAGGAAAAAAAAATGAACTGTGTCGTACGATCTTGAGTGAGAAGAAGAGGTGAGTTTTGTCAGCAGTGCAGTGAGGGAGGATGAGAATTGTGGGTTTGGGCTTTTTGTTTGCTTTCTTGCTTTGAGGAAGCATGAGAAGTTTAATTTCTTTAAGGTTAAACCGAAGTCAGAACATCTAAAAGGCAGTATCAGAGAGATAGGATGATATACAGGAAGGAGTTGAAGAAGACATGGGAGTAATAGAACCATTAATTCTTAAAAAAGAAAACATTGTCTTTCCTCTGAGAAAAGAACAGTTAAACTTTCGCTTGTTTCAGGTATTAGCTATTAAAATTTGGCAGAATTTTTACTTCTGAAATTGCTTGGATTTTGAGCTCTCATTTATCTACTTGCAGTCTGAGCTATTATTTCTTTTGACATATTGATGCTTTTTTATGACACATAAATAACATTTATATTTATTTCGCAACGAAGCAATTATGTGATATGGGCTGATAAATACTAGAAGGTATTTATCAGAACAGGAATGGAAGTTAGTAAATTTGCTTTTGTGTCAGCACAAATTATTTATTCTGTTTACAGTAAATATTTTTGTCTCAGTCACCTGGGAAATCAGACCCAACCATACATCAATAGCCTGAATTCTAAGGAGGAAAAAAAAWATATATATATATTTTTAAGTGGTGTTGAGAGTAGATGTTASACAGAATCTGAATAAAAAGTTAAAAGGGATGCACTCAGAGAAGATACTTTGAGGATCAGGATCCTTTCATCACTTCATACACACATGGAAGAAGGAAATCCGTGCCTGCTAATATTCACAATACTATAATACCACRGCACAGGGAATTACTAGTCATATTGCTAAATGCAAAATAACTCTCCTTTCCTCCTTCTCCTAAAAGAATTCTCACCACAAGATAGTAAAGATTTATTTTCTTACAAGCAAAAGAGCTGCACCTGTTTATCCCAGCAGAAGATTTGGCTATGTCTGATTATCAAAGCTTTTCTGGTGAACAGAAGATTCATAATTTTTGATACTAYAATGCTGCTGACAAAATATATAAAATGTATTAGATTGCCTTTAACAGTTTAACTATAATAGTAATAACTCTTATTTCTGTTAAGGAAGTAATGGGAAGATGTTAAATAAATCATTCTTTTTAAAGTGATACCTCAGTTTCCTTCCTCAACAATATCAACAATAGCAGACTATTAATCAAATTGATGAGCATTAGATTCTGAACATCAATTAGAAAAGGAGATTGAGAAAATTATCCTATTCAGTTGCCCTATTTTTTTACAACATAATATCACAGATCTAAGCAAACAATTCTTTTGACTATAGTTCTACTATTATTTACTAGTCTATATGCTTACAACACTATGTAATGATATATTTTTCATTCTGAAATAAATTAATAAATGCATACAAATCAATGCCTGGTCTAATACAAACTTCTATGATATTTCTTCCTTTTCCTTTGTTGTTCTCAGCTTTTTTCTGTAGGAACTAGAGAAATATTATTTCAGAAATTAATTCATTAATTAATTCATTCAGAAGAAAAAGCTGAAGTTTTATATATATGTATATATATGAAGCTTTTTATACATGTATTTATATAAAAATACTTATATATCATATAACCTTCTATGTGCTTATTTATAGATAAGTATATATACACATATATATAATAGCATCTGACTTATATTTTCCAAATAGAAAACAAATTGTTTTAACAATATTATAATCCTCAGAAAAAAGAAGTACATCTGAAACTACATTTGCTCTTAGAAAAAAAAATAATTGTAATTTATATTTTCAGCAAGATAGCCTTGCTTCTCTTACAGATGTGACTGCAGGTCATTGCTCATATGAAAGTCACAGAAGAGCAGACAAAGGAATGATTTTTTTTTTTTTTTTTTGGACAATGAATCAGCAGATATCAGTTGTATTTTGTGAATAGCTTTGAAAAAATACTGTGGATTTTTGTAAGAACTTCTCAGGTTTTCATATCAAATGAATGAGGAAGACGATTTCTACCAGAGTAACGTATTTTGGTTTAGGTATTTTAAGAATAAAGACAAAGCACAGGATGGAAGGAAATCTGACATGAATCCTTAATAATTAATCCCACCATGACCTTCAGTCAAGACCTGAGGAACTGTTAAGAGTCTTACTCTTTATAAAATATTTGATTTATAGGTTAAAAAAAAATTCTGAGGAAATCAGAATGAACAGAAGAATTCACTTTTAAACTGCTGCATAGGTTTCTTTTATCTTACGGGAATTTGAGTGCTAGGCTTTTTCAGAAATAAAATTGATCTTGAAAACAATTTGCCAGAGTAAGGGTAAGAGCTGCTATTTAGAGAGCAGACAACCTCAAAATCTTTTTTGAAACTTTCTTTTAGGAAAAAAAATGAATAAACAAACGGAAGTATTTTTTAGTTTTGACAAATCCAAGAGCAAAGCCATCAACTTTGCTGCATGGCAGGATAAGAGAAGTTGCTCTTTACGGTGCTTTCAGGTTTTCACTTCATTAAGTTGCTATTTCAGGAGTGCAGTAACATTTAGAAATCTTTTTTTCTTTTCTTTTTAATTGAAATGCAAAGTACTATCTTATGTACTCTTAATAGGATTAAAGGGTTTGCCATTCCCTCCTGCCTGGCTGGGTAATTGTACAGATGTATGTTAATTACTTGTGTGTCAATGTTTGCGTCTTACAGGTTCTGCTTTGTTTGCTTGGCTGGGTGTATTCTGTTTGGAGGTTTGAGGAGTTTTTCTTGGTTCATATGAAATACTCATTTTTTACTGTAAAACTTAAAAGTACCCAAAATGTTTAAAAGTACTTTATTTCCACTTCTGATCACTTTCCCCAAATTCGATGTCTTYGATGTGGTTGCCAAATCCAGTCAGAAAGCAGATACCTATTTACATACATATCCCATTTTTTTCTAAAGATAATGTTTTGGTACTTCATTTTTGATTAACTTAATGTAAGAGTTAAAAAAGATCCTGATCACAGAAAGTGCTAAGCAACTATCCATGGCTGCTTTTTGGAAAATCATCTTATAATTCTCTATAAATTAAAATAATCTTTTTTTTTCCTTATTTTATATTTAGGAGTAAGTCACAATAAGAGTGCTTAGAGTTCAACTCCTATAAGAATTAATTTTTATTCAACAAATCAAACCAATTATCTAGCATTCTAAGGTGGGTCACTGACACCWTATGTATTTTTGTGTCTGGTAATACTGGAGCATTTGATGAGAAGGAAATAAATGATGCATTGGAAGTTATCCTGTATGAAGTTTACAAAATCTGTACTTCAGAAGTCACTCCTCAAAAGACTAAACTTACTGGGGTCATATACTCCTTGAAAACTAGTCACATATTTCCCAATGGTGCTTCTGAAATGCGGTCTGTGGTATTCTTTCTAAAATTAATTTCCCCCATTTCTACCTTTTTTAATGGCTTAATACTATTTCGTTCAAATAAATTGCTTCTTGCTCTGCTTTCGACTCTTACTTTTCCCTGAGATTTTTGCTATGTTTCTTTCCTACTTCGTTCAGCTGACTTGACACCTGAATCAGTGCTTAACTTTTCTATTCACTTTCCTACCCCTACTCCTACAGCCCACTCAGTATGGACTGACTTACATGATTCACTTTATCCATGGTGAGCACTCACATTTGAAGCCAATGTTCATAAAATTAAGCATGTGTTTAGTGAGATTACAAAAAAATTACAAAAGCTCTGGCCTGTCTTTGGCAGCAGAATGATGGCGATCTGCCTAGCCTAACTCAGAAGTGTCAGGAATGGGCCTTAGAAGTAACTGTTTTAGAACTACAAAAAAATTTCTTGGAAAATGATATGAAGAGTAGACTATAATAAGCAAGATCACTAAGGACACAGCTGTACACTATTCATAACAAGAAGATCAGCGGAAAAAAAATCTAATTTAGACTTCTGGTTAGAAGAGTGAAGCACTGATGATAACGTAGCAGTGGCAGTGCAGAGCTCAGCCAAGACAGCCATTTTTTCCTTTTTATTTTTTTATTCTTTCAATAAATCTGTATTATATGACTACCTAATTATCAGCACACAAGCTAGATAAACTCATAAACATACGCACTGCATTTGTTTATATGTACCGCAGCCACAGGGTGTGGAATGCAGCCTTTACACTTAAATGAGGTAATCAGTAGGAAAAGGTCCAGTTTGCTGCGGTCTCTGAATCTCCATCTCTYGGCTAGAGAGGTAAAATCCCATATACATGTACATATAGCTTAATATATTCAGTAATGTTTTACTTAGAAAGATGTGAGGACCAAAATAAATATATTAAAATAGTTACAGGAGGAATTGATTTCAGTCAGGAATAATGGAGTTTCCCCTTCACTCTGCATGTTAATGTCTGAATGGATTTTTGAATAAATGATTCTAACTCTACGTCCTGAACAAGATAAGATGAAAAAGAGAGTCAGTCTCTACGTTCCTTTGCAAAAGACAGTTTGCGCATGCTGCACCATTGCATGGCACACATATCATACAATGTATGGGTCAAGGCCTTTAAGACCTACCAGTGCCCTCAGGGCCCTGGCAGTATGATAGATCCATGAATTTCCCATGTGCTTGCTTGCTCCAGCTTAATACTAAAAAAGAAAGTCRTATGGTTACAATTTGATATTTTCAATTACTCACCTATCCTTTCCATGAATAGACCTAATCCTGCTCAATTTGTGTACTTCATTAACTCTCACATTATAATCTGTGGGCTATTTTTCCAACTTCAGCATGAAATATCTAGTATGGGCAGTTGAAGACCTSCAAGTTTTAGTAGAATTAAAGCCCAAGGCTAATATCTGAAACAAAACAAGATTTCTGGGAGATTTTCTTACTTTGGTTTATCCCTTGCATCTTATTTGACAAAAATGCTTTCCGCTTACGTTCTGCAAAGAAAAATGCTTAATGAGTGAATATAAATACATTCCTTATTTGTATATATTTGTTATATTAAAAGTTAATTTTGGATTTCCAATTCTTTTTAACATTCTGCAGTTTTATGAATTAGTAATCTTTTTCAAGAGTTTTCAGTCTTTCCCTCTCTTATCTGTCTGTGATATTTCTAGCTAGACTGACACACTTCTCAGTCAGTATTTATTTTATAAAATAAACAACAGCTGAAGAAAGTGAAAATGGAAAAGTTCATTTAATTTAGTTTAATGTTACCTCTCGGTAAAGTTCACTTTTCTGTAAAAATAGGAGACCAAAGAGAATGAATATGAYAAAGGAAGAATTTAAGAAACAAAGCAAAAATATTATCACTGAAACATAATGCCTGAAATTGGAAGTGATCACTTTTGAGCATATTGCCATGCATATGCCGATTCTATTATGTTATATATCAGATAACATACAGTTAAATTCACAGTCACATTATTCGGCAAGTATGTGTCCACCCATGCCAGAAATGGTAGAAATCATTGTCAAAGTTCTCTGTTTGCATATTGAGTCTTCGGGTTCACATGGAGGATCATTTTCCTCTATATAATACTAATAGYAATTAATACCTGTTACACCTGGAAGCATGCCATTATTTTGCAAATTAACTGTAAGATCTAGATTAAGCTTCTAAATCTACACATTTGTTTATATTCAGCCTTTCTCAATTCTTTTATTAGTGCTTTATATCACAATAAAATTTGACAACATAATTCATAGAGATAAATGGTCACAGAAAGAATAATATTTTTCTTCTATCACCTGGCAGAAAATAAGAGAGGAGCAGAGGTAGCCACATTTACCGGTACCAAAAGAGCGGTGTTGCATCCCCACTGCAAAACAATGCAGAAATAATTTCTAAATGTACTTTTTTTTTTTAACTATGATAATTTTCTGCAACATTTTCTGAAGTTCTTAACATCAAAATATTCAGTTTTCTTGGAGATTCAGTGGAAAGATATATCCACACAGCTACATGCTTATGAAAAATGATAAAGAAGAAAGAAAAATTAAATGTTCATAAAATCAGAAGAGCCTGAGGAGAAGGTAAAGGAGGAAAAGGGGGAAGGGGGGAAAGGTAGATCTAATGCAAATGTGAGAGGCTAGTATAAGTAACATTATGTCCTAAAAGCAAAGTAGAAGATACACAAACGAAAAATAAACCTGTGTAAGTGATTTAATTTAAATGATTTGTCAATCAAAGGGGTAGGACAAGGATAGGAACAATGTATGAAACAAGCAAGGCAAATGCAAAAGCTAGAACCAATGGAATAAGTTTTCAATTTGCTTTATCATGTCTGAAGCAATAACATATGATCTAAAAGAAATTCTTTATCTCACAGCAGAGTAAATCATAATGTATGTYAGTGTAAATTTGTTTCATCCAGTTCCACATTTTTTTAGTTTAATGTTTTGTACAGAAGCTTAATAGAGTTATCTTATCCAGCGCGATGATAAATCATGTTCTTAGGAGTCATATAAAATTTTAAAAGATCTATTAAATTATTAGTTTTAACAATAACTCGTGGTCAAKAAATTCACAGCTTACTCATGCTCTTTGTCATATATTCTTGATTGTTGTCAGTCTTAATTGTCTTGACTACTAGTTTTACTAAGGAACTTGCTGGATCCTCTTGTTCAGGTATTATATACAATAAAAAGCTGCTAGGAGCAGCCAGGGCACCTTCACTGCCCTATTCTGAGCAACAGTCATGTATGCTTCTCTCACAGTATTAACTTTTTTCTTTTCTTCTTTAAATAAATACCTCATTAGCATATTTTCCATGGTTCCCTACACCCATTCCCCTCCAGTGTTGATTGCAGTTATCTGCCTGCATTAGTTCCAGTTCTGTTTGTTTTRAAAATGGGTAATTGACAATTCAGATAACATTATGTAATATGAGGTTTCCTTTTTTTTTCATATTTCATTATCATTTTTTTGAATAAAAAATATCAAAAAAATCAAAAAAAAAATCAAAAAAAACCAACTTGACTATGAATAGCTTACTGAAGGATGGGCTTTATTATTTTTATTGAACAACCTATTATGTCACCTAGACCTTTTCTTTGATCAATTGCTATTAATTTACAATTTAACATTTTGTATGAGTTGTTGGAATTGTCTTGCAGCGTGGAATACCTTGTACTTGACCGATACTGAATTTCATCTCCCTTTGTGTTGACAAATAATCAGTAATGCAAGTAAGTATGTCTCAGTTTACACAAAGGAAAAGATTTATAGTGTATGAATGTGCTACGAGTACAGCCACTTTTCACATAATAACCATACTCTAAATATGATTTTACAAGTGTTTGCAGCTACAGGGCTATAAATGTATTGTAGCAAAATTATTGTGATCTTTTAAAATTCTTATTGGCCTCATAAATGAAAATTCTTTGGAACTGAAAGACAAAGACAGCAAAGTGCTAGTTGTTAGAATAAACTGTATGACTAAAAATATAAAACTCTTCTCTTTTCCTAGACTAAATGGCATTTTCAGGTTCAGAAGTTTAGTGCTTATCTAAATAATAGCAATATACAAACATGCACAAACACATGCATATCTAAATATATATTAGGATAGATAACATCTAGACAAAAATTCTTTAGCCATTTGTAAAGTTATATTAGATAACTAAATATGATCTGAATAAAGTAGGTACTATTTGTTTGCTGTAGTGTTTTTGAAGCTTATAAAACTGACTCTTTGAGAAAGAAAGAAAGAGAGAGAGAGAGTGAGAGAGAGAGAGATGAAGAGAAAAAGCTATTTTGCCTTTACAGCTAATACAAAAATATTCTAATCAGTGAGTGGAAAAAGTAGAGTAAAACTTTTTTTTTTTTTTTAGCATCTGAAGTTTTGTGTAAGTACAGTTAATGGACTTTAAACACAAAAGTTTAATGATAAGTTTCTAAAAGTCAAAGGCTGCTTTTATGTTTATGTTGCAAACAGATGTTAAATTTCTTCCAAATGGAAATAACTAATGAACATCACTAAAGCCTTACAGAAGGTATATGCCCTTATTCAAAAGTCATGGTTTACTGTTGCATAATTTAAGCCAATACTGAATAGCATAACATACCAATGACAGATATTCTTTCCTTTTGCTTATCCATTTACATGATATATTTATGAATCTGTATTCTAGTCTTCCATGCAACTTGGAAAGAGATTAAATATGCCTATTTCCATTAGGAACTATAAGCTATTGAATACTATTTAGAAATAAGTTGCTTGATAAATACTTGCTATAGACTCACTTATAGTAAACAGAAAAATGGACCTCAAATATCAATTATGCTAAATCTAAATYATTTCCAATTGATTTTATTTCCTTAAAATATTAATTGTCTTCCATCTGCTGAATCAAATACTTATTAACAATATGTTAAAATATTTAATAGCTGGTAAACTATAAAGTACATTTTCTCCACATACGTGGATCTGCATTTTAATGTTTGTATACCTTTCTGAAAAATGTAGATGCATATATAATGTAGCTGTTTGATGAAAAATAACTAAACAAAAGTCAGGCACCATAATTTTTCAAAATTCATGTCCCTATAATTACCTACTTCTGAACATGCAAGAATGCTTGAGCCATATTATAGTGTTATTAAACAAATTTATTGAATATGTTGGACAAGAAGTTCTTCAGAACACTTTTAATAGAAATAGACTTTCTAACAAGTTTTTTTATAACATGAAATTTACAATTTGTCCACAAAAAATAAACATCCMCATTAAAGAGTTATCTTAAAGCAAAAAATAAAATATTGGAAAATAAATAATTTTCTTCATTATTTTGAAGAAAATGCAGTTGATTTGTCTCATACGCAGAATCTTTAATAAAATCCACAAGTCTGCAACACACAAAAGCTGCAGTCATTACATGCCCATTATGTAACAGTCCTGCTCTCTCACGGGGTGAAACTGGTGTGTCTTAAGAAACACCCCGTTCAAAGAGAGAGCTTTGCATAGGCAAAACAGAAATGAATGGAAAAGATCATGACACATCCAAAATGTAATTTGCTAAAAAAAACTACAATGTCTCTATGACAACTTTCCTGAATCAAAAACGTCCATTTTCAAACTATACAGGGTGACTTCACGCTCTTTCATTTGTTGAAAACTATTTTGTGTGTTTGTTTTCTTTTCTCCCTGAGAATTGCYGTAGAAGCTCCATCCCTGATGAGCCAGGGCTAGACCTAAGAACAGAACCTGAAATAATATTCATGGAAGTACCTCAAGGAACATAAATCATCAATAATTGTGTTTTTCCTCTTCAAAAACATCTCTGGATATGATTTTCTAATTATTTCTAAAACCCTATACTGCACATTTTCCCCTTAAGCTGTATTTGCAGTTAGATATAATTTTCAAAGCTTCAGTCAGAGTTAAAGTGTGTAGAATAATGAATCCCAGAGCTAATTCTGCAACTAAAGAAGCAACTCCAAGGTAAAAATTATGGTCACTTAGTCTTACTCCACCTTAGGTGTTATTTGACTTCATAACTTACTGAAGTTTGCTGGTTAAAAWGTCAAGCTGTTATAATCCATCGTCAAATAGAACTGCATGGAAAGAGTGACTGATATAGAAATCACTGCATTAACATGTTAATTTGAATGTCTTACGAATTAAACTTCTTTTACCAAGCTATATTGTTTAACCAAGCTTTTTGTGATTTTCTTGTCTTGGAATAACAACATGGCTTGGTAAAAGAAGTTTAATCACACACACAACCAAAAAAAGCTTGGTTAACAATGAGCTCCTATATTGCTACTGAAATTATATATATCTTAGAGAAACAAAAAGAATGAACTGAAGCATAAGATTAATATAACATAGGTATGATGCAAGTAAACACAATTAACAGACATAGATAAAAGGGTTTTCATTCGTTGCAGGATCATGGTCAAATGGATTATAGTACACAAGAATTCAGTAAACAGTTTCCCAAATAAAATTATCCTCCTGTGCTATTTTCATATTTAACTATATTTTACTGGTGTTGGAAAGTCTGTTTACAACATGGAATGACTTTCACCTAAGATTTCCATAGCCACCAAGAACAACTTAGTGAAATGTCAAATTTTCTTTAAATCTACATTAATTCAGAGAATCTTATTAATTTTTCCTGCTTAGAAATAACATCTTATGCAAAAAAATAGAGCAAAAGTCTAMCAGAATCTTGAGGGAATATACATTTTTGATCATGTACATTTTTTATGATGCATATACTTTGCAAAATAAGAGTGTCTAGCAAATTATACACTCAATAATAACTGTCAAATGGTCTTAGTTCTTATTTTAAGACTAAGGGGACATACTAAYGTTAAATATGTTTTAGTTCTGAACAAATCATTCTTCTCTTCTGACAGAGTAATACTATTAGAGTAATATGCCCCTTGATGCCTAAGCTACATCTMACTGAAACACTGCTTATTACTGTCAAGCGAAGCAGAAGTCAAATATATATAATTTGTTTCAGCTCTGTCATCTAACACAGTATGGAATACAAAGTTCGTGTCTAATGTGGAAAATGTAAATCAGACTATAAATAACTTTTAAAAAAGCAAGCATAATAAAAGTAATTTATGTGTTGAACAAGTACAGAACTTGCCTTAATATCACAGTGCTGTTAAGCAAATAAAGGAGAGTCTTGTTACATGGAAATATGCCATTTKTAGATAGCTTTCTTCTGCTTTTGTATGTGAAGTTTGTAAAGGGGCGTACAGAGCTGGGATAGCCCCTTTCCTGCTCCTTCTGTTGTCACTGTTCATCACAACCTCCCTTATGCCAGCAAAACTTACACACAGCATGGCCATAGCCTTACACATCTGCAATTACTAGGATTAAGAAAGACAGCAGCTGCACTGGTGGAGAAATCCAGGCCTTCTTCCAGCCTTTGAGGACTGAAGAAGCCTTGGGAACCTGCAGACTTGGAGAAGACCTCTGGAGGAAGACAAGTCCCCTAAGCTGTGAGCCTCGAACTGCACAAAGGCCTGAACGCTTATTCTGAGCTAAGACTAGCAGGGCATCTGCAATTCCTGCTGCAGAAATCCGGAGCCTGTGGGGAGGCAATATGGTTCTCACAAGCCCAAGTGAGAAGCTGAAATTCAGGACATCCAGACTGCTCCTATGCACAAGTAGTTTTAGATTGCAGAGGTGCTGGAGTCACTGCCAAGCAATGGAAATTCACCTGCGTTTTGGCTAACTGGTGTGTTTTCTATGAAACACTCCATCTTTCAATATATATACATATATTTTTTTTCAGACATTCTTGACCTGCTGTAGTTATTCTTATAAAATTTGCCCAATCTTGATTTCTAAACAACTTTGATATTCAGCTTTAAATATTTGCTTCTGAATATTCACAGTCTATATTTTCAAGCAGTTTAATAGATATTCCTTTATGAYATTACCCATTACAATTACTGCATTGCACTTTGTAATTATATGTTGTAAATGTGATTGCATATATTTACACTAATTACACAATTACAGATAATTTCATGAATTATGGAAATGCATGAAGAATGACTAAGCTTTATTAAAAGAAAAGAAATCAATTAAATCTACAAAATACAAATGAACTTAAGAAAGCACTGAAATAGTGAAAGGATTCCACCAAATCAAATCTTTTCAAATTAAAACATTTACTTCCCAGCTACCTTAGCATAAGCCAAACACTATGTTAGCTAAATTCAGTAAATATAAACTTACTGCTTTTTTTAAATCTAATTTTTCCAGAAAGAGCCTTTCCTTACAGTCATATGCTCTATTATGAGAAAATATAAATTTATGATCAGGCACAGTGTTTTCTTCTGTGAAAAATTAAGCGAGACTAGCTATGTACTTAGGTTCTGAACACAGATATGTGATAGTAAGTATGAAAATCTAATACTCCAAAAGGAGCTAAATATATAGCTGGAAAGCATATATCAAAAGTCTATCACCACATAATGCAAATACTCTACCCTCTTGCATTTCCTGTAGTCAACTAAATCTGTTCAAAACAAGAAAGAGTGAAAAATATAGTCAAAATCATTATGGAAATATATCCTACATAGTATACAGTGAGTGAAAGTGACAATAACATCTGTAGGGACAAAGTGTCAGGAAAGCTTTCAAACTGGAAAAGAAAGTGCTCACTGCAATAATAGGAAAGCAACAAACAATTGTCTTTGATCTCCTTTCTAATCTGATTTAGAGAATAACATGATGAAAATCAAGAAGTCTCTTCTCTGAATACCTAATATTTCCTTTCATGTAATTGTCTTAACTAACAAATGGGTTGACTGAAGTCCRTATAGTCCAAAAAGCTAAAACCTAAAAAAATGTTGCAAGATATAACCACATAATGGCAAAAGGATGGTAAATACAGCCACTTTGCTCCCATTGGATTAAAAGTATACATGGATTTAACAAAATTGAACCCCCATTTTGCAAATATCTATGTATATGTCTAATTTTATTGTTTGCATATTGTATACATCAAGCATATTGTATTAAGTTTATAGCACAAAAAATGCTACAGAAATGATTTAATCTACTCCTGCTAATAAAGTCCTTCTGTTATGACTTTGGAATATTCATTTATTTAATAACTTACTTAATAATACAGATATCTCACATAAGCAAAACAAATTCCTTAAAATTTTCACATTTTGCAATTGGGGTAAATGAGTATGATAGATGCTTAGCTGCTAGATAAAAATTAACTAAGCCACTAGAAGTAGTTCGTATTTGATCATGTGCTCAAACTACAGCTTCCCGTTAAAAGAATCTGTTTAACTTTCTTAACATAATTTTATGTGCCATGAAGATTTTGAAAGGGAGCAAACTTAGAGTAACACACTAGTGAGTCAGGTTCCATGCATATAACATATTGTACATCTGTTTAGATAACCAGTGAATTTTATGGTCTTGCAAAGCCAAAAAGGTAACAACAAAATATTCTATATGCATAGAGTCACACTGTGTGTAAAAGAAAAGAAAGAAAATTTTGAATTCCTTCCAAAGACATCAGAGTACTGGGTAACTGGTATGCTAATGGTATGCTTACAGACTAACACGTAATTGAAGAGTTGGTTTTTACTATTTTAACAGATTTTCATCACACTTAACAGCTTTCTGCATTGGAGAAGCAAGGACAGACAGGTCAGAAAAAATATTAGAGATACCTAAGAAAGCATACAAATAACACCTGTAGGGAGTAACACAAATGGTGCCAGAAATGCTTTTAAACTGGAAGAAAGAAAAAGGCCATCAATGCAAAAAATCCCACTTGCAACAGGGATGAATGAGAATTCATTGAAAGGAATAGTCCAGAGAAATTAATCCAGAAATAGAAAAGGCTTTGGGGGCTGCCAGTTCATCTCCTAATGCATGTCAACATAGTCTTTAAGGACTCTGTCAACACAGTCTTTAAGGACTCAGATAGATTCGCTGTGCCAAATACTCATGTTATCAAGTCTGACTATACACCTCCATTTCTATTCCTTCACTCTATGCAATATTTCAGCTTTTTCACATCACAGCCTTGTAGCCTAGCTTAAATCACCACTGCAGTCAACCCACACTGATTTATCTTTTAAGAACTCTTGGTTCTATGTTATTAGCTAACAACTTCAGTCAATTCAGTGTTAAAACTTAAGTAACAAAGACATAGAGCCTACTTTTTTAATTAAATGAGCTTAATGGATTATATCAAATACATACTTAACATGGTTTGAAAATTATCAATTGGCAGTAATTGCCTGCTAAAGAAATGTTTACTTAATTTTTAGAGATTAATCGTAAAATCTTTCATTCTTTTCTGCCCCATATTGGCACAACTTTGAGTAACATAAATTGTAATAGGACTTCAAGAAGGAATGACATAACATTACTTTGTAATGCCTCATCCAGCTTACAACTAGTCAACAGAAAACATATTTGCCATATGCCTTATTACTGAAATAAACAGCTATGTAGGGCTGACCAGGTCTACAGTGTACACAGCTGTTCTGGAAAAAAAGAACGTCCAAGTTATTCTGAACTGTATGATAACAGTGGACAATCTGTACCTTGACTTGAGCAAGGCTTTTGACACTGTCTCCCATAACATCCTCCTAGAGAAGCTCAGGAAGTGTGAGTTAGATGAGTGGACAGTGAGGTGGATTGAGAACTGGCTGAAAGGCAGAGCTCAGAGGGTTGTCATCAGCGGCGCAGAGTCTAGTTGGAGGCCTGTGGCTACTGGTGTCCCCCAGGGCTCCGTACTGGGTCCCATCCTGTTCAACTTCTTCATCAATGACCTGGATGAGGAGACAGAGTGCCTCCTCAGCAAGTTTGTTGGTGATACCAAGTTCAGAGGAGTGGCTGACACACCGGAGGGTTGTGCTGCCATTCAGAGAGACTTGGACAGGCTGGAGAGTTGGGTGGAGAGGAACCTCCTGAGGTTCAATGAGGGCAAGTGCAGAGTCCTGCACCTAGGGAAAAATAATAGGCACCAGCACAAGCTGGGGGCTGACCTTCTGGAGAGCAGCTTCTGCAGAGAAGAACCTGGGAGTGCTGGTGGATGACAAGTTGACCATGAGCCAGCAATGTGCCCTTGTGACCAAGAAAGCCAGCCTGGGGAGCATTGGGAAGTTGCCAGCAGGTGGAAGGAGGTTATCCTGCCCCTCCACTCAGTCCTGGTGAGGCCTCATCTCGAGTCCTGTGTCCAGTTCTGGGCTCCCCAGTCCAAGAGAGACATGGAGGCACTAGAGAGAGTCCAGCGTAGGGCTACGAAGATGATCAGAGGGCTGGAGCACCTGCCCTATGAGGAATGGCTGCGAGAGCTGGGCCTCTTCAGCCTGGGGAAGAGAAGCCTGAGGGGGGATCTTATCAGTGCGTGTAAGTACCTGAAGGGAGGGTGTCCAGGGGATGGGGACAAACTCTTTTCAGTTGTCCTGTGTGACAGGACAAGAGGCAATGGGCAGAAATTGAAGCACAGGGGAACGTGAGGTTCAATTTCTGAACGTGAGGGGGAATTTCTTCCCTGTGAGAGTGACAGAGCACTGGAACAGGCTGCCCAGAGAGGTTGTGGAGTCTTCTTCTCTGGAGATCTTCAAGGCYCGCCTGGATGCAACCCTGTCTAACATGTGCTAGGTGACCCTGCTTGAGCAGGGAGGTTGGACTAGATCATCTCTAGAGGTCCCTTCCAGCCTTACTGATTCTATGATTCTATGATAACAGGTATAAGTTTTCATATGTGCAGAGAAAATAGGAAGTTACAAATACAGGCTGAAAAGGGAAAGCATTGGATGATGGTGAACAAACAGAAAGGTATTGCAAGAGATGGTCACAACCATCAGGCTTTTATTCTTCCTCACCAGAGGATGTGCAGAAACAAAAGAATGGTGTTCACCAGAATATCAAGGCATTTTCTTCAAATGGGAATGCATTAACATGTTTCCTTCTCAGTACTTGAGAGGTCACATCATTCTCACTGTGGAAAACAGAAAAATAAAATGTTATGTGGTTCAAATTTAGCCTGACTTCACCAGCACTGTTGGCTAGAAATTCTCCAGCAAAACATTTTTCTCCTCAGAAAGTGTTACTATTCTCTAGATAAATCTTTCATCAAAATGTTTTGGCTTCAGTTGTTCTTTTGATGGAATAAAAAGGGCTTCAAGTCACTGCTGTCTATTAGATTTCTGTCCAAAATTTCCCTGCCTACCTTCCAGCTCTCCCATCTGACTCTTCTACCTATACCACTGCCTCTGCATTAGGAGCTCTAGGGTTCACAAGTCCATGACTAGAGTCAATCAAGTGCTGAAGACAACTCTGGGACAATGATCATATATAGCCTCTTGGCACAAAAGCAATAAATAAAGTCCATCAGTCCAACACTCAACTCAGGTATACAGCAGGACTGCCTCAGGGCTGCAACTCTGAAAGCCCTTGTTTCAATCAAGAGCTGATGAGTTATTCTGACTTTTCACAACTCTTTTCAATACTACACAGCAATGATAGACAAGAATCAAAACAATCTCAGGTAGTCCTAAAGAAAACATTTCATTTCAGAAGTGAGCAAAATATTACACAGTTTCAGCCGTTCAAGATTTTTCCATTCCTTTCCAAATTCAGCACAGAGAAAGCTTGAACACACATAAATACTGTGCAATAAAATCTCAATAACCTAGACATTTCTATTATTCCAGTGTGTAGGTAATTTGTAAAAAAGTGAACAACAAAGAAAATCCAACCATCTCCCTACCCCTCCACATGCATAAACAGGATTCCAAATCTGACATAAAAATAGAAAATGTAATCAAATCTTAATATCACACTCAAAGATAAATATCAAGACCAGGAGTTCTAAATAATACTGACAAACTCTACAGATAATGAAAACATACGAATAAAACTAGTAATTCAGAAGTAACCATGACACCAATAGCCAAAAATTCCTGTATCAGTCCTGCTACAGAATAGAGATCCTTACTGAGTTGTAAATATGGTTACCTACTGCTTCATGCATCAAAATATTACCACCTGAATCAAGCAACTCAACACATCTTAGTCTGGAATCGAAGTCTTTGCTCATAGTGATCCCCTCGCCAGATAGTCCACGTTGTAGATACATCTGCTGCTTGCACTCCTGTTACGTTTGAAGTCAGATAAATAATGTCGCAATTCACAGTTTTCTAAGAAAATGCCAACCAAGATGTTCTAAAGAAATGCCTATTAATGTGAATGGGAATGAGAGGGGAGGACTGCTAAAAAGGGAGTAGGTAGCATTTAGCACTATTCTTTCGAAAGGACAAAGTCTTTCAGAGCTTCAACAAAGCGAATACTGGCCTGGTTGGTTGACCAACCAATGCTGTGGCATCTTGGCCCATAGGTTCATCATTGCCAAGGCACATATCACAGCCTCATCCATCGGCTCATTCCCAACAGCGTGAGGTAATGCAAATTCTTTCTGTTTTGTTAAAAACACATTGCATTGTTGTAGAAGAACAGAAAATAGAGCAGTGAAAAATTGCCATCAGATTAACTGCTTACTCCGAGTTCGAACACAGATACAATAATACTTTAAAGYCTCCATCTCCCAATAAATGCATAGAACTGGTCATGTGTCAAGACTTTTTAAAGTGATTTTATGTTTCCACTATTTTAACCCCCCTCCCAATCAGTGTCTCTCAAATCCTGAATACTCTAACATATGTTCCAGCTAGTCATATCAAGTCTTCTGGTGTTCCTTTAGTATATAAACTTTTCAAAATAACACTGTTAAATACACTTAAACTCTGAAACAGAAGCCCTCAACATTAGTAGCGGGGGAAATAATCTTCCATCTAAAACTGTTTTCTAGTCAATACATTTTACAACTGATAAAGAATTAAATAATTCGAACATCGTACTTAGTATGAGGCATTTTTCCTCCCAATAAGAAATTCAAAGAAAGTTCAAACATAAAATCTTAATCTAGAAGGAAATTAGCAATAAATGACCCTTACTTTTAATTAAAAATATTATTTATTATTTTTATTCCAACTGAATGGAAGACTGATAAAATTGAAATTTCAACTATAATTTCAAAGTCTTGATAGAGCTAAAAGAATGAAGGGTTAATGATTTGAGTACTGTCTAATCCCTAGATTCTCTATGTAATCCCTACAGTTCTCTATTTAGCAGCTACATGCTGCTGCTAAATGTAGCTGGTGTACACTAACATACAGGGATTTAGCATAAGAATTAAAGAGCAGGAGATACGAAGAATATTTCTTAATAATGCCAAGTTTTCAGAGGACAAACTGCTGAATTCTGGGATAGGTGAGTACCACACAGTGCACACAACATATTCCTGACACAAAGGACAAGTCAGAGAAACGATCTGGCTAAAGCGTAGGTGCAGGTCCACTGGTAGCTAATGGAAAGTCAATCATTTTGTCCTTTCTGTCATAGGAAAGACAACAACTCATAAAATGAAGCCATGACCACCCAAAGCAACATATCCTAAAGACCAAAAGCAGGCCACAACATACACCAAAGATTCGAAAATATAATCCTCGCCATCTTAACCTTTTCCTGATAACAGTAAAMGATTAGAGAAGTGAATGAAAGAGACCCCTCCATTTAATATCCACTGATCAAAGCAAGACCAAAACTTTGTTCAGCTGGGAGGTATGATTTGTAGCAAACAGAAAATCAAAGTGAATAAAAATATATATAAAAAGGCTTGGCTACTGATATTATTAGTATTGCAGTTTATATCGGAGTAAACAAGGATACTGTTGCTGTGGCCATGATGGTCTAGGGCTACAGCCAAGGCAAGGTTTACCAGTAGAGACAGTAGCTTTTGTGAGATCAGCTGGTATAACTGAAAAAAGCAGATGGGCCAGAGAAGTTCTCTACTACTTTTAATTATGCCAGTCAGAGTCTAAAATGAATAAAAGATACTATCTCTCTCTATAGCCTTGTCTTGGGAAGCTCTTAGTCCTCCAGTTACAGACACATGGAGAATTGCCTCTGAGGCCTATCTGGCCTCCATACAATGTTAGAGCATGAGCTTATTTACATCATCTTCTTGGTGAATTGCCATGTCCCTGTATAGATCTGAGATATGACAATTGTCTTAAAAAAATTGAATTCCAGGGTTTTTGACAGAAGCTCTGAAAATTAGAAACAAAGGAATATAATCCATGCATCTCTAATTAAGGCACAAATAGAGCAGGTTTTATTGGAGTCTAGAGGTAAAAGTTCTCTCTGTCCTTTGATCAAGTATCTTCTAAATCAAAATGACCAAAAATTTTCAGGATCTACTTTAAATGGCTTTATCCCACTTATATTCCAAGATAGGCATATTTAATACCAGAGGTATTCACTGCCACAGAGGCATAAAATGTTCCTGAAACTTCTCTGAACTAGTTGCTATAGAAAATACTAGGAGATAAAGTAGAGCCTCAAGAAAGTTTCAGGTTATTCAGATCAGCAGRAAAATTGCTACACTTTGCTAATTGCATGCTCTGGAACCATGCAAAAATGATGCTATTCTTCAAATCAAAGAAATAAAAATGTATATGTAATCCTAATAATACCTAACTCTACGCCAGAAGTAGTATTTCTGTAACATTACCTGAAGGAGAAATAGGTTACTAAATTAAAAATTATCAAGCAATCACACAAACAGTTGACTTGAAATAGCCATCAAGTAAATAGCAAGCTGTCAGGAGACAAATCTATCATAACATTTTGGGACCTGACAATAAAATGAAAGCATAGCCAAAGCTCACTTATAATTGCCAAATTGAGTTATTCAGCTATTGATGCAACAACGGTCACTGTCAGCTTATTTTTCCCTCAGCTGTCACTTTCCTAATAGAAGTAAGGACAAGGGAGATTGACCTCTGCCATCTTTTTGACTACTCATATGGTAGGAGGATATTAACAMAGAATGATTTTAATGTTTTGCACAAATCATCCAATTAAGGAATTGAACRTTTTGATCTCCTCCAAAAATAGTATAGGAAGATTCTTGAGGAATTACAGCACCTGTTCATATTGAGACAGAAATTTATATTATATTTGCATACTTGTTACTATTTTTTTCTATTTTCCTAGATCAAAGCACCAGTATACTTTCAGTTTATGCATTTGACGGTATCAGTGCTATAAAGTATATATTTAATATTAAGCACACATATACTACTTTTAACATCAATTAAGTGCCTTAAGTGTGCACAGAACAAATTGCTTGATGCGAAATCTAATGATTATCACTTTTCTGGCCTTAGCACTATTGCCTATAATTCAGATTTTCAATGGAAATGGCATTTCTTTTTTCACATTTGTTTAGAGTTAGTATTTATCTCACTCTTTGTAGGTAATTTTTCATTTTAAGAAATATTTAAAACTTATAATATTCACACATCACCCAATTAATATTAATTATCTGATTCTGTTCTTTTCAGATAGAATTATCTTTTCAAGATTAAACCATGGAAAATAAGGCCCTGCGAACAAATACTCTGTTCAGTATTACATACACTCATGACCTGAACAGTGTCTCATAAAATGTTTGAAATGAATTGAAGATTTTGAAAATGAAAAACTGATTCCATTCACCCATGTTCAGAGCAGTATTGATCAATAAGCCAATCAGAGTAGAAAGGACTCAGCAGAAAGGACCTAGTGCCTATGATATTCATTGCCTTGCTGGATCAATATCTTAACCATGAGTTAAAGTCCAGTACTGGTAGGTAGAAATTGCCAGTCATTACAATCTGAAGGCTATTTAATGAGTGATATGGAGCTGATATAAAATCCTAGTGCCCAGTAACTGTGTTACAAGTATCTATATAACAAAAGTCATCATCACAATTGGCATTTCTACAGCTATTTTAGGAGAGATATTAGCAGAGAATGAAATATACTGACACTAGAGGCTTTTATCTGCATCAGATGATAGTTTTTCCTGTAAAATTCCCATGTCACTGCCATTAACATAGTTTCATCACTGATCAGTCTAGTACAAAATGACTGATGCTACCAGAATATCTAAATCTACTTGTTCTCAATACTTTACCTCATAGGGCGATCTTTTATGTGAGCAAAAAGAAAAATCAATCAGATAGTGTRGAAAATCACTACTCATTTCTATCCATGATAGAACTTCCTAGGGAAATACAAAAAATAGTTATTTTCAGAGCCATTTTTGAACAGGAAATTCACACGAACACACAATATAATATTTTTTCTTTATGAAGACTCTTCAAAAGCATACAATATGACATACTGAACACAAACACAAGCTTTTGAATATCAGTTTAAAGAATGATTAGCCATTTCTTATCTTTAAAAATATTTATACCATGTGATTTTATTAAACAGTGAATCATTGTTTCTTTTCCAAAAAGCTAAAATGTTGCAGTACAAAAGCTTGCGCACTATTCTTCCAAATCCAGGGAAAGAATAGTGCTGGCAGCCAACATGACCACTACTGTATGAAAATAATCTACCTAGATCGAAGAGCACATGAATTTCAATCATTCACAGATGCTTAGTCCACTAAAATTTTGTAAGGATGATTGCATTATTCCAAATTCCAGCCCATCAGAATCTCATTTTTTTATATGACCCAAGGTAGCTTATGTTATGTTTTCTCCTGCTAAAGTTTTCTGAAAACTATAAATATCACGAGCAGCTGCAGAAAAATTAGTTCTGCATTAGCTGATGAAATAGGTCTCAAGTCACCACAGGAAATCATGAAGCTTTTAGACTGGGGTACAAAGGTTATAGCTATGTACATCAAAAACAAATTGAAGTGGTAAGAACATTTCAAACACTGCATACATTGCACCTCTTTTATAAATCTGATGGAAATCCCATTAGATGATATATAACCAGTCAAAATGTGGTTAGGAAACATCAAATAAAATGAAGCTGTTAGATCTGTCAAATCTCTGAGATTTCCTTGGACAGGATAGATTTTCAAGATCAGAATGCTTGAGGCACCACATTCATATTACTAAGGAGTTGTAAGGACAACAGCTTTGTCTCTTCATAGTTTAAAACCAATTTAGATATTTCAAATGAGCTTAAACAGACTTGGAGAGAAAAAAACATAAAATGAAAGTATGACTACACGAGACCTATAAGAATAGAAATGCAAAATAAGGATTGAGCTTGTTCAGCATTTGTAAAAAGGGAGGAGAAATAAATGCAGCTCTGAGGACCATTGCTTTCAAATAAATCTTCTTCACCAAAATTTGAATAAGAAGGTATTTTAAGGTTTTAACAGTTAACAGTTAAATAGTTACTATTTGACCATGTAATACAGTTTGGATGAGGGAGTTTGCCAAGTAATATACAGATACCTGGAATGTACATTTATCTTTCATTTTTATGAGATCAGGGGGATGGGAAGGCACAAAATAACCCAGGTAAAACCAAAAATATACAGTTAAGCTGAGAATATAAAATGAGGTGTCACAGAGAAAAAGATTCAGAATTCTAGAAGACTGAAGATATATAGACACCTAATATATTGCTAAGCAATAAAAGCATCAAATGTAGTGATTCAACGTACATATATTGCTATTGCACACTCTTGAAGAGGTGTCGCTTATCATTTTATACGTCAAAGCTAACCCAATTCAGGTAAGAGTTTATTAAACTACACAGCTGTAGTGTATCTTCTACCGCTAAAATGGCAATCACATAGGAAAATCTCACTTTTGTTATCATAAACCTCAGCTGTTATGACCAGCTCAGGCCAGAATTATCCAACTAGAAGCTCTGCTAAGAACCTCAAAAAATAAAGATTTCCAGCTGCCTTGCATTATTCTAAACCACCTTCTCTTTCGATTTGGAGTTGTTGAGATATCCCACGTTGCTAATCTGAATCCTGGTTAATTTGCCAATTTGAATTTTGCTGGGATTATGCAGCAGTTATGCACAAAACTGATATCCTAATAATCACATCCTTGCACATTAAGAATCTGAACTGAAAATACCTGAAAGTAATGGTGACCTTATAAATCTCAGTTTACTAAATTTTTCCAACATTAATTTCCTTCTCAGCAATGAGCTACATTTTCCAGACATACTGAATGAAAGTCTGTCTCCTTACAGCCAATTCTTACTTTGCTAAACTGTTTTGCATACTTACTACAGCTAGTATTGTTTTGTGAACTTTTTACTTCTTAAAATATTGACATTTAATATTTTGCTGATTTTGCACCAAAAAAAATAGGAAGAAAGCATGATGCATATAATTCTGAAGAACGTATCTGTAGAAGAGATTGTAGATTCCATAAACCACATTGGTGCAAAAGATCATTACTCAATTACTAAAGATTTCAGCATTTCTAGGAAAATAAAGTAGTATCTTTTCCTGATAGGACAGAATATTCTTGGCTATTTCCGCCCCCCCTTTTCCTCCCATTTGAAGTTGCCTCCTAATCCCATTGAAGACAACAGCAAAAACTCCAATTGAAAACTATTCCAGTCCTACTCATAAGCAGAAAAACCATTAAAAGTGCAAGAATAACAAATTCTGAACATGCAAGGTAACAATCTAGCTGGTAGAACAGCAATAAGCATAAGAAGCTAATCTGCATACCACTTAAAACTGCAGGTTGATTGAAACAAAATTAAGGATGTAAAAAAATCTTAAGCAGTGTAGTTTAAAATCAGTAAGAAATTTGATACAGAATGGTCGATAGAAATATGAAAATAAATAAAAAAAAACAGAGCAGAAGTCAAGCAGCACTTCTAAATGCAGTTGGCTAACACTCTTTTGGAAAGCCTAAATGGCAAATTTGTTGTGAGAATGGAGCAACGCAATCAAGAAGCCATTAGACAGAAATGATGCATCAAACTGGATAAATTTCAACAAGCTAAACAGCATTCACTCATGCCCAGTCATTTTTCCAGCATTATGCATTAGAAATGAAATGCATAAAGAGGCAAACTCAGCTGTGCAAAATTCCTGAATGCTGGATTTCCTTTTCCCTCTTAAGTCACCMCAAGAAACTGATTTCATTGATTAACTTCTGAATATCTTTAAAAGAGGCAATGTTCAGTGTGAGTACAGAAGTGTGTGCTGGATCATTGAATACATTTCAAGTGTGTACGAATGGGAGTGAAAGGGAGAAGCATGTTCACAAAGTTCCAGGTAACACGAGATAAAAAGCACCGCGCATGCTAGCATGCATGCATATAAACACTGAATTTTTGGACAGTTCACTTCAAACTCATTTTCTCTTTAAAAAGGAGGCTGTCTGAAAAAATTGGTCAAAAGTATATTATATTTCAGTGTTGCTACTGCCTGCCAATGAATTTTGGGGATTTACAGAGATAAACCGTCTTTTGAAATGACTCTCTGTGCTGTGTTTCATTTGCCATCTATTATCAAAGAATTTGTATATTCTCTATCACAGTCTTAGATTTCACTGAGTAACATTACAGACAAACATTACTATTATCTCCCCTACAAAACTATGTGCTTTGAATTACGAGTTTTGAACAGGGTAATACTTTATTCCTAATTTTACCTTCAATAACTACTGCTGATTTATTAGCTTAAGCAATTGAATTCACACTCAGTTTTAAACACAAAGTTTAAGGTTGCATGACAAAGATATTTACACTGGCTTTAATGTTAGCATCACATGCAGTCAGCAATTTTCCCGGGAAAAAGCTTTCAGAAATAGAACATTATCTCAAGCTAAACTAAAAATTTCTATTAACAACAGGTAATAGTAGTAATTCATAACGGGGAAGTTTGAACTTATTGTGAAGTATGTAACAAATTTGTTCTAAACAATTCAACGAAAGAGTTAAACTAGATTTCATTAACCAGGTATTCACCTACAACACCTGTAATAAGGCTTCTGCTCTTTCCATCAGGAGAATGGGAGCCTCAAAAACAAATCTCACAAGGCAGCAAATTCTAAGAAAGTTCAGCTTGATGGTTTGTTGAATAGGTTTGAAGCAAAAATGTCGCATACAGACTTACCCCACATGTAGAGGTCTAAAAAACATCTAACTGCATGCAGTATTTGGCCCCAAAATTGCATTGGATGTATTATGCCATTAAATTATAACAGCCACTAGAAACGTATCATTACTGTGCAATATAATACTGAATGGATGAAAAATGAAACGTGCAAAGGGTATTCAGTAAACAAAAGTGAACTATTTTAATTTTAGGAGTGTTGAAATGTTGACTTAAAATGTAAATAATTGGGTTTTTTTAGACATAAAGCTGTTTATTTTAAAATATTTTTAACATTGCCCAAGTTGAAATTCTTCTTGGGAAGAAGGCAAATACTGAAATATAATTATTTACAAAGAGATGATAATTGAGAATTCTCCTCATATTTATTACTTTAATGATACATTTCAAGAGTGTTGTTTCAGATTTGCCATTATTCAGTTTATATTTGTTGAAAGGCAGGTTACTGTATTTAACTRTGAGATACAAAATTTATTCAAATCAAATTTAATGTGTTGAAATGTTGCAAAAAAGGGTCACATAAGCAATTGTAATTATAAAATCACAAAGGAAAATGCTAACTGTTCTCAAAGACATTATCTATATTTCTGACCAAAATGAACTTACAATGAACTTCTAAGTATATCTTTACTTAGCTAAGATCACTCTTTATTCTCTAATTCATCTTATAAGCACCTATTGGAAGGTTAGTGAGTTTTCCTCCGAAATATTCAGTATACTTTGCCTTGTATACGCAATATTTAACTTGAGAAACAATACTGAACTGAATAAAACTGAACAAAACCTTATTTTCAATTCTAGGAATTATACTGAAAATCTTCTAAAAACTCTTACATAAATACATTTATAAAAAAGTTTTCTCAATAATATATAAAACAGTCCATTTCTTTTACCTGAGGACATTGTTCAGATCCTCTGCTGTACACTGTAATGGTCTTAAATTTAAAACTGAAATAATTATCATCGTTTGGAAATAAAATATCATCTATTTAAGTGTGGAAAGAAGCTTAAAAAACAGAAAGAAAACAAACTTCTCCAAAAAAAAGAAAAGAAAACAAACTTCTCCTCATATAGGAACTCTAATTTAAGAAAAATGTACATGACTTCTGGTTACCTTGGAAGTTTATACTCAGCCCTGCAAGAATTGCTTTGATTAACATAATAAGCAATTCAGACTGTAAAAAACTTTTGCAAAACCTAAGTCAATAACATAAAATCCAGATAAATTAAAAAGTAGTACTGAACATGACATTTTCATTGGATGATAAATTAATGTCATATTTTGGAACTGAATATTTTTAACTACTCTGAAAATAGGAATTTCATTGACTAGACAGTGCCAGTTCTGGGGGGTGAGCGGTAGGGTTGCATATTCCTTTATAGTTTCATCTTAAATATATGATTATTTGAAAAAAAAGAACAGACTTTTATGACATATTTCTGCTCCTTATTTTTTAACAACAATTCTGCAATTTTTATTTTATTTCTTTTCTTCCTAATTAACAGTGCTCAGTATATTTCTTAAAAAAATTAACAGGGTATTAGAAAATGTACACAATTAAAGTTTACTRATTTTTAGAGGGAGAGTGTGGGCAATATGCTCAATACCTAAGTGAYTGTAAAGTTAATTTGAATTAACTATTACCAAAAGACATTTATCTACGGACTTAGTATATAAAAAGACCTTAAGTCTGCAAAGTCATGTACATGGAAATTAAGAACTAATGATTCAAAATTTTTATCCAATTAGACTCCTCTTATGCATTCATCTTATACARTAAGGGCTCAAATACACTACTTACTATTTTTTCCTGCATAATTTAACATTATTAGGTACAGATAATCACGTATACACAAAAAGATGGAGTGGTTCAACCAATGCAAACCTGCCATTTTCTAGCTTTCAAGTCTTCACTTTGAGACTTTCATTATATCTGTTGAATGAAGGCTTCCTATATTGACTCTGTCTTTATTTCATTAAGGAAAATGRAACACATATTTAGCATAACACTTCTCACAAAAACAGAAAGATTTGAACCATCAGTTTTCATCACTTCATCAGAAACATCCATCCTTCAGCTACAGGACTGGCCATCAGCGACAATGAAAAATTTCTGTATAGCAGCAGTGGGTTAGATCAAGAGACATTACATTTCAAGATACATGGAACGACATGTTAAATAAAGACATGACCCTATTCAGTCAATGATTTCGAGGAAAAGGGGATGTGTTTGTTCCTGCATGGAAGAAAAAGGTTATATTAAAGGTAAAGTAGAAGTTGCAAAGGGAAGCCCAAGCTGATTTTTCCTCTTACTGCAAGCACTCTACCATTTTCAAAGCAGCATTTCCTTCCAGTGACGCACAACACATACAGAAATACAAAACTGCTCAAGGAATTTATGTTACTTTATAGCAAAAGGCCGAGGAGTTTAAGCAGGAGCAAATGATTTTGGCAACTTTAGTGTTTTTCCTCTAGAGAGAAAGAAAAGAGTAATTTTGAACATACYGAACTCAGGTTAGCTGAGTTTTAATTTCATGGAACACAGAAGAAGTAATTATATGTCAGAGATTTACTCTTGATAAATCTCAGACTAATACAAACTAGGGGATATATACCTTAACAATAAAATTCAAATAATTCTAAATAATAGTAAGTTATAGAAAAACTACATATTAGAAGTAAATACTAGCTCTCTCTATAACACCTTGCCACCAAGATTTACTAAACATAGAATTACTTTTAAGTTATGAAATACTAATTTGTATTAATAAAACAGGCAGACTAATATTGTATCGGTTTGAAGTTTCTTTGCAAATTATTTACAAATGTCTAACAATCAGAGGTTGAAGTTATGCTAGTGTAATAATTTGGTATCTTATTCATGCAGAAGACAATTATTAATGACTTCCATTAGTGTAGCTAAAATGCATAAAGTCTTATTTACGCATAAATCTTATTTATGAATTCTGATGCACTTATTTTCCAAGTTTAAACTACTGCACATAAAAGTAAGGAAGCATTTAAAATTGTTAATAGATATTCATTTTAATAATATTAATATTTAAAATTACAAGACTGTTAGAATATTACAGAGTCATTAAATGATTTCTCAATATCTACTTTATTAGTTACATTTTTATTGTGATCTCAGTAATCCAAACACAAGAGCAATGTTAAAATATTTTAAAATAAAGCTTTGATTCCTAATTTTTTTCTGGAACAACATGTCTCTTATCTGAAACACGTGTTTCTGTACTCCAGCAGAAATGTCAACATTGCATATACAACCTCCACTCTAATAGCATCCCAACAAAGGATTTTTACAAAAATGGAATTGCAATTTGGAAAATACTGGGAAAATCATACCTAGTATTATCAATTTAATTCTATCCATCTTAAGTGAAGTTGCTCTTTTTCAAATCTGAAAGAAGAAATTCCTGAAGTCAAGCAATCTTAACTCTATTCCCTAAGTATCACAAAGGATTCATTTTGCCTTGTGTTTGTCAGTAGCTGATTTTAACACTGACTTTATCAGACCTATGTGTTCGCTAAACAGGTTTCAGAACCTTATATGAGAATATTAATGAAGTGTTTATGGGAATGTCTACTGGATCATTGAAATCTGGGACCTAGTGCCTAACTCAAGCTAGGTGAGATATCTTTCATATCTACAGATAGTGCAAAATGAGTACAAGCAGTTTGGAGGAGTTACTCTTTCTTTAATAGCTTAATTCTGTAGATATTTCCCTCATAACACATTTTGGAGGAGGAGGAACTGATAAATTTCTGCACAAGTGTGAAAAATGAAGTTAAACTGCACACAAAGAATTTTTTCTTCATTAAAAAGACTTTCAAGAAAAGTTACATGTACAAATATAAACTTTTCTAAGCTGTCTGATTTGAAGACTATTGTTTTGGGAAGGAGATGCAACAAACTCATTTTCACAGGTTCTAATAAAAATGAAGAAAAATAAAAGGGAGTTTTTTGTATTGAAGCTACTTTCAGAAAGAAGCATAGTATTGCTAAGAGTATATTCTAGTTTTGATTGTCCCAGGGTGCCTAAGAACCCATTACAATCAGAGAGACATCCTTTAATCTTTGTGCTTAAAGAAAATTCACTCTTCTGTGTGGAATACGCCAAATACATTACAGATTTTCGCATAAATTGTTTTCATGTCTCAGTATTCCCTTTCACTACTAAGTATATATGACTATCCTTTTTAAGTTTACTTTCAGAACATATTATTTCCAAGAATAATCTATGTGAACCTTAYTTACACACTTGAAGTCCACAGCGAATGTTATTTAGCACTGACAACCAAGGAAGCACAAACATATATGACTTAGGAGCACAGTTCCCCATTTATTTCTATTGGAAATTAGAAATTTTGCAGTCAATGTGAAAAATTGGACATGTAAATTGGGAACTCTTATGCATAATATTTGATTTTCTAATTCGTTATCTGACAGACAGCCTACCATATCTTCAAGGATTTTTTGAAGAAGATAAAAAGTATTGCTTTTATAGAGAAGATCCTGGAGTAAAGGTTCAGATGATGCTAAAACTTCCTTGTGTGACTCATTTAGCACCTTCTCCTGTCACTTCCAGATAATCATGGGTGTTCCATATTTATGGGGAAAAATAAAAAATAAATATAATACAGTCAATGACCTAAAGGAGTATTCCTAGGTGTAATATACATACTTACTGATAAATAAGATAATGGCAGAGTTGAATATGCTGCATAAATAATGATTTCTAGGGACCTTTTTTTTAATTAAGAACTAGATTTCATGCATTTTACTGCTGTAATATTCCACAAGATTATTTGACAATAATTAGTCATCATAGCAACTATACTTTCACAAACTCTGGCCTATTTTTTTCTTTAGGGGTATTAAGAGTCCGGCATAAAAACTGTGTAAATTGAGGGAGTTTCAGGGAATGAATCAAGGTTCAATATTTCCAAACACAAAGGCCCTAAATTTCAGTAACCCCTCAACTTATGCAATACTGAAAATGTGGGGCAAAGATAGCATTGCAATGTCTTATCATTTGATTTTAGGATTCTCTCAAACTCTCTGGCTCATTTCAGCTCAGAAAAACATTGAACTTCAGGAAGGCTATTTTTTCTGCAATTAATGACACTGAAAGGAAGATTCAAATATTAAAAGGAAAGGAAGAACAATCACAAATCAAAGAAAGCTACATTCAAACATAACACGAATGTTACATACATACAAAACAAACATCACAGCAATTAAATATTACGGGGTAAACACCTGGGTATTACCTTAAATATTGTGATAATCCTGAGTACATGTCAATACCTCCCCACTTAGAGGAAAAAAAATAGAAAATGCCTATTCTACTACCTATATCTTCTTCCACTTTTTTAATACTAGAAGGCCACTTTTCCAGGAAATGTCCATATGTAGGTACTTCACTATCTTGACTTACTAAAATGGCACCTATTTAACACAAGAACACAAGAACAGCCAATAGCAAATGCTGAATTATGAAATTTTGGGTTTCCATAATTATTTCTCTAAAAATCTAGGTTGATCTCAACTATATTCATCATATACTTATTCTCAACAGTTCATCTCATAAAAATTCCCCTCATTTAAAAGAAAAAAAATGAAGTTGGCCTTTTTCTATAGTAACGTTTGTCCTTTACCTTGTCTCTTTGTTTTCTACGAGTAACTATTAAACACTTCAATAGACTGCTCCAGTGGGACAAAATCACTTAAGATTAGTCAACTATCAGAGAAAAAGTCTTGAAGTCTTGCTAATTCCTCTTGCTAGAGGAGTGCAGCAATGAACTACACTCAAAGTCTGGGGAATATCACAATCTCACATCAGAAGAAAGAATCAAGCCAGAAGTAAATGCCAAGGGGAAAGGAGGATATTGTAGTGGGAAATCCAATCACATATAACTTGTTATGGGTCCGTGTCACTTGTTCGTCTTCCTTCTGTGCCCTTACCTGCCAGCAGATGCCTCTCACAAACCTCCAAAGATTAGTAAGAAATGACTTTTGCAATGCTAAAAAGCTTGCCTATTTTAAACTAGTTCTAACAGTTCTCATTTTATTTTTCTCATTTATGTTCACTCCCTTGTGTTTCCCACTATGTTTCTTGTTTGGCTGCTGCTTAAATGGCAATTGTTTGGTTTAACATTCGAGCATTCTGACAATTTTACTGCAAATATTTTTGCTCCCTGAAGAAGATCCAAGCTTGCTAGCTACCTTACAATGTTCAAGTCAGGAAATTGTATTTAGATCAGTATTATAATAGGCAATATCATGAAATGTTAAAATAAAAGAGCCCTTAGGAGTAACTACAAAAGGTCACAAGAAGATCAAGTGCACAAAGAATTGTGCATTTCTTTGTGTGCTGACTAATTTTACATGAACTAAAGGAGCAGTTACTTATACTGGCATTGTGCAGCTGAAATCATAATTGGAAAAAAACCCAAAAATCTGAAGTTATTGATTGCTGGTTCAAAATAGCAATGAAATAAGTCATCTTCAGCTTTAGCCAACTGAATTTTGGCTCAGCTAGTTTAAAATGGATATGTAATTCATGCAGTGGTTAGCAATTTCTGCAGGCAGCCAAACAATTAATCAAATAGAAGTCTAACTCACATTTCTAGAAACACACTCCCAAGAGGAAAATAATTGAGTGCATGTTATTTGAACAACAAAGAAAGGCTTATATTGCTTACAATTACTAATCTATTTTGTGAAAAAGTAAGTCTTTGCTACATAATGTACGCTTTCCAGTCAAGATCTGTGTTGAAGTATTAAGAGATTCCAGGTCACAACAGAGGCTTCCTGTATAAACAAACGAATCATCACCACTCCCAAGCAATAAGATCCTCAAAATACATTCAATTTCCTAATCAGAAGAGAAGCCTAGTCTTTTCCCAAAGCACAGAGAACATAYATCCTAGTTTCTGTGGAAGCAGCTCCAGTGACTGCAGGTAGGAGAAGGTCTTTGCAGTACCAGTCGGCCTGCCAGTTCAGATGGCATCTTCTGGAGCTGTCTGACTGTGAGAGCTGACGGGGAAAAGGCAGTTTTGCCTCTGACTGGGGTTTCATCATGTTCGTGTGAAATGTCGTGAGAGGATCCAACAAGAAAACTGACTTAGTAGTAGTGAATGAGGTCTTACCTTTCTCTTGACTTCAACTGATTCTTAATGAAACYTTGACAGCTTTCCTATCTGAGTAAGAACATAAATACACATTTGACATTTGATATAACCCTTTATGGAYAAATATATAATTTGCTTAAATAAGTATCTGATATAATCATTTATGGACAAATTTTGTCCAAAGCATTGGAAGAACTGAAGTGAAAGTATGACTTCAGTTAGCCTATTAAGTCCACTACRTTATCAGTTGCTTTTTCTTTGGATCAGCTCAAGAAAAGGACTCTGGCAAGAGCTAAGTAAACATTACAAATAAAGTTGTATGTAAAGTTAACGCAAATGTGAATAATCACTGTATTGCAGATGATACTGATTCTAGCACTATAATATAATTTATGTAGGACTCTTCTGCTAAATTCAAGCTCATCTATAGCTTTCCTAGGGCTGATAGCCTAATAAGTGCATATTCATTGAGACTGTAATATGTGTGATTTTCTTTCTGATTGYGTAACGCCCATCCATATATATTGCAATACAACAATAAATATGGCAATAGCCAGTGACCCTCAGCAACCTTAGAAGCAGGCTCCCAGATGAAATATACTTTACCCTTAGCTAGATGTATTCCTGGAGTAATACAGCAACATGGAAACATTACTTATTCACAGCAGAAAGTGACTGCAAGGCAATAAGGAGATACAGAGAGGGAAGAAATACAAAGGATGAGGAAAAGAGAAAAAGAAACTTTTAAGGTAAGCTTTGCAGAGAGGTCATCAGCTAATCGAGGGGGAAGAATTTTGGATAGATCATGGACAGCAGATGAAAGAATCAAAACACATTTAAAATATAAAGAGAGCAAAAATGTGTATTTCCTATTTTTTTCCTCCAATTAGATGTTTTCCAAGAAACAGCTGCTGGAAAACAATACATGTTTAATGCATGAATTATGCCATCATATACTCCATATACTGTATATAGCAAATTAAAATAAAAAATTTAGAAAGCACTTGTGATAGGCAAGAATTCTCAAGCCAGGATGTCAAAAGTACACCTTTAATTGAACATTTAGAAACACTAAAGATAGGATTTAATGTCAGAAGTGCTGAAATGGACATGGCAGTATAATTTTAGTAAATGCACTGTAAAAACTCAGGCTAATCAAATAATGTGACAAACACCTAATTGTATGAAAATACTTGCCTGAACTATTTAACAAGTACACTTTTACAATGAGCATTCTGTTAAAAATAACAGACTTATCTGTGACTACAATATTTAATGCATAAAGATTTAATATCTTTAAAAAAAGAAAATACTGTGAAAGTCAGTAATTTTACCTAAGCAAGAACATCTGCTGATTGAATGACAAATGAAATAGTTATGTTCAATATACAAAAAAGTAAACTTAATAATTGTTCATAGAAAAAAAAATGATTTAAATTTCCCAGTTTATTTAAAGACATTCCAAAACATCAGTTCATTATGTACTTGCTAGGAAGTTTTCACATGAGTTTTCTTGGACTGAGAAATTAATATTCTCCAAGAGTGTGGTTCCTTTCTATTCCATTAGGAAGAGGTAATTTTTGGCAATGAAGTGGTATACGTTCTCATTATATACATATGACCAATATATATTACTTTGCAAAACACTGGACTAGTGTAAAATACATTGTTTTTCTATCTAAAAACTTCCTCAGTTTCCTTCTCCAAGTCTTTATGACATGAATTTTGATGGTTCGGATTACTTTGGATAGGAATTCTTATTTAGATGTTCTAATATCATAACCTATGAAGCTGTATTTCCAGTTAACATTCTCTCAGTGAGAACTGGATAAATAAATGTTTAYGAGGATCTTTATGTTTGATTAACTAGGCATAAAGGAGTGTAATATCATTCCCAACGACTTCACTGACTATAGCTTTGACAGCTTACAGCGGAACTACTGTCCTCATGAGTTCAACAGGCTCATGCATGTGTGTAAGTATTTAATCATAAAGTTACTTAGGCAGAATGTACTTGAATAGTTTTATATACTTTCATATTGCATTGGGATTACATTTATACTCCCATTTCACAATTACTCTAACATTTTCTCGTCAGTTCTTAAAGCGTCTACCACTCCCCTTCTCCTCCACCCAGCCAATAACACTACAATGTCCTTTATTGCATTTTTACTTTACTGGAATGGCTCTATGGGAAAGCTGGAAAGGAAAGAAGAAGTCATTTAAACAGGCACAAGCAAAGACCAGAATAAGCTATTAGATCTTCTCTTATATTGATAGCAGTAAAAGAAAGATTCCTTGGKAAATCCAACCTAAATGTGAGAACTTATTAAATCTTCAATGAGCAGCTATGGCAGAAAATCTACATCAACAATCAAATCCATTTGCGATTTAAGAGAAAAAAAAATGAATTTTAATGTATTGTGTATATATTTAACAATGGCTGAGACAGATGTTATTAGATAAGATAACAGATGCTAAATGATTCCCTTTTTTATAAGACATCTATAAAAGAGAAACAAAATTAAATGTCAAAATGATAGAGTTACTCTCAGTTCAGAGATGCAAGCTTCCTCAAACTCATTAAACTGGAGACAACAGCTAGAACAGGTGTTCATATAAGTGGAATTTAAGTTTACATTATTTGAAAAAAAAAAAAAAGGAAAGAATAGCTTTTCATAAACTCAGATGTTCCAGTATAGCTATTGTTTCCCCCTTGATAAGTAGCTGATGTTCCAGCTTCTTAGCTAACTCTTATTTAGATGCTTTGCTCAACAATATAAATGACTCCTCGGCCACAATGTGCTCTTCCCCTACAATGGCCACACTACAAAGAAAAAATTATAAATAATATAGAGGAGAAAAGGGTAAAGCAATGCATTTACAGTTATTTCTGATCCATGCAACACTACTGTAATCATGCTGATTTTACCAATCGAAGAGGAAAACATCTAGAGTAGACAAATGAGAAACTAAGTGCCTGAAAAAGGAAGAAAAAGGTCAGATAATTAATGGTAAGAATCACATGTTTTATAATGTTGATGTTTTTCCTCTACAAAGAGAAGTAAAAGTATATTCTCATTGTAGATTCCAGTAAGTCTTCAGTTCTGCTGTTTCATAGGTCCTGTTCTGTAGTCTGGAACCTAAATATCCCATAAAATCACAGAAGTGCAGGTTAGTGAATATTTCAAGGGATCATTTGGGCCCTCCACTGAGGCATGAATGCCAGCAACTTGGTAACTGATTATGTTCTGCTCGTAAGAAAGAGTCTTAATAATATGTGGGCTTCACACACCAACAGCTTAATTGGAACAGAAAGAAATCTAACATAAGAAGACATTTTTATTTAATAAAATAATTTTTATTTAGATTATTTATGATAGGTTAAGACAAGAGCATAAAACTGGAATGTTAGTTCTTGAGAATTAGAAAAGAATACGGCAATAAACAAGAGCACCATACCAAGCTAATTGCACAAAAGAGTTTAAAAGAGTTTATATTCATTCTAGCTGATGATTTTATACTGACAACTTAGTTTTTAGTTGATTAAGAGTATATCATTTAAACTTGTTTTCTATTTTCAGAACATTTTTTATAGTCAAAATCGCCTAAAAAAATAGAACCACAAATTGATTTTTCAAAATCAGGATTTTTTATTACACATTATGGATAAAAATCTGCAATTTCTGGTTCACAAAATTCATTTTTTTCTCTACCAAAAAATAGTTTTAACCAGAAACATTTTTCAGATTCCAAATAAAATTTCAAAAGAGAAWGAAGTTTTCCATTATCTAGATAGCTATGGCACTCAGCTGTACTTCCAGAAAGAATACTTAACATTATATTTTGAAAATACTTTTAAAAAATCAAGCCATGTGTCTAACATCCCACTATACCATCAAATGAACATTTTGGAGCAAGCTTCTCTTTTGCTCTCCAAACATCCTATTTTGTTTAAACRGTATAATATTTACTGGTCTTCAGACAGACTGGCTCCATCACATAGTGATTTAAAGTTCTTCTGTAACAGAGAAAACTTGACTTCAAGATGCAGAGGATGAATCTCTCTCACACATGCACACAGAGACTATACTCTCTCTCCGAACAGTCTTAGGCTCTTCTTTATATAGACAGATTTTCCTCACACTGGAATTTTATATATATATATATATATATGTGTGTGTGTGTGTGTGTGTGTGTGTGTGTGTGTGTAAATCTTTTGCAGCTCATTTGTTATAATGTCTATGCATTTATTTAAACATGAAAGGATCAATTTATAATACTTACCTTTCAGATGAAAGTTTCATGTTAGAAAAAACAAATCTGTAAATCTGTCATTAATACTTCTATGAAATGTGTATAAAATGGTTAAGTTCAAATTTCTAAAAGCTCTTAAAGTATTTCAAGTCTGAGGCCRGTTTAAAGTATAAGGGATTTGGAACTTTGGAAAACAGGAGAGCACTTACATCTTTGAAAAATGTAYGGTCAATAAAGAGAGCTGTCATTCGCACAGAGGCCAAGGAGAACAGATTTTCAGCAATTCTTCTTCCACACACAACTCATAGCTCACTTATCACCAGGTAGAATTTTTTTATTCTGAAGATCAGCTCAAGCCTCTGTCAACTCCTGTTGTAAGGAYTGAGCACAACCTACAGGGACTAGAGTTATGCAAACAAAAAAAGCCCAAACAAATTTATCAAACCATCAACAGGCACTTACTTGCATACTGGAGAATTAAAGCAACAGATCATATAGTATGGTAAAGTGGAAAGCAATTAACATGAGCTAAAACACAATCAGAAAAATTGAAACCCAATAGTTATTTAAAAGCAAGTCAGGATATACTGTAAAACGTATGAAATATGTCTAGCTGAGTGCATGAGAACCCACTATCAACTAAAAATCTCTAAAACCTAAGATGTACACTAGGAGAAGGTGGTGAAATATTGTTTCTTTTTATTTTTTTTTCTTTTAGAAAAAATAAAAGCATTTGAATTTCCTTGTTTTTTTTTATTCCCTCCATTTTTATTGTAACTGGTTTTAATGCTTAACACTCCAAAGTGATAAAAATGAGGCATTAGTCTGAGAAAATCTGTAAATAAAACAAGAAAAATATTTATAAAAGTACTGCCTTATAGTGCTATTTCTTGTGGATTTGAGATGCTTTTTGTCATAGCTCTTTTTTCAAAAATCAGAAATTGCTAACAAAATGGGAACAAGCAAGGTCAAGCATTCAATACCTCATTTGTTTTACAGACAGAAAGAAAATATCACAACCTTCTTTTATACGCTTGGCAAGAAGCCACAACGCTCAGAAATACACTTATTATTTTAAAGCTTTTCGGTTAAACCTGCTCAAGTGAATTAAACCTTTCCCCTCCCCTCCTTTTTCTCTTTGTGCACGTGCACGTGTGTGTCAATATAACCCAAAATGTCATCTGTGAAGTTATATATATATTCCAAGGCAAAGGATATGTAACTCCTCTAAGACACAAGTCTGTGGCATAAGTCTTTTTCCTATTACCTCTTAAATAATACACTTCCATTTTTGTGGCTTCTCTTTCTTTGGTCTTTTCTTTTAATAATAAACTCCTGAGGAAAGGGAGCATGACTCCTGCTACAGTTTGGACAGCAATGCCAGCTCAGTGGGACCTGGCTTACAGTCAGGCACTTTTATGATGATAAATGATAATTATAATACTCTAGTATTCCAAAATAATTTATAGTGCAATCACTCATTTTAATGACATTCATGTTTACTCAGGAGACAGTCTGTGCTCTTGCATGAGTGCAAAGGATATATGAAGAGGTAGAGAAAGTAACTGCTTCCTTTCTGTACAGACAGTGTCTGTGCTGATTGCAGGCAGATATGAATGAGCTCTGCGTGTGCTGTGAGCGGGCGAGTGGAGAGAGAAAGGTACCTGCAGTCACAGCACTGATCCCAAGCTAAAGCGCCTTGTAGCAGTATGTTGCCTGGCATTAGGAACATTCGCATTTGGTTACAGAGGTTTGGGGGTGAACAGGTTTGAAGTGTGGAGCCTGGGCAGAGCTCAGTGATGTTCTTGCAGCGTGCAAGGAAGGCAGATAAAAGAACAGGTTACAAGAGCAGCCARCTGGGTAAATGGATGGTCCCATCTACGATTCTTCTGAGAAACAAGTAATGTTATGGTTTCATGTCTTCATTCTAAGACTTCGTTCTTCTATTTATGTAACACTGGGTCACAGTCTTGACCTTCCACAAATCTTTCAGTTTTAGTCACACAACTGAAGTACTATATGGAAAGAAAAGCAGTGAACCGATCTAGACTAGCAGAAACCTACTTCTCTGCAGAGTTTATCCTGGCTAAGCTCAGTCATGAAGCTACCACAAGACCTCACAAGGAGTACTAGCCACAAATAATTGTGTCAGGTGACTCATGTCCATGGTTACTGGCTATTTGAATGTGAATGAGGAAATGTGAGAAAATTAAAATGCATAAGATATACCTCGACTTTAGTAAGACTTCATCTCTTGTGGCATTTTCACTTGGAAGCTGAGGAAGTGTGGACTATCTGTTGCACTGAAACCTGGCTGGAGTCCTGGGCTCAGCAGCCATRACTAACACCTTAATTTTCAGCTAGCAGAGAACAGTGAGCAGAGTACATCGAGGGCTGCTACTGATGCCCATCTTGCTTAATATTATCAGTGACCTGAATGATGAGAATGAGCCTCCAGACAACAATAAACTAAGAGGAGTTCCTGACAATAAGCAGCAGAGCTTTTGTCCAAAGGGACCTTGGTAAATCTGAGGACCGAGTTAACAAGTGTGATGAAGTTCAGCAATGGAAATTGCAAAATACTACATCTGGGCAGACTAACCCTGTGCTGGGAATCAACTGGCTGAGAGCAACCTTGATGAAAAGGACCTGGGGATTAGAGGATGCCAGGCTGAAAACAAGCCAGCAGTGTGCTCCCATCACAAATTGAGCAGGCTGCGTCCTGAGCTATGTTACAATGCCAGCAGATCTAGGAAAATTATCACTATTTTATGCTTGGCACTGGTGAGGCTGCACCTGGAATACTGTTTTGGGCCAACAGCAATTCAAAATGAATGCTGAGAAAATGGTGGGAGTGCTGTAGAGGACTATCAAGATTGTCAAGGGGATACAGCACATGTGCTACTAAGAAAACTAGGCTTGTTCAGGCTGGTGAAGAGGAAGCTAAGAGGCAATCTAATAGCATCCAACAACTACTGGAGTTACAAAGAAGAGAGCACCAGGCTCTTCTCACTAGGGGYGAATAAGATAACCAGGGGAAATGGCCACAAACTGCGGCTGGAGAAATTCAGAATGGACATTAGGAAAAACATGTTTTGTTGGGGGGGATAATGTAAGACTGGAAGCAGGTATCTTGTTCTAGTGTTGCTGATAGTCCTGCTTCAAGCAGTAAGCTGGACTAGATGGTCTCCAGAGGTTTCTTCCAACCAATGTCTCTAYGATTCTACAAGTTTATTGTCTTGCATTTGGGGTCATAGTTACAGCTCCAAAGTTTTATACTGCTTAATTTATTCTTTATGAGAATGTATGTTCTCTGCAAGAAACTTTTGAAAAGCTACCAATACTGAAAGGAATGCTCAGTATCCACACTGGAACACAAGCAAGTCTAAAATACCTGCACTATAAGTGTAATTCCTTCAATGATTCAAAAAAACCTTTTCAAAGCAAAACAGAAATTAAGGAAAATTGTGAAGAAAAGACAYTGCCCACAGACACCTTTTCCATTACAAAATGACCTGATCATTAGATATATGCTTAAACAAATACTTTCACGTACATGGATAACCTAAGATACTGTAAATAAGCAACAGAATTCTCATTAAGGCATCATTTTTGTATTTTCATAAATGCATTTGAGAAGATTATGATTTTAGTAATATAATTATTATCAAAAAAGGGAAGAATATGCTGCATATCAGTAAGGTTTCAAGATAAACAACTGCACATTTTAAGAGTGTGTAGCAATAATTACTTAATAATTGCTGTTGCTTACTTAATATATTCTAATTAAGTGCCTGAATCATTTGTTAAAAATATTAATGTACTAATAGGAATTTATTACTTATTTAAAGTTGAGCTAAGGRTAGAGCAATTAGATTAATCAATCATTTGCTTACTAAACCTCAGTAAGTGCTCACTAGTAATATGTGTGAGTGAGTATGATATTAAATAAAAATAATTGCTTTCTTGAAATAAAGTATAACATTTATCAGGTTAAAAAAAGAATACAAAAATATCATTTGAATTTGGATAAAAAAGTAATAGTTTRTGTTCTGAAAAACTGAAAAATCTCTCAGATATGATCATTTACTTATATATCAGATTAGAAACAAAACCTTGGGAAAAAAATCCTAGTGAAAATCACCTGCTAAAGACCATTACTACATAGTTAGCAGTGCAGATATAGCTAAGCTAGTGCTGACAAAGGCCTGTAGATTCACATAGCATAGCCTTGTGTCTTATACATACATACAGTTTTCATCTAAAGCCAGACTTTTATTATTTATTATTAATTAATATTAATTCATTTAAGTAATTATTAATTAATCAATTAATTCAGGGTTAAGCTGAACAACATATTGAAGTGATCTAGTTTCATTTTGGTTATACATATTGCCTAGAGAAAATTTGAAAATTTAGTCATATGTTACCACTTTGATACTTTCATTCATACTTTTGCAGTGCCCTTAAAGAGATAAGATGACATAACTAAATATTAGCTGCCAACCTCAGGTTTCCTCAGAAGATCTGTGTAGATGATCTCAGATCCCTAAAAAGATTTCTTTTAGCTAACAAATTCAGTTAAGGATTAGTTACCATSCTTACATAGACTAGATAGTATATCAGCAAAACTGATATACTGATATAGTTAAGGCAAATCCCTATATGTGTGTATATGTGTAAACATACATAAGTATATACATACACACACAAAGGTGTATAGACAAATATATAAGCACAACTTTTTATGYATGTGCATATATGTATATATACATATATATACATACACTTTCTAAAATATGAACAAATGGGTTTAGCTCAGTTGGTTAGAGGGGGTTCTAATAATGCCAAGACTGTGCGTTCAATCCCCATATGGGCCACTCATTTGAGGGCTGGACTAGATGATCTCCAGAGGTCCCTTCCAACCTTACCGATTCTATGAAATAATCCATAGAAACTACTTGTGATTAGACTATTCACTTTYTGGGCCAAATTACATTTCTTTTTTCTTACAGAGGACATGATAAAAGAATTCTTCTAGAGTATGCTGTTAGAATTTTCAAGGCCCATTAAGGTAGATTATCTTTAATACTTTAAATATCAACAATGTGTTAATGGAAAATCTGAGGAACAGCCTGGGTTAGTATATTTGCAGTAAACCATATAGACATTTTTGGGCTCTAAGAGCCAGATTTGAAAAGAGCTCTAAGATACATAATTTATCATGAATTTGGGAGTTTTGGTTCACCCTGATCTGGAAAAATTCATGCATATTTTTCCTTCACCTTGAAAAGGCATTAAAGGCCCTATCATCTTTAACTTTAAAATTACTATCCTATCTAGCAGGGAACATGATCAGAGATATTTCAAACAGATTGGAAGTTTACCTTCATCTCATTTCCGAGATCAAAACTCTTTGGGCCTCTTTCTCTAGCATCCKCAGAAAAACCCAACAGGGTAATCACGTGCAAGCCATAACTAACATGTGTAGATGGACTTACACTATCTACAAAATTATTGTTCCCAAGAAGTGCCAATGAAGAACAGAGTGTATGCATTTAGGGAAGCAGGCTTCTGATTTCTTGACTAACCACAGTGTACACGCTCTTCATCCCCACCCCAGCGCTGTCCAAACGTACGGCTTTCCCTGCGCGGGAAGCAGCCCGAGGCAGCGTAGGAGATACGCAGCTCCCCGCTTCCCTCCTGCCGCTCACCATGCCCAGCGCCGCAAAAGTAGATGGCAGCACCCACRCGCCTGCTGCCACGGGAGCGGGGTCACAGCGATGCTCACAGGGCGCAACTTCAACACTTCACGTGGGGATCGTCTCGCCTATCGTCCACCCGGCTGCCCTCAGACCACCCTCGTCAGCCCCCTTTGCGCTCCTGCCAGCACGCCTGATTTTTTCTTCATACAGCCTGGAGTGCCCGCTGATGAGGGGTGGCTGCCTGGCGCTGTGACCAGTGGGCTGGGACATGGCCCAGGGGGCTCTGAAAGCCCCTGAGCAAGCCCAAGCAGAAGGCTGCAGGCGCTGGGCTCCCCCATGATCCATCTTACAGCAAGTTGTTTAGCTCTGAACAGAAGGTCACAACACCCTCAGCTCACTTTTAGAACAGTTTTAGGCCTTTACAGTGGTAAAAGGCATCATGACTCGCATTTTGAGGTGCCCAGCAGCCACCGTGATTTAAAGTCTCCATGGAGAAAACAATTCCTTGGCCCAAGAACCCTATGTGGACCTAAATCTTTGTCTTGGCTAGATCAATGAATGCTTAAAGAAAAGCAGGTCAGCTCTTTCTGGAGCTCTGTACACATAATCGGAAGCATCTAAACCACTATATTTTAGTAAATTACCACAATTCATCCTAAGCTGAGTCTTGGCTAAACACTTTTTCTTCAAAAACATCATGTTCTGTGAATACAGACATGTGGCATTATGTTTGCCTGGCTGATGGAAAGCAATTTGTGGAACTGGAATTAAAGAACTGTAGAGGGTTTAAGCCAACCTTTCCTTCTTAATCGTGACATATTGAGACCTGAAGTATTTCTTTATGATTTAAGACTGAAAATTGGGATTTGGTATAGTCTATAGCAAGAGATGTTCTTCATATAATGATTAAGACAAAAATTCTGCCTTTCAAGGAGCTAAATAAATGAGCATGTTACCAAATATTTATGGTGAAACAACATGAATAGTTGATTTAGGATTCAATACTAATTTAGAAAAGAGAAGTAAGTATTTCAGGTGACATTTTGATACAAAAGGAATTTCTTTTCATTTCTAGGTCTTGTTTTTAATATACTTAAATTGATTTTTTAATATTGACTGAATTTCAAAGACCAAATGATATTCAGAAATGAAAAGCCTTTAGTATTTACTTATGAAATGATAATACTGGAAAAGAAATATTTCCATCTATTTAACCTTTTTCTCAGACAATATCAGCTGGATTTGAAATTAATTCATAATTTTGTTTGATTCCAAACCATTTTTAGCAAATGAATTATTTAATGTTTTCTTTATATTTGTCTAATAATCTACAAATTCATTTCACTTCATTTAAAATGCAAAAATTCTAATTCTTTAGTATAAATTCAATTATTTTTTAAAGTTACTAGCTTTTTTCAAGAGCTAAAAGGTCTGTCCGATTGGACTGTTACTTTGAAATGACAGAAATAAATATTTATCCTCGGGAGCTCTGAAAGTATTTACATGCATATTTCAAAATATTTGTTTATCTGCTGTTTTTATACTTTGTTTAAGATTTGTTTTGGGGGGGGATCAAGAGTGAGGAGCATATTGGGAAAAAGAACACTCTAAGAATATAATACTCTCAGTTTTTCTGCCAGGTAAACTCTCTAGAAATACTCAGTTTCAACTGCTAGGCCCTCAACTCACTCCTATGTTTGTGGTGAAGTCTTCGCAAATAATAAGCAAAACAACAGTATTTTTTCAGCACTTAGAACAGATTCAAAGATTAAAAAAAATGCAATATGAAGGTAATAAAAGCAACACAAGAACAATCAATTCATGAAGCATCACATTTACAACAAAACAGACAATGCTTTACAAAACAAAAAGGTAATTGTCACAGATCAGAAGTTGTTTTAGCATACAGAAAATTCAGGCAGACTTTCTCTGTGGTCCTATGCAGAAAGAAGCTCTGAACTCTCACAGGATGCAAATCGTGCTAGACCATACATACATTTCTAAGAATTGCATGGCGGCTGATTTTGTTTCTAATTATTTTATCAGGGCTATGCTGGGTTAATTATGCAGTGTTTCTGGGGTCATACATTTCTGAACTACTATAGAAAGTATAAAAATCTGCACTGGTTATGTAAAATATGTCATTATCACCCTCAACTGTGTGCTTTTATGTGCATCATATTTCAAAATACTTTGTTTTTCTTATTTTTTGCTGTATTATTTACATTTACAATTACAATTATTATTTGCTCTATTATTTACATAACTTTTCCATTTCCTATGAATTGCTTGTCAGCAAACAGCAGGTATTTTACCTACCCCCATCCCCCAAAAAGTAGATCAGTTCTATTTGAAAGTCTAGATTTGTATGATGCTTACCTCTATGTTTTTTGACCATTTACTTAATCTTTTGTTATATAGTCACTATGACTTTAGAACCGTATATTCATTAAATTGCCTAAACGCTTCTTAGCTGCTTTTTTTCCCTCTCACTTTTTTCACTCTCACCTAAGTCAGAAACAGCTATAAAATCATTTTTTTTCAAAGAATAGCGTTGTTCCTTCATTTAGATTAGGTGTAAACAAAACTTACTCTTTTTTACTTTCCTGTGGCAGTCTGTCTTTGAAATGCATAGCCTGAGGCACAAGGAGTCTACATCATGAAGATTTAGGCCTATATTTGTGCACTCTGCCAACAGGTTAACAAGCTTTTATGTTTACCATTTCTTCCTCCTGCACAATTTCACATGATGGGAGTCTCACTTAGAACTTGTCATATTTTAAATTATCAACAATTGCACACTGGAATAGTGAGGGGATATTAGAAGAAATACTGTTAGTGCTTTAACTGTGTACCCAAAAATGCTAAATGTTTCTATGAAATGAATTAAGGAATGCTTTTTGTGCAGAATTAAATAAGCATTCAAAAATAAAATGATATATCAAATTAAATGATTAACATATTAATGATATTCACGAATATTATAAGAAAATTAAACAAGTGATTACATCCTAATAGATAATTTAATGTTCAGAGTACTTACTAGTTTATTCCATAATAGCATCTAGTAAGTTTGGATACAGAGTTAAAGATCTTAAAATTTCATTTTAAATACTGCTTCATTAGTACATTTAAGACTAGTATCTTCTAAAGTCTCTCAGGTAGCTAAAAATGGTTTATAAAGATATGAAATTAGAGTCAACGTAGCATTTTCTTCTGCAAATTTTTTAAGAATGGCTTTTAATTCTGTCTCAGGGACAAAGTTTGTCTTGTTTTGTATAAAAAGCTACTTTCAAATGGGAAAATAAATCACTTTATTCCAGCTACTATTTACCTCAAACTTGCAGGGAGTTTGTAAACCTCTCTATTTTAAGGTAATATTAATACCACTGTATGAACCTAAAATGCTAATGGAAATAGAAGAATAAATTAAAGATGAGGCTTTAAGAATTTGATTTTCATTCCCCATAGCTTGATCAACTCTTTTATATTACGTCAAAGATCATTCAAATTAACTAGCTGTCATAACCTAGAGTTACTTCTTTTTCATGAAATTGTGATAAATCATTTGTTTTAATGTCATTAGCTAAAATACTCATTTTTAAATTAACAGGTTTTGGCATATTTATAAGGGGAAAAAAAGCACAGTCAATTGTCATTAAAAAATATTCACTGGTAAAGAAAGGAGTGTATTTTCACTATATGCCTTGAATACAGCATATTGGTTTTCTGCTGATGTATAGTTGTCTAGAAGGACCCTTTTATAAGGAACCTGACTGTAATCAATTATTTACCCTGATGAGGTGGGATGAGAAGATACTTTCCTGAGCTTTGGCAGCACTGGTGCAGAGGAAGATGGCATATTCAACCTAGCTACAAGAGAAGGGATCCCAGCTGAACTCCAGCAACCCAAGATGCCCATGCTGAGGGCTGGTAGAGAGCTATGCACCTGCAGACTGGCAAGCTGGCTGCTGCCAAGCAGGACACTTTTTGCCTGAGGTTTGCCTGTCCTCAGTTCCCATGATGCACATAAACCTTATTTCCTTGGGAAGAAATAGCACAATGTTTTTTGCATGGTGTCTTAGCTTGCTACTTAAAGATTCTTCCATGAGTCCTAGGAGATGTATTCCATCTGCTTCTACAAATTATCAAGCCAGGCAGGGCAGGCCAGTAGGACAATGTGACAAGTTGGACAATTCGTCTCCAGGATACTATGGAAATTAATTTACTGAAGCTCAGAAGAGCAAATGATCAGAGACTTTGGTATGGAGCAGGAAAACAACTCCACACCAGTAGCAATCCTCCTGCTCCCTTCCAAGAACACATGCAGCTTTAAACCCTGCTATCTTTGTTTGGATCCATACTGTGGCTGCCTCCAAACAGCTGAAGTCAGGAGGAAGTAAAAAGTTTAAATCAGTGGCAGCATTTCCACATCTCCCCTCTCACTGAGGCAGTGCAGGATAGACACTGAGTACTGAGCTCCAGTGCAGATCTCAGACCTTCTTTCACCTTCCACAGAAAAGCAAAGGCCAGCTGTAAGACTCAAAATGTTGAATGAACAAAAAAGCACAGAAGTATTAAAAGCAATTATCTTTGTGGTTCATGTGTCTTTACAGATCTTGGACCACAGAATAATATTTAACTAGGTACTTTTTTGGTTATTACCCAGCTTTGCCAGATCATTGTTGCCTCTGACTTTGATTTCAGATTGTCAGTGCCCACTGGGAAGTCCTAAGGCATTGTTCTCACTGTTGGAATTCATCATGATTTACTTCTCCTAATTATGGATTATTGCACTGTTTAAAAATTTAACATATGTGCTTGTTGCCATTTTTCCCTAATTTATTGTCATTAGTGTAATGAAACAAAGTATTTTTTTTCTAAATGGAAAATAGAGTACAAAGTATTTTTAGAAGTTCTCCATATTACAAATAATACTCACTGAAGAGGAGCTGCTTCTCCAGCTAGTAATCACCTCACAGACTGCCTTTCGCACAGCTTTTCTACTCCATGCTCCTGTAACCTGCATTCCCTTCCAAGCCTTCTGAAGGCCGCTGCACTTTTAGATTTTTGAAACTATAGTAAAGCCATTGGTTCCAAGGGTCTCAAGCTTGGCTCTATATCTTAGTAGCCAAACACAAATCACAAGACATATAGCAGTCAATGAATTTCTTCTATTGTACACATAAAATCAGACAACATACCTGATAACCAGACTAGCAGGGTCTAGGACAGCTACTGAGTGAAGAATCCACATGTTTCCTAAACCTTTCAGCCCCCGCTTTCTGGGAGGAGAAGAGTTCTCCCGTGACTCATACTCTTCAGCGTGTCTAGGCTCAAGACTAGACAAGTGACCGGAGGTATTTTTCCCTCTAAATCTGTTCTGCAAGCACTGAATAGCACAAAGTAATAAAAAAATAATAATTTTCACAACTTCTGTAAGAATAGTGACAGCTCATTCAGAGACAGAAAATTCAAGTTAGATTAAAGGCTCAATTTTCTTTTTCTTTCCCCCCCCCCTTTTTTTTTTTGGCAATATTCTGTATATACAATCTTGTTGAAGGAAGGCATTTTTCCTAAAAGCTTACATATCAAACTGTGCTTTTATTTTCCTAACACAGGTAAGTGAATATTCACAAAATTATCTCCATCTCAGAAAAGATTGGTTATATACTGACTATGGGGAAGATAAGTATGTGTATAAAATTTTTTGTGACCTAAACCCTGCCAGTGAACAAATCAATGGGGATATTCAGAGGCAGATATGCACATGAAAAGGCTAAAATATGATTTAAGATGCAGAGGTGCTTATCTAAAGACAGAGAGCCTGTTTCTGTTCTTTGAGTCTAAGGGAACACAAACCTTCCCCTTTCCTAGGAAATGCAAGGCAAGCATCATACAAGCAAAGCTGATATAGTATGAATAAGGAAGTACAAGCCACACCTCAGGCAGTCCTGAATTGGCTACATGGGCTGGACAGAGTGTCATGCCTACTGTATCGACAGGCGGGATGTGCCTCTGTGGCACCAAGTGAAAGTAGAGTATGGCTAAAAAGAAGAATGGGTGGATCAATCATACCTTTCCTTAAGATAATGAATTCAGAATTAAGACAGTCAGATTCATTAGCCCTCTCCCTGACAATGGAAAAAAAAAAAGCACTGGGAGAAGTGACAAAGTCAGTGAGGGAAAAGGGAAAGTCTGCCATGGAGAACACCTAGGTTATTGGCCAACACAGGTTAACTTTTTCTATTTTGTTGTTTTTAAGATTCCTGCAGAATTACTTTGAGGAGCTCAGTGTACCAGTAGCATATTCCAGCCATGTATCTACTAAATAAAGATTAAGCTCTTCAAGTGATGCGGATCAGCACTGATATCAGAGGAACAGGAGCTGGATACTCTGTTCTTACAGATAAAGAAAGAGAGGTCTTAAACCCTCCTCCTACCCAAATGTTTTTTCTTGGACATTATCCACTTCTCTAAAAGAGTACGCAGCTTGTGGCTGATACATCAGAAGGCTGTGCTGCATTCAGACAAATCTGGGTAGGCCGAAGAGTTGTCGGAGAGGAACCTCATGAAGTTCAACAAGGGCTAGTGCAAAGCCCTGCACCTAGGGAAGAATAACCCTAGGCACTAGTACAAGCTGGGGGCTGACCTKYTGSARAGCAGCTSTGCAGAGAAGGACCTGGGAGTGTTGGTGGATGACAAGTCGACCATGAGTCAGTAATGTGCCCTTGTGGCCAGGAAGGCCAATGGTATCCCAGGGTGTTTTAGGAAGTGTTGCCAGCAGGTCAAGGGAGGTGATCCTGCCCCTCTACTCAGCCCTGGTGAGGCCTCATCTCAAATACTGTGTCCAGTTCTAGGCTTCCAAGTACAAGAGAGATATGGAACTACTGGAGAGAGTCTAGTACAGGGCTACCAAGATGATCAGAGGACTGGAGTATCTCTCTTATGGGGAAAGGCTGCAAGAGCTGTACCTGTTTAGCCTGGGGAAGAGAAGACTGAGGGGGGATCTTATCAGTGTTTACAAATACCGTAAGGGGAGGTGTCAAGAGGATGGGGCCAGACTCTTTTTCAGTAGTGCCATGTGACAGGACAAGAGGCAATGGGCAGAAATTGAAGCACAGGAAGTTCCACCTGAACGTGAGGGGGAACTTCTTCACTGTGAGAGTGACAGAGCACTGGCACAGGTTGCCCCGAGAGGTTGTGGAGTCTCCTTCTCTGGAGATTCTCAAAATTTGCCTGGGGTTTTGACTCAAAATTCTGTCTCACATGCTCTAGGTGACCCTGCTTGAGCAGGGAGTTTGGACTAGATGATCTCCAGAGGTCCCATCAAACCTCAACCATTCTGTGATAACAGAAACAGGATCCTCATTCCACATTTTGAGAATCATGGAATAGAAATGATGAATATTTTTACAATTTCATGTTATATCTGGATTTTAATCTTAAATGTAATTGTGATTATGGAAGTATTTTTCTTTCAATGCACWAAAATATTAATACCCTAGATATATAGAGCATACACTGAGAGGATAATTTGCCCCTTGAATGTGCAAATCCTATTACATTATTTGTCTAAAGCCTGGATTAATACTGGGTTACTGCTTTTGCTAGCTCATTATAATTTTACCAGTGCTTATTCTTGAACTATGAGAACGCTAATGGCTCACACAGCAGGCACTACATGTTTTAATGGAGTCCAATTACTTTTGACTATTCTAATCTGTTTCAAATTTGAAAGATAGTTCCCATCTGACTACTTTCTCAAGAAGCTGAGTTACTAAGCCTTCATCTATTTAATTTCACATATATATATATATATATATGAATACTAAATAGTAAACTGCATTACCTCATTTTATTTGTACCTAACTGTATCATAATCATTTTTCTTTACTTTTTTCTCATATCATCTCACTTTTTCTTAATACATTTCTTAAGGAGAAAGATCTAGAGCACCTGTTTATTTTGATAAAGAATTCCACATTTTCACCACTGTTCTGCAGTAAATCTCATGAAATATCAAAAGAATTTTCTATCAAAATAATCTTCTGAAAGATCTTGTATTTTTTTAGTGTCTGGCCTATATGTGCTTCCTTCTTAAATTAAGGCCTCACAAGTTTACCCTCATTTATTTATGTTTCAAAAACATGTCATCTGTCATGTCTATGAGAACAGATAATGAGTCTGTGATGTTATCAGATGGTTCAAGTGCTGACAGAGACTTTTGTTAAAGACTCATCCAGAATATGAATTTAAATTAGAAAATGTAATCCAAATCTGCAGCTACCAAACTAATGATCGGTTATGTCCAGGCATAAAAAACGGGCTTTTTGATAAAGGTGAGGACAGAAAGAATACGAGATGCTTAATTCCAGTAACATGCATGTCATTTTGACAGGATCTTGCACTATATAAGAAGTTTCAAGGGCAAGATTAACCTAAAATAATTAGAGTTTCAAAACAGTAATTTTAGTAAAAATTTTCATGATCAATTCCTGGGCTTAGGTCATGTTTCTGAAATTCCCATTTAGTGTCAACAGACTTATTAATGAAAATAGACTTGACCTACACTACCTTTAGAGCAGCTGAGCATGCCACCCTTTATTGCCCTACTCATTCTAGTAATAAAGTTCTGGAATAAATTATTAAAATAAAAGCTTTTTTAATATAACAGAGCTATCGTTTTGGAGATTACATCTTGCATGGTGCTGAATGCTTCTGCACTTCTGCATTTCTAATAAGCTCTACTTCATTTGACAGTCATTAACTTTATTTACTATGTACCACATATCACTCACCGATGCTTAGTCACTGAACAGTTCTGATACTCTGTTCCTCTGAGTAAGGACTATTAATATGGCTCATTTTCTTGACTCCATAAGCCTTCTATAGCCTCAGCTAATGATTTAGGACTATAATAAGCACAACATTCCAGGTCAATCTGAAGCAATTTCTTGTAACTCAATGCTTAAAAATTTAGTGTCCCTTTGTAATAGCTCCACTCCTCCCACACAGATTGCAGGAAAAGCTTTGCATCTCCACCTCTTCACACTATGGTGGTTACTAACTGCCAGGCCTTTAGATACAGTTATGGTGGTACCAATCCAAATGTAAAATATTGCTCATGGAAGGAAATACTAAAGATATCCTTCTGCATTAAATACATTCAATATCACTGTTAGTTTGGGGAAAAAGGCGTCAGCTAACACTGTTAATAGCACAAAGGTCTGGGAATGCAGGGTAGAGGTAATCCTGGAGTGGGGTAAATACAATCATAGCAGTTCAGTATTGCCCATGAGAAGCTGATCACAATCCTTGTACTGATGTATACTATCTCCACTACACTATACTGGGCATCGTGATATATCTTGAGCAAACACTAGTTTAGATGTATTTGCAATAAGCTCAGTCATGCAGCACAGGGATGCCCTTGGGTACTACATGCTCTTTCAATAAACTCATGTTTTTAAGTCTTTTCAACTGTCAAGGATGTACAAGCATCTAGGTGTACATACACAGGACATGGCCTCCTGATTCACTTAAATTTGAATTTGAAACTTTTGTTCCTATCTTGTACCACCTAGTGCCTGAGCCAAAGACTCAAATCTCTTGTCCTAATCCATGCTGAATTTGCAGGCACCCGCAACTCTCATTCAAGTATTCACCAATTAACAACTCATTACTAAGCCAGATGTGTCCATATTGGCTGTTAACTCCCATCTGCTGGAAAGCTTATGTCCATACCAAATATGAGAATGTATGAAACATGAGTTTCCTATCTTTGAGTATGATTGGCACATAGATAGACAAATTATTCTGAATATATTACGAGGGAATACATTTCCTCCCTCACTTTTTATCTTGCCATATTCAAGATAACAAATTCTAAACATTATCCTGAAGTATTTCAGACTTGCATATAAAATGTTACATCAAAGGAATGTTTAGCTTATGAAGGCAAGCACTTGAAAATTAAGAAATGTCAAGATTAAGATCAACTTTGCAATTTGATTTGAGTTTCCTTGTGTGTTGACATTTTGATGTCATCTTCAGCTACATACATATTACTCTTTTGTTGAACTTTTTTCTCTTTTAGTGCAAAGTGTTCCTGGCTCAGTGCAAGTGCAAGGTGCACCCTGTGCTCTGAAAAAGCTGAAACCCTTCCTTTCATTCCCCAACCTGGCCCCTGCTACTTTTACTTCCACTCCAGCCTCCTTTGCATCCTATATAATCCTGCCAGACACAGAACTCCACCATTTCCATACCTCTCAGGGTCCCTCTGCTGCCTCCTTTTCAGAGAAAAAAATTAAAACTCAGGAAATGCAGATGGTGTCCTGTGCCTGTTATGACACAACATATTCACAGTGTATTTTGAGCTAGAGCACAGAGCTAGACTTCAGCCCAACTCCATCCTATCACCTATGCTCTGGTGAACTGGTAAGCCCTGGACTACCAAAGAGGAGAATGGACCAGTGCTAAAGAGAAAACACAGTCACAGCCCTGGTTGGGTGTGATACACCTGATTAGATCCTCCAAATCATCTCTTATCAGTGTCATGAGGTCATGTTGTTGAATTTTACCCACAAATTGGACGTTACGTTCTAAATCACCTTTTTATGCAAAAAATGGATCACATCTCCTCTGAGAAGATGAGATGCATTATTAATCCAGTTAATGCTTTAATTGCCTAATAATCCATATCGTTAGTTCATTTACAATAACACTAGCAGCCCAAACTAATACAAGAAAAGCTTTGTCAATAATTTTCTTAAAGCTGTCACAGCAGAAACCCGACCGATACCCCCTCTTCCCCTCAGTGCAGCACTCACCTTTCCTTGGTGCCGGGGTCCCAGGTGGCCGCTGCCAGCCCTTCCCAAGCCAGAGGGGGCCAAGACCTCACAGCCAGCCACCGGCACCCTGTGGCCTTCGCCGGGGGAGAGCCTGGTGCTCGTGAGGGAGGTCCTTTCCTCCGGGTCAGCTTGGGGCTGTTTTCATATGCTTTCCTCCCACAGTCTGCTCCCTTTCCATTGGCGCTGCCAAGGGGCAGTGAGAGCAGGGCTACCCCAGAGGGGCCAAGCTGGAATCCTGCAACTAGGCTGTGCCAGGCCCTCGCAGCCTCGGGGACAGCCAAGGGATGAACTATGGCTGGAGCTCTGGCAGGGAGTCCCRTCAGGAGAAGGGGCTGGGGCCAGAAACCAGGTGTCCTTACATAAAATAAGCATCACAATCAAAAAATACGGTGCATTTGCATTTACAG
>NW_028185406.1:1853999-1873392 GCF_003343005.1 Rhea americana | reverse complement strand
AAAATACTTCAAACTAAAAAAAAAAAAAAAAAAAAAAAAAGTCCTATCATAATTTTTGACTACCTCTTAGCCTCTTAGGATGATGATAAGGATGATTATAATGCATAGAATAAGAAGCACGAGATTCAAATACACTAAATTTAGAAATTGCCTTCAACACTTATGACTGTTTTCTCTTTTACCCCTTTCTATTCTAAGTAAAATTTTATTCAAATACTTCACAGAATTCCTGAAAGTATGGCACCTGAAAAGGTCCTTCCATTTTTTTCCTGAAACTTCAAAATACTGTTTAGATATATGAAGAAACCTTTTTAGCTTTTTGAGAAAATATTCATAAAAATATTGAACACAGGATGTTTCAAATCTCTGTACCATTCATTATACGACAGGCTAAACAAATCTGCTACTCTATCTAAAATGTTAACATTCATATTTCCCTCCTACCTCCGAAGCACGCAGCTCCTATAGATAGCTATTCCGCCACAAAGTCCTTGAAGTCCTTCATGTGTGGTTTAACTTTGAACTGTTATTTTCAAGGCCTTAAGGAAATGCAAAATAAACATTTCTCTCTACGTAGCACATTTTCTGAATATGTTGCAACCCTGCATCATTATATAAGAATACTGGGGAGAAGATTATCATAATGTTTCTTATTCCTTCACAAACTTTGATTCAGTTGTTAAGAGTCCTCATTAAAGATGTGAATTAGTACTAGAGTTGTAGGTGTGCGGAAACCCAGGCTCTCAGTTCTCAAGGAAGTGCTGGAAACAATATGCCAAYGAGTAGTGAGAGGATGTGAGAAAGCAGGAAAGTTGGGGTTAATGATATGACTGAAAAGTTTGGAAGGCCACTACTACCATGCACCTTTCTCACTTCTGCATCCCACTTCTTTCTCATTTGTCATCACTGTCACTTCTATGATATCACATYCAAGCAGTCAGTTCAAGGAGCTAAAAGGTCAGAGAGCTACTTACTGTATGAGCGAGAGGGAAGAAGGATTGGTTTTCTGCTTCTTTTACTAGTGGGAAAGTGTCAGCAGAGGAAAAGGGAAGGAACACAGAGGCAAAACTGGCAGAAGACATTGGGTCCCATTTGGCAGCAGTTCAAATCGTACAAACCRTATGACCTTGCCATCAGCATGTACATGTGCATCTCTTTCATTTTTCTTCCTTTCCAAGTAATACTACCCATTTTTCAAAATTTAATATTTAGTAAGAAAAATTTAAACCTGACTCATATCTATTCCRGGTAAGTTACTACAAAAAGGTTGCTAGAGAGAGATTTTTGAGAAACAATACCTGTCAAAACATACTATGGAAACCYTACCTCGCCATTCAGTGAGCCTCGCATTTCACTGAAAGCCATGAACCTCCATGCAAAGGTTCACCTCCTTGCTGACCCTGAACCTCACGCTGCCTGCAGCAAGCAGCGTGGGAGCCCTGCTGAACCCTCAGCTGGGTCTGCTGCCAAGGCCAAGCTCYGCTGAAGCAAGCAGAGAGCCAGATTGCACCTCGGAGTCTACATGTGGCTACTCAGGATAAAGAGGGCCTCCAGCAAGAGAAAGAAGAGACCATGGTAGCAAGCGCCCATGGCTGAAGCCCTGCATTTACTTGCAAGGGATCAGATCCTGCACTGTACTGCCAGACCTGAGAATCAGGTCCTATCAGTTCCATGTTTAGTTTGAAAGGTTAATTATAATTTGATTGGACTGTTTAAGGACTAAGTGTCTGATGTGACTGATGAATGAGGATATATTTCTAAAATTAGCCAAGAGGAAAAAAACAGAGAAACAGTTCCTTAGTTACACATATATTAGACTGATTAAAATTCTAGACTGTGGAAACTGAAATCTTAGCATACTTGCATCTGCTTTGTTACTCCTGACAGTACAGAAAGATTGTATCTGCCCTTCCTATTGTCCATGTAGAATGCAAACAATGAAATCTTTACAGGAGGAAACAGATGTGATCATTTCCAYATTAAATTTGATTATTAATTTTCTGAAACATGAATTCAAAAGCTATTTCCCATTTAAGTAACTGACTCTATAATTAAAGTATTCCAAATAAGCTTTATATTTTTAAATATAGGCCTAGTATACACTTCATTAACTGGCTCTCTGCTGAGAAGAAATTGTTTTTTTAAAAAGCCATTTCAGTTATTTCAATTACTTTCCCTGGCTTACATTTTCAGCAGTCCTATCATAGGCAGCTGAAATCAGTGCAGAATCTGCTCTTTGCCTTCAGTATGTYTATATAGAAACCATTTGTTTGTTTGCAATATGTAAAAAAATAATTAAGAGTAAGCTAATATTTGTCACTGCAATCGTCTGTCTGAACTGTACTTTATAGCGTGCTCAATTAAACAGTAGCACTGATGTTTAAAATATTTCCTTTAGGGATGTCAGAGACCTATATGCATCAAATAGAAATGACCCACAGATTTCATAGGCATCGCAGTCATAGAAAAAGCCTATCATCTTCTTTCAGTATTTGTGAAGTTTAAAATATAATTCACAAGGTTCAACTCTAATGTACACTGAAATACAGACAGAAGAGAAAGCTAACTTCATATGCACAGAATTGAGCATGAAGCCATTGTCAGCTATTGATCCATTAGTGTTAGCCTTTGTAACTATATTAAGCAAGTATTAATACTGCAATAATTTTACCTTCCTCTGCCATCCAATCTCATTCTCCAGAGTTCTAATTTCCTCCCTGATTATTTTTTTTTGCTTTGATAATAATGAAAAATCTTCTGAGTTATGGTTTCCACTTCAATTTGTAACAATTCACATTCTTTCTTCTACTTATTTAATACACCCTTCAAACATGTTATCAACTTCCAATTCTTAATCATATTTATTTTCTGTTTAAAAGTTCTCATGAATTGCATTTCTCAGAGGCATTSCTTGTTTTTACAGTACATATACATATAAGTGCTCAAATAGGATTTCTATTTTWACTCCTCAAACATTTATGTAGAAATAGAAACACATTTCTCTCTGATGTACATTAAAGTGATAATATAAGGGGATGGGGACAAACTCTTTTCAGTTGTCCCATGTGACAGGACAAGAGGCAATGGGCAGAAATTGAAGCACAGGAAGTTCCACCTGAACGTGAGGGGGGGAATTTCTTCCCTGTGAGAGTGACAGAGCATTGGCACAGGTTGCCAAGAGAGGTTGTGGAGTCTCCTTCTCTGGAGATCTTCAAGGCCTGCCTGGATGCAACCCTGTCTAACATGCTCTAGGTGACCCTGCTGAGCAGGGAGGTTGGACTAGATGATCTCTAGAGGTCCCTTCCAACCTTACTGATTCTATAATTCTATGATATTCCCAAGCAATACTGCAAAAACACCAACAGGCCTTCTGTCACTTTCCATAGGCATTTAAAAATCCAATTCTTAGTTTTCAATTTGCCTACTGAAAACTTCAAGGCYATGCTAATATTATTTATAATATTTTGTAATATCTGTCTGAACAGATTGGTCAGGTCTTCATTTATTTGTTTTATACTAAGGCTTATGTTGCACCAGATTACAAAAGAGATTTTTTTTTTCCTTTCTGGAAGGTTGTTTTTAACAAAGTCAGAATCAGGAAGCTATGACTTCTGTGGAAAAGCAATGACTGTGAATATCATGTATTTATCATTTAGAGAACATTTTCTTACTCTTACCTCTAAAGTTTTGAATGATCTCTTGACATCCTTCCTTCAGATACTTACACACATTGATAAGACTCGCCTCAGTCGTCTCCTCTCCAGGCTGAAGAGGCCCAGCTCTCGCAGCCGTTCCTCATAGAGCAGATGCTCCAGCCCTCTGATCATCCTTGTAGTCCTGCGCTGGACTCTCTTCAGTAGCTCCATGTCTCTCTTGTACTGAGGAGCCCAGAACTGGACACAGKACTCGAGATGAGGCCTCCCCAGGGCTGAGTAGAGGGGCAGGATCACCTCCCTTGACCTGCTGGCAACACTTCCTAAAACACCCTGGGATACCATTGGCCTTCCTGGCCACAAGGGCACATTACTGGCTCATGGTCAATCTGTCATCCACCAGCACTCCCAGGTCCTTCTCTGCACAGCTGCTTTGCAACAGGTCAGCCCCCAGCTTGTACTAGTGCCTAGGGTTATTCTTCCCTAGGTGCAGGRCTTTGCACTAGCCCTTGTTGAACTTCATGAGGTTCCTCTCCACYCAGCTCTCCAGCCTGTCCAGATCTCTTAGTTATATTGGTTATAATATCTGAATAGTTATAATATCTGATATTACAGTTCTTCTGGGTAATGCTGATGCAGATGCTCAGAATAAAAGCATTACAATACCAGTGACATTCTCTCTTTGGTTTGGACATTGTTTACAATTCTGGCCCTCTCCCATTCTTTTCTTAGCACACTGGATAGCACAGATAAGTATTAACTGTTTCGAATGACTAGGAGCAGTAACTTAGAATGGAATAACTTGCTTGCAATTTTATCTCAGGGTAAAATATGTGCAAATGCTTTTTACATTTCTATTCATAGCAATTATCCTTTTGCTTACTCTAAACTTACGATTTGAGTTTTTTCTTGCTTTCCRTAGGGCAAGCCCATATCTCATCCACAGCATTTCCACAGAACTCCTACCAWCCGGTATCAGCTTAAAGAAAAACAAACAGCTCTTTTAGCACCAGAGTGATGGAAACTTGCTTTGTATGGATTTGTGATTTTTAATTCTAACTCAAGCTCTAATTGAAACTTTTCTTATTACTGGGGCCCTTATTAACAGGCACTTTCCCATATGAGTTCTCTAACTCTATTAGCTGAGATTTGTCACTGATCAGAGCTTTCATAGACAAAACCCAAGGGGTCTTTTYCCTCTACCTGGTCACCTATCCTATGAAACATATAGGAAATAAGCTATCTCCTAGATTCCTATCCCTCTGTAAAATCTGAAATCCTGGTTCATGATTCCAGAAGCCAACTGGGAGAAGAAGTCACAGTCACATACACATATTGTATGATCACATTCACCTTATCCCCTAAAAATATAAAAAGGAACAGTAGTGAGTGAATAAAAATAAGTCTACCCATTTCATTCTCTAATTACATATTTATAGTGCACTGAACTTAAACTCGATATAAATTAAGCATTAAATCATAGGTAAAGACTGTGGATTACATATTTTAACCTTTTTTTTTTTAAAGTAATTGCTAAATGTATGACAATCTTTTTATAATTTCTTTCAGATTAGGACTTCTAAATCAATTGTTTTTTCCGAACATTTTTCATTGTAAGTGCAAAATTGTTTCCAAAATATTTTATTCTATTTACAAAGACAAAAGATTTAATCTGACATCAGAAACAGAAAATAAACTRGATGATTAGAAGCAAGCATTCATTACGACGTAAGTCTTAGCTTTTGAAACAGCATCTGAGTACGGTACTTGGTAAACATGGTTCAAAAAATAATGTATTGCACTTGTGAAAAATTAAACAACCATTGCTTTTCCCAGAAAGACAGATTACTTATAGAGCAGTCACAAGCCCTGGCCTATGAAATTACTACAAATCAAAGTGTCTGTTACAGTGGTCAGTAGCCAATGAAACTATTAACAGGTATAAATCATCCAACATAGCTACCAATATCTACTAATTGGAACAGTCATTTTTCCTTACAGTTTCCATTTTAGAAGCCACATCATACTGCTCAAAGTCAAAGCTCAAAGATGTATTTTACATAAAATGGTTCAGAAAAATGAGTGCAGCCATATTAATGAACTGACCTCTCCACTTTTACTCTTCGTTATGGGTGCAGGACAAGTTATACTTTTCTTTCTGATCTCTCTGAATGCAGAACAACAGGTTTCTGAGATATTGCCCCAAGAGAAAGTGTTCTTCCAGCTTACAAAAGGACCTCATTGTCTTTCTGTATACCATTCCCCAAGTGCAAAGTTGTTCTTCACTCTTTCTGATAAATCCTCAGCTACTTCACTCCTCTACTGTTTTAGATATAATAACATAAAGATTATTTTGATTTAGCAATTGGGAAAGATCATGTTAAGTTAAAAAATATCAAAGTAATTCATATTCATGCTTGGTTTCTTAAGTAGGTTTCTCACAAAACCAGGCGGACTGTCCTGTTCTCCCCTCATACTTTTTCAGAGAAAACTTACAGTTTTAGACTCTGTAGAGCTTTATATAATTGGGCTGTTTTGGCTAGACATTATTTTGCATCTCCAGAARTCCTGTTGCTCAGTGATCTTACTAAGCTTAATCAAGTGGAAATCTGTGTTTTGTTTCAGACTGATGTGTCCAATCATTCAAACCAAAACCCTTGCRAAAATGCTTCAGTGACAAACTCATTCAACCTTACTGGTTTGTAACTGGTCTGAGACTGAGCTGGCCAGCTGGGACAGCATGTTGGAGTTTCCATCCTTCCTGTCAATGAGCTTAAGCAGAAGTAGAACTGTATGCCAGACTAGGCTTCTGCAGTTTTCATTCTTCCTCTCCTACTTTGCCACATATACTTCCTTGCCCCTCTTATACCTCCAGCTGTGAGATTTTTTGCTGTCACCTACAGCACACCTATGACGTCTTTCTGTAACGCTATTCTATACAAACAGGTAAATCATCTCTTGTTGAGATTTGGAGTAAGGTTTTTCATTTATAAAAAGAACACTTTTTTTATGGATTGGAAATCTTCGCCTGCTGCCAAGCAAGCACTGTAGGCAAATCCTTTGTCTCAGCTTCTGGGAAGTATATCATCTTGGTATCCATTTTTATATTATCATTCATTTTTTTGTTAACAATAACATTTAAAAATATACCTTCCTATACATAATCCACTATTATAGCCCACTGACTGCTTTTGGGAAACATCATATGCAGCATTTTATATGTACAGTACAATTTGGTAATTTACTTCAATTAAAACATTCAGTAAAATATTCATGAAAGTTGGCCTTTTGTTGAGATAGACCATCCTTTTGCTTAAAGATAGGGCTGTAGCACTAACAGGTATAATCCATTACGCAAGTTAATTGACATTTTGACCAATAGATTTTTCATGACCTCACCCCATGAATCTCGACAAAGGCTAGTGGTCAAAGAATCAATTCTCACACCTTCTGGGTCACACCTACAAGTAAAATAAATGTATTTTTAATAGAACACTCTGTCTAAGTGACCCTATCTCMATGAGTAGACACTGTAATGAATATTTAATTAGTACTACATTTAATGGATCCTTATACTGAGGGACACTTACATTACAAAGAAGTCAAGACCTATTAATTATCCAAAATCATCATTTATAATAGCTTACTGCTAAAATCATTTTTGCTAGTTTACCAGATTTTCATCTACCACATAATTAATTTATTGACATTAATAAATTAGACTATATGTCAGTTTTGGGGGTGAAAATGTAAATGATGAGTATGACAATTTCTGAAGTGAAATTAGATCTTGATTCAGGAGACGTTTCCTYCTGTGCTCATCTTTAAGTAGTCATGCAGCCTCTGAAACTTCATATGTGCATACAGGATAATATCTGTATTTCTATAAGGGGTTTAGGACTTGAATTGGAAAATACAAGATTTTATCCATGTACTTTGGCTGTACTTTCCAAAGTACTATAAAACAATACATATATTTGATTAGAAGGACAATCACCAACATCTAATAGAGTGAATGATCTTAAAAATTAAATTATGTCAGTCTGAAGTGATTATAGAACCTGGCTTTTTGCCAAGAATAGGAAGCTATAATTTCTGCACATATCTGGGATAGAAATTGCTGAAGTTTTAATGGCATCCCTACCTAACTGCTGTGTGTGCTGTGTATGCTCAGTCACCCACTTAATCAATCGATTATAYCCAGCAGGGAATATCTACAGGAAACTCCTTGGAGTTAAACAGAAATTTAAGTAAAGATTTGTCCCATGAAGTTTTTTGCATGGACAGAAATAAGGTCAAGTATAAAACAACAGCCTTTCTCATTCCTAAAATATGTTTTACTGTGCAGTTGTTCAAAATTCAGCATCATTGTTTATTAGAAATTATACTATGAATATGAGCTTCCTTGTTTTTATACTGCCACTTACAACACCACTACCAGTACATGCTTTAGTACATATATGTATTATAGTACATGCTTTATCAAGACTAYTAAAAAGTGCCTACCTAGAGGACATATCATTTCCCCAATTAAAGTATCTTGATGGCATTTCCACTGAAGAGAAAGAGAATTAATATATATGTTACATACATGCAACAAAACAAAAACCTTTCCTGTGTTCAATTACATGGACCATTTCCTCTTTAAGCAGCATCAACTATTGAACTATTAATACTATTCCATATAAGAATACAAAATATTTCATCCTGACCTCATTTCATTAAGTTAAAATTAAAATAAACATGAAGAATTAGCTCCTTGAATTTCACTTACATAAGGACATTCTCAAGCAGGTGGATATAAGCATATGCTGGAAACACAACAGCTCCCTTTTCCATGTTACTAAATGGGAAGGAAAAAAAGGGGACGCAGCTTTGAAGAAAGAAGACTCAGAAGTTAGAAAAGAGGTTCACAATTGGGAAAGGCAGAAAACCCCCGAACTGCAGGAATGAATGAACAAAGAGGATGTTGGGATGCAACAAACAGGGTTTGAGGGCTCTCTGTGGAAGTAAGATAAGAGGAATGTAAACATCCGAGGGATAAAAATGAACTTCAGCAGATACTAAGAGTAATGGAATGATCTAATAGGACCTGTCTAAAAAGTAACATTTCAAGAAGGCAGGAATAAAAATATTTATTGATTCAGTTACTTGTGTTTTCCTAAGCTTATAAAAGTTTTAGGTTGTCTATCAAAAGTTGGAAAGTTGTCTCCTGGGGTACTGAAAAGAAAAAGTTCAGTCTTGAGAAAAAATATTAGTTTTACAAAATAAAAATGTTAATCATTTGTATGGAGAAATGTAATTCTATTAGCCGCAATAGTATCTTCTCCAAAGAGAATGCGAAGACCATGGTGCCCTGGCAGCCTTTTTTGAAAGTGAGGTGAGTGCTAATTTACTCACACATACCGGATGTGAAATTGCTGTCAGATGGGGATGATGAAAGAATAACATTAGTGTGACTACTCTGTGGCTGTCAGAACTATAATCAATATTTTCTATTGAGTGGGTAAAGTATGTCTTTGGGTCAGCCACTGAAATTTAAAGGGCCTGTCAGTCTTCAGTCTTGAAGAGCCAAAGAAAGATTTTTTATGTATTTGAAGCCGTTAATGGATTTTTCTATCCTGATCACATTAGCAAATTATTTTGGCAATGAAATGTATTCAGTATATCACGAGATTTGACAGGGAAAAAAAGTTGTTTCAGATCATAAGCTGCAAAGTTCCTTAGATATAGGCAGGTCCTTCCTCATTGTAAAATTCAGCTAGCTTACTTCTGAAGATACAATGAATATTTGCAGACACATCTTAATGGAAAGTAGAAGTTAAGGCATAAGTTCCTTYTCTTTATAGACATTAGTGGTATTTTTAAAATTAGTTTAAAATGAAGAGCCTATATAACCTAACCTTTGATGTCAAGAAGAGCATTAAACTTAATGCCATAAAGAAAACCAAGATTTTTGAAATTCACAAAATTTCAACATCAATGTTTTGCCATTCTACAATGCATCACTCAATTTAATCCAAGAAGAKACTATGTTGCAAAATAGTCTACTTAAAAATGTCAAAGACTAGTCAAAGGCTAGTCAAAGACTGATTTTGAGGTCAGATTTGGGACATAACACACCAAAGATTCTATAGAACCATCTTCGGAACCAGAAATGTTGAACTAATTGAAAAGGGAGCAGTTTTATTCATTTCACTAATTACAAACAATATATACCGTTCATGCACATAAAATATTTCATTTTCTTTTATTAGTGGAAAATCAAAAATTAGCAAAATCTTATCTTGTCCCCCTAAAATTCTAACTTTCCATGATCCTTTTTCAATCAAAAATAATATCGATTTTAGAAGCTTTCTACTAAAATTCAATATTTTGAGGGGYTTTATATTACTTTGGAAAGACAAATTTCTGCTTATGACAGAAAAATTAGGGGTTTTTTTTAATCTCATTTAAGTTCAAATCATTTGATTGCTTTCACCTTTGGTAAAACCCTTCTCAGAGTTTTCATGAATTTTCAAGTACTTTTCACAAGTTCAAGATAACTTAAAAATAAAAAAYAAAACAAAACAAAAAAAAMCTGATTTTTACACATCATTCTTGTGTAAATTTGGAACAAGTGGTTTGTCCAGGATCACACACAAAATTTGTCCAGAGACAGAAGTTTAGCCTGATCTTCTGGCACCTGCCTTCCATGATTAATCAGCGTTATCCCTGCAGGGAAAAGCAAATAACAGGAAGATGAAATGACTTGCACAGAGCTGTCAAAGCAGATGAGCAAAGGGCTTAAGAAAGCCCGTGTTTCCTGAGCACGATTGCACCTGACCTGCAGTATTTCTAGAGGAAACGTTCTCAGGTGAGGCAGAAAAACACTGGGCTCCCATGCAGCTTGTCATGAAGCGCTTGAGCCTCCAAACTCCTTGGAACAGGAATCCCTTTTCTTGAAAGGAAGTTTTCATGTTTCGTGCAGCACGTTTCATGTTTCGAGCAGCAAAGCTCTCTTTTGTTCATTCCTAAAATTAGGGTCTTGTTCCAATCAAGCCTTGAGTCATTCCCTCTTGTATGAAGGGTTATTTATTCTAGTCCTCTGCCTACCCTTCATCTTGCTCCTTATGACCTTTCTTACCATATTACACATCTCGCACAGCCCTCATAGACCTAACTTCAAGTCCTTCTGGCCAGACAGGCTAGTATTTAACACAGTTCAAAATTCAAAATGCTAAGGCCTGCACAGGGCTATCACAGTAGCATGTGATTTGTTCAAAATCACACAGGAAGCCTCAAGGCTAAGGTATGAACTTACATTTTCTGAGTACCTAAGAAGTTTATGTGGAATTATTTTCTTTCAAAAATTGCTCAAACTTCTACAGCTCTCACAAAAGCCCTTACATAATTCACTGTGTAAAAACACAGTAAAAAGTAGGAACATAATTCCTATCCTTTTAGGAGTTAGTGAGATATTTTGAGACAAATTCAGGGAAAKTTAAGTTTATAAGATTTAAAATATTATTTTGGCCTCGAATTTATACACACTATTTTTTCAATTTTATTTTCTGTCTTAAAATTAATTCAAAAAAWTTTTTTTTTCTTTTCTCATCTGGTAATCAATGAAAACTAAATAGACAGCAGTTCCTCACAAATGACTGGACCAAAGGGACAGTTTCTTTTCATTTCAGATTTTTCCTATGCTTTCCCCTGCTTGCCATGTTCTTCCTCCTTTCATCCTTTTTAGCAAGTTTGAATAAAAAAAATTAAAATAATAAGAAGTAATATCTACTAAGCATTTAAAATATTCAGTAAAATAAAGCAAAAGAATTACAGTATTCTTTAAAAAACTTTTTTTTTTTTTTTTAAGATACACTGAAGTAAATGAATGTTAGGCACTGAAATGCAGTTGCATTAATTGCCGTAGTATTATCTCAGCACATAAGTGCATAAAAGCATTTGCCAGGCCTCCATTGTGGTAGGCATTAGAAAAGGTAGAAGAGCAAGATAATCTCTACCTCTAAATATTTRGAGTTTCACTCTCTTTGGAGCCCATATTAGTTTCAAGGCAGTCACAGATTTCCTGGGAGGCACAGCAAGGTCCTTCTCTACTCTCTTCCTGCGCTGCCCAATGCAGTACATCAGAGGTCACATAACCGCTTTGAGACTATCTGTATTTTTTCCATATTCTTTGTCTCCATCCCTTCCAGTCCAGACAACTGCAAAATTGACCTCTCTGTAGCTTAGATTTCTGTGGAGCTGAATACAGATTTACCACTGCAGAGCACCTTTTGCTTTCTTCATACAAACAATAGCAAACCCAGACAGAAATATCCCAGCTGTTCCTCTTTTCTGGACATTTTATCCACCTCCGCTAGTCTCTGGGAGCTGCACGATGGATGATGACTGCCTGAGGTAAGACTGTATGAACACTTTCCACATGAACTGTGTTTTATAGCCTGCTTTTATTTGAGGAAGGAAAGGACATGAAGGAACAAAGTCTGCATGGAGAGAACATTGCCAGAATTGTTTACYCTGTCATCTCTGAAATTACGTTATTTATATACTCAGGCACAACTCTAGATAACACACATACATGCTCCTGGAAAATTTCCCTGCTTCTCGCAAAACAAAAGGAGACAAAAAAGATGGAGTGAGATGCAAAATGATCTCTTCACTTGTAAAGACAGTCTTAGCATCTTTTCCAAGGACAGTAAAAACAGATTGCAGTCAGATTGCAACTGGGAGGTGCCAGGATACTCTGTAAAGCATACACAAACACAAACCAAATGGCCTACAGAGCATATCAAAAGCTGCTTTTGTAAAAGGCAATAGAGAAGAAAGATTTCTGTTGCATATTATAACTAGCTAAAGCAATTTTTTTTATACATAAAAAGACCACCAAGGAAAGAACAAACATACACACAAAGAAATTTGACTGAGAAAACAATTAAGACATTCAAGAAATGTAGATTTCCTTAAACCAGGGCATTTCTGGAAAATATACCTTTATTTGACCAAAATTTAGCTTGCTATTGGAATAGAAGAAATTTTTTTAGGTGCATTATTTGGAGTGTCACACAAACAGTTTACTCCAAACCTCTCTCTCTTCCTGCCCCCTCAAAAAAAAAAGGGGGGGGGGGAGGACAAAAACACCCCTGTGTTTGCATGGGGGAAAGACATTGAAAACTGAATGATTAAGTTATTTWAAACCTTTTCCATAAGCTGAACTGCCCAGCTATTTTCTTTCAAATTTCAAAAAGTTGAAAAGACCAAGTTAGACCACTCGAAAACCCTAGAGCCAGGCAATTCCCAATTACCCCTCCGAAACATAGCAGAGGCAAGATGCTGAGGTGTGCTGCCTTTTCCAGGATTTTAACAGTCTATTCATCTCCCAGCGTGGGGGGGAGACAAACATGGTGATAAAAGAAGGACAACTAGCCAGCGAGATCAAGTACACTGCTTTCCTTTAGGTGATTTTTTTGCCAGAAATAAATCCTAATATAACAAACTACTTTTACTCAGTAATTACTGAGCTACCTATTATTAATTTTGTTTCCACTCCAAGTCCAAAAAGCTTTGAAATATTACTACGGAGACTGATAAAACAAGATTGCTAACCTAAGTTTATAATTTAGCTACATTTAATAATGTTGAAATCTTTACTTCTCACAAAGTCAAACAAACAAAACTACAAACAAACAAGAATTTCCCACACTCACACTCCCTTGCACAAAACAAGAGGTTATAAAACTCAAAATTTTAGAGGGATAAAAAAATACTACCTTTTTCTTCTGAATTTCCTATGTAAGTTGGAAATGCTTTAGTACTTAGAATACTTAGCAGTTAACACTTAGAGTATTTAGTTCTACTTTCTTGCTTATTCTTGCTTACGGTGTCACTTTTCAGGCCATAACCATGCTTTAAACCAGATGATTCACTCAAACTTATACTGGTCATCATCATCAAAAATAATTACTGTCCTGTTAAAAAGAAATACTTCTGAAAATATGTTTTTACTGTATCTTAACATATCTAATGTTTCTTTTGAATATGGAAATTAAACAAAGGTTCTAGATTTTGATGCACAGGCATCCCCTTATTTCTTTATTAATGAGTGTTTTTAAAATAGGTCAGTAGCTATATAAGCTTTTCATTTCATGTTGCACTTAGATGCTACCCTGAAGTGAACCCTATATATTCAGATGCTTTGTACTTCTTGTTTCTTTAATTATCTGCATTTGATGAGACAGAAAGACTGAGTGGGAGTGTTGCCTTTCAAGAAAGTCTCAGAAAAATAACTAAAGATAGTTTGTTCGTGATTTTGAGCCCTGGAGGTAGCACACTGAGAAATGCAACTGCTACATTATGCAGGTCTCTAGCATTTTTTTCAGAAATAATATTCAAAATATGTACATTGCCTTGGCTAACACATTATTTCTCAGAACTTGACACYCAACCACCTAAGCACGAGAACACTGGAGTTGATGAAAACATTCAAACCAAGTGTCAGTAAAATAGCAGGCCCATTCTTTTTAATAAAACATTTGAAGTGTCCTAGAGAGATTTAATAGACAACAGCTTTAAAAGCATAGTTTTGTTAATTTATGTTTCCAAGTCATCTATTATTACCCCATCATTTAAGGGAAAAAGTCCCACCAAGAACTAAATCAGGGTTTTCAGTTTTTTAACTGAGCTCTCTATATGATGGATATCAATTGTGGAACAGAAGATTGCAGGATAAACATCTCAAGCTTAAGCTGAATGAGAAGTAAACTGGATACAAACACATCATATTGGCTCAGATCACAACAGGTGCAACAAAATTAATATCACTAGACTTTCCACATGAAGAGTTTGCCATGTGGATGTTGATTGATCGCTCTGAACTCATTCTAAACTCGGGGGGGGGAGAGAGAAAAACCTGAGTAGCATCATGCAGTTGGCAACTCTGTAGATCAATCAAAGCAATACCTCATTGCTCATGAGACAATGATAGGAACTGATGTTGTATTTGACAGGTTCACAGACATCAGCTCTAATAAGAGCACAGTTCAGTGTAAGAACATTAGCCAGCAAACTGCACTGCTGCCTGGCTCTAGTCCCTGGAGACATAAAATGTGATTTGTGTCACAGGATATAGGGCAGATGGGCTTTGAGATGTTGCAGGCTATATGTAGTGGAAATGACATGCTTCAACTCTTCCGTAATTTTTGCTGTGGAAATTGTTTGGCTAAAATCAAAGATCTATTGAAAAGTATTGGACCACCAGGAAAATAAATAAATAAATAAATAAATAAAAGGCACATGACTGAAATATTGTTCCAAATAGAATAAAAATTATAAATTATGTGGGCAAGAATTCCAACCATCTCATTATATTGGTAGAAAATATTCAAATATAGAACAATGTATAACCTGAATAGCCATGTAATTTCAAGAGACCAGTATTTTAGCACAGGAACTGGTTTAGATATTGTCAAGATTTGTCAGCTGCGTAAAGAGAAAGTTTGTAATTTACAAGGTARATATCCTTAGAGTGGCTTAAATAGCTTTTAAAATGTGTTATTATYATTTTTCTGTATCATCATTTTTTATTTATGGATCATTGCAACATTTGACAGAAGGATCATAGGCATATAATAAACACAAACAACTGAGGCTAACTAGTGCCTGTGTTGACAGGTTCAGCAGTGATAAAATAGGATAAAGAAAAAATGAAGACACTAACTATATGTCTACTCCTTTAAATACTGGAATACCAAAAGAATACCTTTAGCAGGAAAGTTGCAATATCTTTAAGGAAATTAATGTCATACAGGAAGGTTCCTTCTACAAAGCAAAAGAACTCAGAAAATAAGTATTTTTCCACATGACTATATGCAGCAGTGCAGTGAGAAAGGTTCCCTAATACATAGAAGTTTCTTACTCTAAATGAGTAAGAACTCTAAATACTCATTTGTGCTCATTTCGACATTGCCTACTGCATTTTTTGCAATCTTTCAAGGCTTTACGCAATGACTGTTATGAATTAAAAGCTGGAAAGCAGAGAAATGGATAATACTCTTGGCTTACAAAGACTGGAACTGAAGATAAGAACCGAAACTGAAGTAGCAGCATAGAGGAAGGCTCCTATCTATGGTAAAATCAATATCAGAGCAGGTCTTGTTAGGAATACTCTTTTTATAATTTTTTGGTGGAACTGTAAGACTGCACTTTCCAGTAGGAAGTCTTATTTTCCCCCTRATAAAAAGTTTGCTTTAAACAGAGAAATCTGAAATGAGTTGGTGATTTTCAGGTGTTTTGAAAGCAATCAAAAATATGTTGTCTTTTGAACTGATCTTTAAGGTTTTATTTCAAATTAATCTGATGGATCATTATTTTCCTGYCTATACATTGTAAAACCCATACCTCTTCCCAAATATCAGCAAGTTGTTTGGTAATGGAGGGAAACATAGGCATGGTCCTGTGCTTTTCCTGTCTAAATTTTCAAAAAATCTCTTTGAAATGGCACATTTTAAAACTTTCCTGAAAAAACAGTTTGTATTTTTAGATTAAATCTTGTATTTGTTAATGTGTTGGATCCTTCCTTAGCTATAGCCTTCAATACTAAGTGGAGAAAAAAAATCCTCCTCTCTTCACAGAATMACAGAATGGTTGAGGTTGGAAGGGACCTCTATCAATCATCTAGTCCTACTCCCCCTGCTCAAGCAGGGGGAGCATGTTGCCTAGGACAGATGGCTTTTGAGTATCTCCAAGGATGAAGACTCCACASACTCTCTGGGGAAGTTGTTCCAGTACTTTGTTACCCTCCCAGTAAAGATGTTTTTCCTCATGTTCAGATGGAGCTTCCTGTGTTTCAGCTTGTGCCCACTGTCTCTTGTCMTAGCACTGAGCACCACTGAAAAGAATCCAGYCCCATYCTCTTTACACCCTCCCTTCAGGTACTTATACACATTGATAAGAATCCCCCCCTCAGTCTTCTCTGCTCCAGGCTGAAGAGTCCCAGCTCCCTCAGCCTTTCCTCATATGAGAGATGCTCGAAATCCTTCATCAGCTTACTAGTTCTTCACTGGACTCCAGKAGCTTCAAGTCTCTCTTTCTTAGGGAGCCCAGAACTGGACACAGTACTCCAGGTGTGGCCTCACCAGGACTGAGCAGAGGGAAAAAGCACTGAGTAGAGGGTGTCTGTAATCAGTCTTTTTTTTCCCCCACCTCTTAAGCAAGAAATTAAGTTCATTTTCTCGTCAAAGTTCTGTGTTGGTGTTTATTTTTTTCTTACAGTCACAGAATCACACAATCACAGAATGGGCAAGGTTGGAAGGGACCTCTGGAGATCATCTAGTTCAATCTCCCTGCTCAAGCAGTCACCTACAGCATGTTAGACAGGTTCACATCCATATGGGCTTTGAATATCTCCAGAGAAGGAGACTCCACAACCTCTCTGGGCAACCTGGTCCAGTGCTGACAATACTGACTTTCCTTGATAAAAAATCAAAATTATGCATCACTGAACACCATTTGATACACAACTGAGATGTATTTTTACAAATGATGCTGAAATGCATTATATATGATCCCAGTGCTGCAAACAGTTCCAATAAGCTGAACAAAAAACAAAGGAGTTAAAACAGCTGAAATACTTTCCACTAAAAAAGAACTTTGTTAAAATCTTATCTTCAAATATTCAAAAAAAAAAAAATGTTTGCAATTAATGTACTTCTGCCAGAACTTAGGCGTTGCTTTTATGGACTGTCTTGCCAATTTTCTTCACAGGCTTTGGAGCATTCAGCTTCCAATATCTGGACTTTTCAGAGATCCCTGAATTCTCTCTAGGATTTGGAAGAGTTAGCAGCTGGCCTGCTAAGTTTGGCCTGCTAAGTCCTGCATAATGGTGTTTCTGAGAATTAGAACTGATTGCAGGAGAAAGATAATTTGTAAAAGATTTCAGAAATGTGAAAAAGTACTTTGTGCATACTAACAAAAGTGCAATTAGTTCTTCTTTACAGTTAGRTAAAGAACGAGATTTCCCAGAAGTTAAAAGACTTAAGTTTCACCTAGTAATACTTCTGAGAAGGTTGATAGGGCGAAAATGTATGTATTTTGAACAGGCACATAAGTTAAAAAGCAGAGCGAAAAAGAGCAATTGTACATACTGAAAATGTGTTGTTTTATTTTCACAGYTATTACTTAGTTGTAACTGTTTAAGATTTTTTATACCTCTCTACTCTAGTAAGTGTACTTTGCTTTGCTTCATAAAAAGTAATGAAGCCTAGGAATATAAAACCTCATTATAGATCTCTTCCATTAAAAGTTTGCTGAGCTGTTAGAAGAAAATGCCCATTATTGTATGGGAATTATGATGTCAATGGATCAGGGAGGTTTCAGTGGATACACCTGAAGAACACTCTGCTGCACCACTGAGGAAGAGGAAGGAGCTCATGCTGAAAGACTTTGAGAGAAAAATGTTAATATCCACATGGGAACAGTTTTGGTTTTGCACTTTTCTCTTGAAACTCCCCATTATATTTTGTTTCTGTGGAGTTGCTTTCCGTCCTCATCTCCTTTCTTTCACTGTTTAAGAGGTTCTACAGAAACTTTTAATCGTAATGAATATTTTAAGTATATGCTTTCCTTTAGTATATATATTTATTCATCAGGCAGCTTCTGTGTGGAGAAGTGTTAACTATAACTCTTTTTCCTATAAACTTTGTTTGGCTTCTTAAAATAAAACCCCAAATCCTTCAATAATTTGCTGTATTTGTCCATATCAAAGGCTTATAGACACACGCACTTTGTGTTTTTTAATCTCAAATAATCCTTTAACTCTAGCATCTCTTATGCCCTTTTATCACCTAACATCCCTATTATGGAAATTTAAWTTTTAATATGAGGATCTGAAATATTAAAAAGCTTCACATATTTTCTGCAAGTCATTATTACTCAGGAGACAGAGACGCAGTTTGAACAAACATCAATTTGAATGGAAMCAAACCTAATTAAACGAGAGATAAAGAAGATAATACAGTGCTGTTTCTAAGAAACAAGGAAAAACTCAGAAGCAGTTTTCACTGAAGCTCAATTTACTTTCCTATGATTATGATCATTTTAAATACTCAATTTTAATTCACTGATATAGTAGAACATAAAATTATTCTCCAAAAGAGAATGCATTCTAAGTATACTTTTACTTTGACATACCTAGTTCATTAAAGGGTGACATTTTGGCATTARCAACACCGTCATATCTCAGGATGCCTGAAGGTTTAATTTTTAACAGTTAACTTATAAAGGTTGAAGTCCTTACTTGAGAATGAGGCAATGAAAATGTTATATTGCTCTTGAAGCACGATTCCCAAACTTTTAATAACTTAGAAAAAATACGTCCTTCATTCAGACTATAGTGAACAATTTTCGCACTGAAATTGTATCTACCATAATGTCTCCAAGTGACTATCAAGTTGTTTCATTTTCTACTTTTCAAAGACACCCTATCAAAATATGATTCAATAAATTATTATTTTTTCTCTTTCCCTGATATTTGTTTCTTTTTTTTTTTTTTTTTTTTTTTTTTTTTTTTTTTTCATGAGTATTTTTTAAATCCACACTTGGTTGATATGATACATCTGAATAAATCAGAACACCTCATGACAGGTGTGAAATAAGCAATTGATCACCCTACTTGCACTTCTGAATGAATTACAATTTTCATTTAGCCTTTTGTTTTGTTATATAGACTAGAGTAACTACAGCAG
>NW_028185406.1:1740244-1853874 GCF_003343005.1 Rhea americana | reverse complement strand
AGCAGTGAAAAATAGTAAAAAATTCTGAAATAGTCTAGATGGTGTTGAAGTGTTTCACTTAGTGCGCAGTTTGAGTATGAAACTTATGAAATATAATTATAGTTTAAAAAATAATATAACCTACCAAGCTGACTCAACAGATGCCACAAATAGTGGCAAGAAACCCACAAATAGTGGGTTTCTTTCTGGGCCCCTAAATAATATTTTGTTAAGGGGACAGATCCTGCTTTTTCTGCCTAATTTTTAGAGAATTCAATTTAAAGGTCTATAATTATTCTAACTGTTGTGGACATCAGACTAGATCATATGATATGAGGTYGGCCTGGACTCAAATTCAGCCAAATGAACAACAGCTAGGAAAAAAAAAAGTAGTTCAACATGCAATTAACAGAGAACATGCTAAATTCTGACTGCTTCCAAAAGATACAATTGATTTCCTGTTGCAGCTGCTGTAGAGGTTGCCTACTGCTTAAAGTTAGCCAGWCAAGATCTTTCACAACTGAAAAATTACTTCTATTTTCTCTTATAAAATAGCATTCTAGGGTATCCAAGTAGAAACAGGCAAAATTGAAATACTAAGACAATGGTATAAAAATAAAATCCAGAAGTCTAAGGGCACAAACCTAAACCATTCAGCTTGACCCCAAATAAACAACTTATGATTTTTTTGGTCATCATCTTTTTTTTTTTTTTTTTTTTTTTTTTTTTTTTTTTTTTTTTTTTTTTTTTTTATAATTAATCTGATTTAACATAAAACAAACCAGAAAATGCACTGAATTACAATTTAAGCTGTATTTTATAACGTCGCATCTGAGAACTGTTGTTGAACCATCTTACAACCTTCTAAATCAAACATAAAAAATTGATAATATTGTTACTACAAAAGTTTTGAATGTGCTACACTTCTCTACCCAGTTTTAACTTTCTTCCCTTAATAAATATAAGGACAGATTATAATATACGCTATCAGGAATTCTCACCTTAGTGAGAGCCAAGGCTGTTCAAACTCATGCAGTACACCCTGTTTTCCCTGTCCACAGGTGGACAGAATTTCATTTTTGCAATCTACTTGTAAGATTTTGTCTTTTCCGTTAAAGAGAGGCAGAAAAAAAAGTAAACCTGCTGCACTGAGTGATAACATAAGATTGTAAAGGGCTAGGTTATCAAAGCAAGAGTGTCTAATGTGTCAGGAACTAGATGGATGTGACTTGATTTTACTTTGTAAGCTTCTGAAAAGGTGGTTCTGAATGACAGATCAATCTATATCTCTTCTACTTAATACTTCAAATGTATTTACTTAGACACAAGCTTTCCAAAAAGGATACAAAACATGAAAGCATATGAGAACAAAGGAAAGGAAATGTTTGACATTTCTGCTGATAAAGTTAACTGTATTTTAAAAGCAGCTGCAAGCATAGAAACGTCTGTGTGCTTTCCATAGAAATTAAGATTCAGACTATGTAGTAATCACTTAAAACTTGAAATGTAAAAAAGTAATGAAATTAGAGTTTTTTTCATTAAGAAGAGTCTTTCAAAACTGTCACTTAAGAGGTAATCATCATGATGTTGAATCCAACAAGTATTTATCACTATCTCTACCGAGAGGAAAGCTTCATTCCTATTAACCATAATAATAGAAGGTGTTACATACTTAAGAAATCAAATCAGAGAGAAGTACATATGACTGGAATAAAAAAGTATTTAACCTCCTGAAGTACTCTAAAGCTGCTATGTGGCAAGTCCTGCTTTGAATAAAGGAGAATGAACTGCTACTGATCAGTGGCTTAAAAAACAAATAAAACCTATGACTAAGTTTTTCTTACCTATTTTACCATACTTGTTTGCTATGAGCAGCACTTTACCCTTAATTGTACCTCAATTTCTCAAAGATATTTTTTTAAATCTGTCAAATTTATGGCAAAGATTCACAATAGGGAATTTTGAAATATGTTATATTTTTCAAAATATAACTTCTTTCAAATCCTTTTCCTGTTTCTATTTGTGTCAGCATCTTCTCCCATCTGCTTACCTGTTTTTTGGTGTTCCAGTTAAACTTCTCCAGGCTGGATAGTAATGCAGTGTCTGTTGGTTTTCAAAGGCTACTATTTAACAGAAGATTTTGTTGATTCCCTTTGTAGAGTCACATATGCTATATCACAAAAATATGCTATGCTGCCAGGAAAAGCATTCTGATTTCTCTTCTTGTCYCTGAAGAAATCAGTGTGATTTCTGTTTTGGCAGCAGATACTGAGAATCAGCAACTAGATTATTTTTTCCTTACGAGTTGAGTTTTGGCCAAGAAAATGACAACTAACAAAGGCTAGCTCTACACACCATTTGGGAATCATCAGAGTAAAACAAGCAAAAGAAAGAAAGAGGGAAAAAATCTAAACAGTACAGAAATGTATATAAAGGACCAGCTGGTAGAGTGACAGAATCTCATCCATTTCTGGCATTTATAACCTATTCTTGAAGGTTTGTATCATTAAACTGTAGCTGTTCTTCTAATCTAGGAGCAGTTTTTAGCACYTTCTCCAGCATGTTCTCTCCACTACTTTTCTCAAAGTGCTGATTAAAAAAMACAGTCACTCTGAATTACAGGAATCTTTATACTGCCTTTATGTAATTTAGTACCAGTAGACTAAACATAGCTGTTTTAAATAGGCTCCCTGTCAAGCTCCTTCTCAAGGTATGGAATTAGTGTAGCCAAATGTCACGGGGAGGGAATTCAGAAGGAATTTCCCCATACAAGCCATTGAGCTTGTTCTAAGACACCAATGGATAGTGTTCTGCTAGAGCAGGAATAAAGAATAAACACTAATTCAGACTGACGGGAAGCCTGTATATGGTTTCCCTTAACCCCCTTTGCACTGACATTTGGGGATTGTACATTTATATGTACTCTATTCTCATTCATGGGGAAATGGTCTCCTTTCATAATCAAACTCATTCTATTTTGTGGGGTAAAAAGGATCTCTGCTGTATTCAGAGTCTGTCTGCTGTAACCACTATATTCCTCAACTGACTGGAACCAGGTGATTATTAAACCAAAAGATTATTGAACCAAAATAGAAGGAGGTATTACATATCTATTAGCATATGGCTTTCCACAATRTGGAGAGTTTCCTCTCTACCCCTTCACATAAACATTGTTAAGCTTACTTTATAACAACTGCATCCTGCTTAGACCCATTTCTTTGCAGATGACTGCAAAACACTGGTGTGCACACAGGTGTGCCCAAGAGACACTAGTTTGATGCTCAGGCCTGCCAGACTCATTGCACCCACTTTTCAGCATGCAGAGTAGCAGACGCGCTGCYCACATGCAGGGCAAGCACACTGAGAGTGCAGAACAGCACGACCACTCTCTGCTCGATATACAGTGGTGGATGAGGTTCACTGCAAAGGCAGTTATGTATCTCTTGCTGCTGGCCCTAATATGCCAGCTATAAATGTTAGGCAGGCCAACAACATAGTCATTGCGACCAATGCAGTCAGTTACATACAGGCCACAGTAATGGCAATCGGTCTCTTTAATCATTATCACAAGGCACCTATAGGAAAAGTCTGGACAGAAACAATGAGTGATCAAAAATGAGTTCCAAAGCGTAGGACAGTGCACAACACTGCTTTCAAACAGAGGCAATCCGCACAGCTCTGCACACACGGAGCTCTACTGAGCAGATCCATCTGCCTGATAAGGTCTCATTTTGAGGAAGAAGAGAGAAATGGAATGATATTTTGTGTAAGATAAACRGAGAKGTMGGCTACTGGTGTAGACTGCTTAATCTGATAGAAACCAAAGTGGAAACCAACAGAMACTGCATTACTATCCAGTTCCCCTTTCACCCTCAAATCSCCTTCAGAAGATAGTATCTAAAAATGCTATTGGTGTCTGAGTACTAAAATAGAAGAGGGACTTATCAGATTAGAAGCACTTCAGAAACAGAAAACCTTTGAAGGTCTGAAACATACAAAAAGATTATTGTTCTTAATTGTGTCTTGGTTAAATGAGGATGAAATTGCAACATGGTRAGTGTTTCAGGATTTGAATATCTTCAATGCCACTAGTGGGACCAGTATTTCTAAGTGACCCTTCGATGTTTACAGTTCTCATAGGAGAAAGTTAAATCAGTCTTTATGTAATAAATAATAATGAACAAACTGAAGTACATAAACAAATCAACCCCTTCTCTGTAGTAGGTTGTACTACATAGCATGCCGCAATGTTAAGATAAAGGGGTAAAATTTAATCTATATAGACAATATATAAATAACATGTATATGCACATGTAATAACATGAAATGACTATGATCCTGTTCTATGATATCTTCTGAAAAGAAATTATACAAGACTTAAATCTTGACTGGGATAACTGTTTAAGACAGAATGAAGAGACACGTATAAAACTACTCTAGTAAAGAAATGGAAATACTGCTGAGGCCACAGCACCAGGTGATTTTACAGAGCAATATATATTTTTAATATAAAATACATTTAAAACTTATACAAGGGGAAACAAAAAATGGTATGAACTCATTAACACTGCAATTTAAAATCATAAGACATGGCTAGACACAAATTAATAGGAGAAAGAAATATCATGATAGAAGCATGTGTCATTTCTTACATTTAATCATCAATCAGAATTGAAGAAGCAAAAGAGAGATTTGAAGATTATCACAGGCTGCCTAGCCTGTTAACAGACTGCTGGAATTTTCCCCATGACATGTATCAGAGATAAATGGAGCTCCTCCTCTCCCTGTAATGTCAAAATATGTATTTGTGTCTCAGCTGGCATTGTAGCTATGAACTCCTCATACATCATGAAACAAAACGCCTAGCTACAAAGAACAAGATAATACAGTATAGAGTTAGTGGAGAAATTGTTTAACCACTACCAAAATGTTTAACATTGCAGGTTTGAAGATGGCAACAAGATTTACATACAAACCTAAAAAATTCTTTATGAATGAGGATTATATTGTTATACGTTACTTAAGGCTGAACACTCTCTCATCAACCTTCTGCCTACCRTCTGTATTGTAGAGCGCTTTGGGAGTTTACTAGTCACCTCCCTTAATGCAAATGCAAATGCAATCCTCCTCTTCCTCATAAATTATGGTTATATAGCTGGGCCTAATCCTATTGTGTTCACATGTATATTTATATATCCACAGGTGTGAGCATGGAAATCCCACTTYGTATATATGCGCTATACTAACATACTGCAAAATCACTTCCACTTTATAACATAAAAGAGCTGTTATTTGAAGTAACCCACATAAAATGAAAGGCTGAATCTTTGACTTAAATTCCYAGTGGAGTCATATATCGTGTTTCACTGATGGAGATGAAAATAAGTCTAAGAAAAAAATTCTTTGTCCTACAGCCAGTAGGTGGAAATGCCAATCTATAAAGTTTTACGGCCTTTTAAGTGAGAGACAACTATTAATTTTATTTCCTAAAACATAGACTTTTGAAAGATAATGATCTCTCTTAACCACTAAACTATTCATTTATGAATTTGATACTCCCTAATACAGTGAATTACCTGCCCACTGGCATCTTACAAAGAAACTATTCACTTCYAAAAAAATTCATAATGTCAAAGAAAGTAGAAATAAATACCACTTTCCTAAAAATMTTTGTTTAAAGTCATTTAAATGACATATTCCTCAAACATTTTTTTACCTTAAATTAATCCAAGATTTAATTCCTAGGAGTCCATACAAGTAAATTACAACTAAATTCTTGGTAATCTATTATTCATTTTAAAAAAGCTTCAAAAATTAGACTCACACATTCCATTTTCTTCTTGGTAAGAGCAAATCAGCAAGAAAGTTGAGATGAAGTCTCATGGAGATACAGCTTCAGATAAATAAACAACTAATATTTTTGAATAGTCAATACATTTATAAAAGCTTCATCACACTTCTCTGTTCTTTTAGAAGCTCAAAGGGAAACTCAGAGAACCCTGTTTATTGATCATCAACCCTGCTGAGGATGGGTAAATTCATCAACARACAAATTTCAAGCTTTTCATATTAAATTAAACAAGAGAAAAAAGCTAACATTCCTTTACATATATATGAGTATTCAGCATTTCTGCAAAATTAACAAACTTGATTGACATGTACATGTCCCATCACATTTGACCAACATTTTCCATTTATTTAGAGGAAAGTAAGTGAAAAATGTATTATTTTTACACATCGTTTGACAAGACTACAAGAATTTAAAATTCAAGGAAGACAGACAGCCATACCAGCAACATTCAGTAACACTTACTGGAGAAGTGAGATGTGCCCATTTTTACACAGATTTATCAGAGTCAGAACTTCCCTCATCTCATTTGAYTGTTGCAAGAAGTAGGGCATTGGACTATGTAGAGATGAACCTAGCATTCTTGAAATTATTTACAATTTTTCATACCCTCAAATTGTTTAAATGTAAAAATAGAACATAAAATAAAATCAAATTATCTGATATCMAATTAATAGTAATTTACAATAGAGAATAACATTGCTGTTTACATTAGAAAAMACTATTGTTAAAAGTACTCCATAGAAAAGATAAATTAGTGTACCAAGGAACTGAAAYTATTAAGAGCTCCAGGCTTGTTACATCCTGACAAGATTTTCTTCAGTCTATTTCTCTGGTGTTACAAGTATCATGATTACTTGATGTCAAGTCTATACAAAAATGGGGGGCATATATTGATACATTTACTATGGAGATGTTGGCAAGATATATAAAGAATTTCTAAAGATCAATAGCATTTTATCTGGCTATTCAGTTATTTACTTTGTGTCATTCTCTCATAGTTTATCACTAGCCCAATTGCCTAGCATGACACCTTACCAAAAAATCCTTTTTTCTACATACAGACAGATGGTAAATACAGAGCAGACAAATTACTGAACTGATATTCCTGGCACAGGTGAAAATGTTCATAATTAGTTTTCATCAGTCTAATCGAAATTGCTTTAGGTTAGAACTTAATCACATAACACCATCATTTTAAATAGAGAATAGGTTCCTGACAGAACAATTAAATTTCATTTCTTAAGATCCTGTACTCCAGATTGGTTAAAGGCTAAAATTATTCATTTTATGCATATACACTATTTTGCTCTAATTTTTAAATTATAATACTATTTAGATGTATCAGGAGGACACTTCATTAGCCTGTACTTTGCAATGTTGGTGCAGATATCAGCAGGGCATTATTATATTATTAGGAAAGTAGAAGATCTGTGGTATCCATTAGGTATCGCATTAATAGACTTTGGATAAAGCATATATTTCAGAAATACATTAAGCAATTCTGTGTTCAGAAATCATTAAACTATTGGATAAAGCTGGATAAGATTATGATCTTTTCCAAAGTTTACTTTAACATGGAAGGAAAACKTAAGCTCAGAAAAAATCTCTATTACTTATTTTTATATTTTAATTCTTATTTCCCGCTGGAATTTAAGTATATAGAAATACAAAAGAATGTCAAAACTTAAAAAAAAAATACATAGAACAAATATTTTATCTAGAAAGCTATTCTGTTTTTCATCTTATTTTTTGAACAGCTTTGCTCATAAATTTAAACCTTAGAGTTATCCTCAGTAGCTATGCTTTCCACACATACAAACCTTTTTTCTTTTTTTATATATAATGAAAGGTGTCAGGGTTTTATATTCCAGCTTGTAACATTTCTTAGGAGTGATCTGAGAAGAATATTCCTACTATCTTCATTCAGCAGTTGAGAGTGCTCCATATGGCATCATCACTCAACCTAAATTATAGATTTCCTTAATTTTTGTATATACTTTTTCACGACTTTGGGAGCAACTCACAGCTTATAAGATTCACTGAAACTTAGTCAAAAAAAAAAAAAACTAAGAAAAATATTTGAATGATTATCTTATACAGAACCACTCTGGAGAACATTAAAAATAATTCCCATTGGTGCAGTTAAAAGCTTCTTAATTCCCCTAAAATACACAAAGTAGTTAGTAAGAGGAAAAAATAAATTTTCCTTCTGGGTAAGATAAGGTCTAATATTCTAAATAAACACYGAGAGGAACAAAATTAGGTATTTGTAAAAATAGATCATTAAATAAAATTAAAAAAACGTGTCAATGATGTTCTCTGCYCAAGTCCAAGTGATTTTGAATGACAGGTTGAAACATGATGTTTGCACAAAAATTCTGGTCCCTGGTATAGATCTACCTCAAAATGTTTGTGCTTCAGGAGAATTCAAGGATATTATTCCTTCTCCTGACCTCTTCGCCTATCAAATCTTTAATGGAATAGTGTCAGTCTCCATTTTCTCCACAGCCTAGTTGCATTCCACAGCTATGTCCCAGGTGCTGGTACATCTGTACAAATCCAAGCTATACTGAGAACTGAGGACTTTCCACCCTGTCATGAGAGCCAAGTGTGACAGCATCCCTCCAACAAAACTAATCTCAATGAACCTTGATGATTTTCAAAGCRTCTCCCTTTCGCTGCATTCAGAAACTTTCATAAGGCATATTAAACGTTCATTAAGAGAGTTGCAAACCTACACAAGAATACTGGCCTTAAATGAGTTCTTGTTTATGCAAAGATTTGTAAGAAAAGGATGAGAAAAATGATAGCCATTGTAAACCCTAAAGAAAAACAGAACTTCAACAACATCTTGTTTTGATATTTCAGGTTAAAAAAAAAGAAAAAAAGAAAGAAGGAAAGGATAATGTAGGAATTACATTATTCTATCTTTTGAGTATCAATTTTCCCTTTTTATAAAACAGATAATAGTTATTTATCTCGATTATACAACATCAGAAATGAAAAGGAATATATTCTAATATCTTTAAATCAATGCTTCAGTCACCAGAATTATCCAGTCTGTCAGGTCCATCAGATAACCCAATATGTTTAAATATATATAGCTTACTGTAAAAGCAAATTAAAATARAGATCTAAAGCTGAACTTCAAAGAGGAGAATACCAAGTGAACACAACCAAAGAGAAACAACTTCTCTCTCTTCTACACTGCTTATAGAAAACTTTACTATTCATGCTATTTTGCAATCTCCAAACTATCCCCAAATCTTCTATTATTCTATAGTATGTTTCACTTCAGCAAATTTCCCTATAAGCAGGATCAACTGTATTTCTRCTGAGTCTTCATTCTGACAGAAGCTAATCTCCAATGACAGGATTCATGCTCAGTCAAAATACACAGGAACAAATTCCGACGGTAGCACTATTTTTAGCTACTCAGTATTTTTAAAAAATTCTTCTGTATTATGAATTAATTTTGTATTGTCAACAAGAAAATGCATAATTTTTCATTATACAGGTATAGAATTATTTCAGCCAATAAGTCAACTTCTCTGTAACTATTCAGATGTAACTATGCAAATCCATGTACTCTAGCTTAAGGAGAGGCAAAATCATCAGGCAAAATGCATGATTTTGTTTAAGCAGTATATGATCATTACAAACACTGATTTTGCCTTTTTAAATGYTTTGATTGGCTACTGCTCTCAGAGTTCTGCACCTAAACCCCAAAGCAGTCTCCATCTCTGTCCCAGTTACTGTCCTATGTCACATTAAATCCAAGATGCTAAACAGAACATAAAAGTAATGGGCAAGTTGTATGTGTAGATGGTGCAAAATTTCACCATTAACATTTCAAACAGGTTGCCCACACYGGACATACTTCAGCTGAAGTCAAGAAGGACAACATTGTCATGATAGGTTACTTCAAGTCAGGCACTAGAAATTACCTGCCAGGTGTGTATTTCATATATGCTTAGAAGAAGCAAATGTAATCAAATACAGAGAGAAAAAAAAAAGCTAGCACCATGGGCATCCAGGAAGAAGGGAGAAGAGGGATATCAGAGACAGGAGGCTGTGATGAAGAATCTGTCAGGGAGCACCAAAACTTGTTGATTATATATATATAAGGATAAGATCAAGAACTGGAAAGGAAAAATTAAGATAGTATAAGGAGCTACAGATGAAACAAAAAGATGGAAGAGCCATCAGACAAGGAAATAAGACATTGGACTACACAGGCTGGATTACAAATGCCTTGGCAAAAGACTGGGGRAAATATGGGAGCAGCTGGGGCTTGAAGTTGTGGTTCAGTGCAGATGAGAAGCACAAACAGGAGTGACTGAGTGGGAGTCATCAAGGATCGAAACACATTAGGAGATGGAGGAGGAGGATTGTCATGAGACTTTGGGATCAGCAGAGGATTGAGATGAGAAACCAGCTGGAATAGTCAATAGCCAGGCCTAGTCAAAAGGGAAGGCTCTAGAGAACCAAAAACCTGGGACAGCTGGGCAAACCGTATTCCTGGAGCCCTCACCCAGCATAGCCAGGTCACTACTACCACCAAGCCCTTCTCAACCAGCCAGGCAGCCTCACATAGTAATCTATAAACTATCTATGGCTATAGCAATCTGTAAACTGTGTTCATAACCCAATTAATAATTTAATATGGACTGCTCAAATCTACTTTTAAACCTCTTTTGGTTACTGTTGCAATGTGTTCTGTATAACTCATCTGCTCCTCCTACAAAACTCTTCCTACAAAGAGTTAAACAGAAAAAGAGTCRAAAATAACAGCTTGTGATAAAGCAGTTCCTGGAAGAAGGTAATGTCCAGTTATGGTTAGAAAACACATCCTAGATAGTGGTTAATGGATACTGAAAATACTGGATTTTATAGCAGCTAGCGGGATATACAGAGTGCATATTTGAGCAGAATAAAAATAATGAGTTCTTTGAAAATTTTTGAACGAAAATTACTCCTTTGTGCAATTTGAATTGAAAAGATGTATTCAATTTATTCCCTTTTCCCTAGTTTTCTATTACTTTTCTAAGCTGCACCAGTGGCCCTAACAGCACTAAAAGATAATAAGGGAGAAAATTTTACATCMGTTGTTTTGTTGATAGAACTGAAATTAAAACACGCAGACTATGTATTAACTGCTGACAAGGGTTTGCATGTTTCACTTAAGTTCATTTTGGTAACTACTGAGAAGTGAAAGAGAAAACTTTATGGAGTGTGCGACTGATATAATTTGAGGTAATATAGAGGTAGGCAGGAATGCTTAACCATGATTTCTTGCTTCCATTCTTTTGAKAACTTGAGTGACCACAGCATATCTTGTAACATACTTAAATATTCAAAATGAACAGTGAACCCTGTATTTAAATGGCAGTTCATAATAGAAAGTACCAAAGTGATGGATCACTTTATAGTCAAATATGATAGAGAAATGAGGTTTTTCTATTGTTAACATTTGTTTAAACAAAATACTTAAGACATTCATTCTCTCAGTTAAAATTACATCGTTATTGTCCTTCCAACTGTAAAAAGCTTTCACACGATTTCTCAATTTTTACAAGTTCTCATCTAAGGACAATCTAGATATCTAACCTAATGTCATATCCAAAAACTCTCATCAGTTGTGCCTCTGAATCATTCAAAGCAGCTGCTTAGTGACCCTTTCATCTGATTCCTCATTTACTTCAGCAGCAGCCCCTTCTCAAGGAAGCAGCATCCACTGTAAGATTTAGCAGYAAGGGTGTACCTGAGCACTATTTGCAGATCACCAGGGTAGTACAGAAACTGCTTTTTCTGCCTCCACCTGACAGATGGGCTTCTGAGCTCCAAGGCAAATGCCTGAGTAGGTTCTTACACCGGTGCTCAAGTGACTTCACTACAAGGAATGCAGAGAGCCTAGGATGGCACCTTCATGTTGGTTACCATATCAGCTTTGATATCAACATAAACGCAAACCAATTCTGGCTTTTTCCAGAGGCAGAGTAGCTTCCTGTGAAAGTGATACAATTGCAGAGGCTTTTGGCTGATGTTTTAAAAACATTTTAACAGTCTGGATCCCTGCCTGATTTAAGYTGGCATAGCATCATTGCAGTCAATAAAGCTATTATTTGATTTACATCAGTAGAGGATCTTTCTCAATTTGAGAACAGTTGGCATATACTCATCAGGAAGAWTACCAATCACAGCCTTGACAAGCTTGGTGGAAAGTTTATAAAATACATAAACATATAAATTTACACACACACGCACATATGCACAAAAATGMAGGAAGTTAAGTTATAATTACTAATGCCTCATTTGCAGGGGGAGGGCAGGGAGAAGAAGAAACAATTAAAGATTCAGGTTTTCAGAGCAGAAGCAGCCAAACCAGAGATTTCCTACTTTCTATTTTGATTTTCTTTGCCATATGCTGTAYGATTATGATTGTTTTCTCTAACTCCATGTTAGGCATATCTACACTCAGCACACAGAACATGTTGAGTSATTCTCCTGAAGTTCCAGCTACTAAGCAAGAAACAGTCTAATTGTACCAGAGAAGAAATGGAAACAACTAGAATAATGTTAACAGAAAGTGCTAATGTAATGTTCAAAGAGCCAAGGTGGTTCCCCTGAGCAGTCCTATCACTGCACTCTGCAGCTCTATCAGCTCACTCAGTGTTAGCTCTTGTRTTTCTACATTGGCCAGAGCAGACAAGACTTTGTCCTCTCAGCTCTATTCTACTGCTCATCTTATGCTCCCTCACCCCTTTTACTAGGTGCATTTCCTTTGCTTTCTGCTTAGTTAAACTCTCAGACAAGCCTCCCCCCTTCATAAAACAAGCACACTTGCTCCCATTGTAATGCTCATAATATTATGTACATTGCTTCATGATACGGCCTTCAGGCTTTTCTCCCCTCAAGTGGCAATGACATTGGGCAGAGATCATTTACTACTGTGTTTGCATAATCCTAACACACTGCTCCACATTCATTTTTTTCTTACTCACAAGTGTAAAAAATGTGATTTATAATCATGCTTAACATTAGAAAGAAAACTCTGTATCTCTCAGTTGCTTAAAGTTCTAAGCCTCCATTTATCCCTTTCTGTATACCATAGTTCTTGATGTACTTGAACACTTGCTCATAACAAAAATCATGTAAGAAAAATTAAATATCGATGTTCACAGTAGCATAGTTACACTATTTCACAGACTTTCACCAGATAAGCAATGTTCAAAGTTGCTTGTACATTCATTGATGATGAAAGCTATTTTTCTTTTCAATCTAGAAGAAATCAGACAGGTCATTTTAACTCTGTTTAGCTGATACTGAACCATTTTGCTTTTTATAAGTAAAGGATCAGAAAAAGAAGTAGAAGAGCTGATTACCTGTATTTTTCCTCATGAAGCCTCTGTCATCTTCAATACTGACTTCTATTACATATGATCCACTTTTTAAAAGCAGTAATATTCACAAAGCATTTCTACATGAATAGGAAACACATTTAGGTATCTCATAACAGTTTCCACAAGACTCCTTTCTCATTGAGACGATGAAAATTCTCCAGCTTTTGTTTATTAATATTGCATTATAGCACCTGGAATGTTCATACAGGATCCTCATTATATTAAACTCTGTACTATCAGAAAACCATATTCTTACTTATTTCGCCATCTATCACATGATAGAAGCTTTCCAGACACAGAAGACTGCTATCCTTGGTATAAAGAGTATATTTCATGAGCAAAGAAAACTACTGAAGAGAGAGCAAGAGAGACAGACAGAAGCAGATCATAACCCACCTGTGAGCATAGCCAGGGAACTGGGAACTTTAGAGACATTTTGAGATGGTGTAGAAACTGTGCATACGCCTCAAAGAGGTCACTTCATATATCATATGGTGCTATAGAACAAACAAAAAAATGAAGAAACATAGATCTTATTTGTGATTATAGATAGAATGAATTTCATAGAAGTTAGTGTTTTTTTTTTTTTAAGGAAAAAGATTATAGAGTGACTTTAGGAAGCTAAAAATTTTCTGTAATAATGGATAGGTAAGGTTCAGCAGATTACAAAAGAGAAGAGGAAATGATTGAGAAGCATGGAAGCTCTGTAAATAACGCTAATGGAGCAAAGAAAAAGTAAAAATCAAGAAACAACAAGTAGTAAACAACAGTAATCTCTAAGTATGCATTCAAAGGAGGAAAACAATAGAAGGAAGTCCTCGCAAGCAAGCAGTACTTGCATTTGGAAGGCTGAAAAAATGAAAAAAAAAATAAATAAATTGGAATGAAGGCAAGCATCCAAAAAGATTTTTGCTGTGGTTAAGAAAGAAAAATCAAAAAGAAAGAAAATGCATAAGGAATTTTAGAGAGATACTGAAGTTTGAAAATATTTTGAGAAGTACAAATAACAAATATTTCAGCAAAAGCTGAGCTTTATTCAGTATGCCTTGCTAGTTTGCCAAGTTGCAGAAATGGTAGTAGAGAAAACAGTAGAAATCAAGAGAGGGATGTGGAAAAGGATAAACAATAAAATCAAAATTAAATCAACTGGAAAACATTCACTGTTTTCCTTTCCATGAATCACACATTACATTCCAGGACACATTCAGTCAGTTTAGAAGAGCTTATATCTCTAGTGCAAATAAACGGGCTTAGCAGTAAGCCCAAGCGAGGCAGACCTCTCTCCGGATGGGGCATGTGGAGGGGAGCAGCCAGACGGGACAGAGCTTTATTATCTGAACACTGAGTACCTGCAGCTTTAGGGGRGGGGCTGATTTATAGATTCACACTACTTCTGAAAACACAGTCCTTATGTATAGAATGTCTTTGAATTGATTGTCAGTTATTTCTTGGATATGTTATTTCTATGCTATCATGCTGTTTAACAACAACTGGAAGAAAAAGTGTCTCTTTTTGATATTTATAGAATTCAGGAATTTTGAGAGAGACTAACATGCATATACATTTCTGTTCATTCACGGTTCTGTCAATTCTGATAAATTCATGCTAAAGGCACTTTTCATCTTTCCAAATGTCACTGGTCAGTCTGAAGAAAAGTACAGTGTTGAGTTTTTACTTAAACAGCACAAAGTGCATGGAAGGACAATATGGGCAGCATGCCCATGCTCAGCAAGTGTATGTCTATGTAAAAATGCTCTGAAGATTTTGCCAAATCATTACAGTACTAGTAAGCACAGATACTGCATATGCTGAGATATTCATATCATCAAATAAATCTGAAGGCCACTTTTCACAGTTTTCCTGTAGTTCACATTTATATATGAATTATTTAATTTACATTATTCTTTCAGAGTAAAAAGAATCAAAAAAATCCTTCAGAAATATTTGTGAAAAAAAGACAAAACAAAACATTCTTATATTTTCAGACAGAACCCTTCAATTTCCCCCGTTTAAGTCTTTTAAGTGATACTTTTCTAAATTGTTTCTATAAAAGGAAAAAAACTTGTTCATTTATAAAATGTCAGTGCTTCCCATTACTAATAAATTAGAAACTTTTTCTACCATTTTTGAGATAGAAAATTAGTTGAAATTGATTTGTCAGTATGAACAGTTTCAATAAATCACTAAATTTCACTATGAACTATTAATTCCTTATCAGTTCGCCTCAAAAATATTAACAGTAGTCCTCTCATTTGATACTAAACTATTGATTCTCCTCCATTAAAAGGTTGGTAATGGCCACTATAATTATGGAGAAAGAACATCCTAATTTATTTGCCTGAAAGAAACATCAGAATGGGCTTTCAAAGAATAAAATGGGCTTCTCTACAAATAATCACTATATCACTGTGTATTCAGAATAATAAATATGGTTTATTTAACAGGTTGCCCAGAAAGCTTGTGGAATCTCCTTCTCTAGAGATATTCAAACCCCACCTGGATGTGGTGCTGYCTAACATGCTGTAGGTGACCCTGCCTGAGCAGGCAGGTTGGACTAGGTGATCTTGAGGTCCGTTCCAACCTTACCCATTCTGTGATTCAATTACGATCTCTGTAAATTACAATCAATAACTATCACATTAAAGAAAAAGAGGAGATCAACTTTGTACTGAACACTACAGACTTTAGATATAATTTTATTATTTTACTCATTTGAAGATAATTGTGCAGCCACATATTACACACACCAACTGGAAGAAAGTATCTCTAATTTGTTCAGTATGACCAAAGGATATTTTCTGGTGAATTTTAAATTTCTTTGGGAAAACAAGTTATAGAGCATTAAATTACAGCTATAAAGAGCCAAAGGAACATCAACAACTCAGTTAGATGATCCCCTTGCTCTGAATTAGTAACATATACCCCAACGTCATTAACAGTTATGGCGATTTTCCAGTTCTGAGTGGCAATCAGAGGAAAACTGATGGACTTTGATTCTGGCCAAGAGCCAGCCAGMCAGAAAAGTTTCTGAAAGAAGCTTTAAAACTTCAGAGAAAAGGCAGAGATTTGCAAATTAAGATGAATCTGATATCCCTCCAGTTAATCCAACATGTTTCCTTCCTACCCATTCCTAAGGGAGTTATATGATAGGAGCTCTAAATAGCATGGGAAACAGTATATTCCTGGAAGATAAACAGCTTCACCAAAAGCATATCTTGTCATTTAAATCTAGTCTTTTTAAYGATTGCCAAAGTTAAGTCTAATTTGTGCATTCATCCCCTTAATAAAAATATGTTTGATTCACAATATACTGCAATCAGCGTTTCCATCAACTTCAATGATCTTTGAATAAGAGTTATACAGAGTGCCTTCTCCTCTTCTTATTTCATGACATTTCCAGTTGAAGCTTTTTCTTTAAAAAAAAATAATTATGAACTTCCCTTAGAGAGAGAAAAAGATACTCATTCAGATTCAGTCAGCAATATATACCTTCACAAATTATATCTTCTGTTGCTGAACAAATAGGTTCCAATTTGGGGAATTTCTAATCAGAATCTCATGTACTATGAAGTAATATATTTTCATTTTGATGAAGATATGTTGCATATTTTGATATATGTGGATATTTTTCTACAGATTATATTGATATAATATAATATTCTGAGGATATATTTCAGTAGTATTTRGAAACAAGCTTGTCTGCTTGAAACAAGCAAACTAGAAGGTCAGCTCCTAATACTGTGCTGGATTCTTTAAAGCAAATTCTTAAAGTGCATTCTTTAAAGCAAAGAAAGCTTATACAGGTTGTTCATTGCAAATCTGCAGTTCAAGAATAAAATATTCGTTCAGCATTTTAACAAAAACTATTATGCAAATTTTCTGCTAAGCCAATTCAAAGTCTTCTAATTATTTGAAACTCACTATTGCTCTTGAGGGAAAAATAGTCATCTGCAGTAGACAAACTGCTATATAGGGAGAGATTGTCTATGTATACATACAGATTGTGTGGGTCAAGCAGACAAGAAAGGTGCTAAATAAAGATAGGAGTATTAAGAAGCCTCCTTTGTTGTTTTTTGGTTTTTTTTGTTTTTTGTTTTTTTTTTTTTGTTTGTTTGTTTGTTTGTTTGTCTTTTTAATAAGGGAAAATCTATGAAAGGATTAAGCAGCAGTATGATCTGAATTTTTGGTGAGGAAAAGAGGACAAGAAAATCACCATGGTAAGGTGAAAACTGGTCCAAGGTAGAGAACACTGTCACTTCACATTCAATTGAACTGACAAGATGGTATTTCCCCTCTTTCATAAGCAAAGTTATCAGCATTTGAAATAAGGAGTATTTCAAAACTAATAAGAAGTCAGAAATTAATATTATGACTTGGGGAGTACCATGGACTTCATCAGTGGTCCTGCAACAATGGCTCTTGAGAAGACTGAGCTATTTTGTAATTTTATGGTTTTTTAAAAAATATAATATATGACTAAACAAGAACCTGCTTTAAATAAACCTCCAAGTCACTTGGTATGTTATTCTACTGGGTTTACTAAAAATATGCAAAGAAATAATTTCTCTAAAATGGTTTGAGGTATAATTTGATTTTTTTTTCTTGAAATATATCATCTTACTTATTATATGAAAGGAGTCCGCACACATACATATGTAAGTTYATAATTTATTTTTGCCACGAAATGAAATATTCAATCTCAATCATTTCGTTTTACTTCTCATAAATTTTTTCTTCACACGTCACAGATTTGTGAATTCAATAAATGAACAAAAACTATGATAGCCCTGTCCAAAACCTGATCCTAAGTAAGGTCAAAACACTGTTTCAAAACTGTTCTAATGGAATATTTTATTATATTTTTTTTTCAGTGAATTATCCTCATTGTAAAAAGAATCAACATTTCATAAAAATCAACATTCAAACCCAAAAGTATTTGTTTAGGAATGCTGTCATAATGCTTTATGATTTTTGGTTCGGTTCATACATCCTCATTCCTCTTGTGGATCAGTGAGATTATCGGTTATGTCACATATTACTTCCTCTTCCCTATGAGATAAGGCCACAGTATACCATGAGGAATACAGTGTGCACAGGGAATAGAATATGATATGAATATGGAACTTAGTGATATGAATAGGAATTTAGTTCTAATGATACGATCAGCAACATCTCTGAAATATAATATTCTAGGAAAAAAAATCCACTGAATACCTATTTTCCTTGCTCCCATTAATAAAATCTCTTTCCTTCATTCCACTTAATAAAACACAAAGTGTAGAGGGTTTCAATTTGCACTGGGGATATTGAGTTTGTTTTGGCTTAGGATGAAAAGGGTAAGGAACAGAAAAGTCAAAGCTTTTAAAGGATGAAGCCAGACTATGTAGAGCATGTTTCTCAAGCCTACTTTCTGTACGTGGATATCTTTTTCCCCACTGCATTGAATAAAACACAAGTGAAAAGATAAATCAGTCACAGTTAAGAAGAGTTAACATTTAACACATGAAACAGCAGTAAGGATGATTTGTAACAAATTCCTTTTTTTAAAAAAAAAAAAGGGGGGGCGTTTTACTGTAGTATTCACTGTATAACAACATACAAACTTGTATCTTTGTGTATGCTGCCTTAAACATGATTAACATGTTAAAAAAATGTCTCACTGTCCTTGTGAAGTTGTTTTGATCATCATTTAGCAGTTGCATGTTTCAAGTAATAGGAGCACCAACAGAGGTGTTATGTTATATTCTAACACTGTGTTCTCTGCTCTTCTGTTAATTGCACACTTGCAAGACCAGAAGAATGTGAAAAATTTTCAAGGGTCATTGAAAATAAGTCTTATTTTGGAAGATTCATTTATTATTCCAGACAGGGAGCATTACAGAAGTTGGACATCTMTGTTCTTCAGACTCCTGTTCATCTGCCTGGGAGTGCAGGAGCTGGGAAGCCCAAGCTTTCAAACCTGGAGCAGGTTTGAGAAAGAATCACRCGTATAGGGACATGGAGACAAGGGGAGGAAATATGAGAGCTGTCATGAAACCTGCTTATGTATCATTCTATGTACAATCAGTTTCAATAGGATGTGTCCCCATGAAAAAATACCTAATTTCTTGATTAGAAAAAAATATTACTTACTAACAAATACTTGTTTTGTTGGAAGAAACAGAAATGAATCCTCTTCTGTCTATATATATATATATTCAAGATATCAAAGAAAGAGAAGGATTTAGCTTAAAGATTATGTAAGCAATGTTAAAGAAAGAAAAATGTAGGGGATTTTTTTTTTCCCCAGCTCATAGAAATTCTCAATACAAGAGCTTGCAATTGGTAAAAAAAAAAAAAAACACTGGAACAATGTGAGGAAAACAAGAATGGAAACACAAAATTGTGAGTAAAAGATGTTCACAGTTTGCTTTAGCAATGTCTCAAAGAAGATTTTATTTCAAACAACAGCTCAGTGGCAGAAGGTTTCAGTACTCCACAGTCAAGAGCAGGAAGAAGGTAAATCATCCTCAGCAATAAGAATCGTACTAAAATAATATCCAGGTTTAGCTTATCTATAGATTTAAGAGCAAATCTTTTCTAATAAAAATTATAAATAGAATATCTTACTCTAGGACCCAAACCAAATGGAGGTAAGTGCTACTAGTACATTTCAGATTATCAGTATGTATGCTTTAATATTTCTGTGATATTTTATGTCTGAAAATCAGTTCATTCTTTTAGCATCAAACAGCGGAAAAACACATGCTATCCTGCTTTTAATCTTACTTAAAAGCCTCTACAAAATGTAGCAGTCAAAAGAAAAGGCAGTTACTGTATCATTTTAATTCACTTTGAATTTCTTAATTAGCAAGAAATGAAAACATTTGAAAGTAAAGATACAGTCCTTCAAAACTGTCTCATCAAAACTGTCTCAATAAAGAAAAACAGACTAACATATTAATTGAGAATAGATTTACCCTCTCTTTTACAGAAAAAAAAAATCATATTCAGAAAGCTGTAATTTTTCTCTCTCTCAAACCATAATATGCAAATCCCCTGAAATCTTTTTTCTAAATCAGGCTAATTATATTTGCATTGACATAGCATCCTTCCAGAATTGCCTTCAAAGAGCTGTAGGAGAAAGGCAGTAACTTTACCAAATTGCACACTGAAGGCAATCCTTGCTTCACTAAAATATTCATCTTCAGTAGCTCTCAGGATTGAACCATGTCATACATATGCACCCACCAATTATTCAAGAACTAATCGACATACAGCTGATATACTTTTAAATTGCTATGAAATTGGGGTCAATTTAAGACCTGTTTCATGTACTAATGAAGAGTAAAAGTCAGTACAGTGATATTTATCATAACTTACACGATAGCAAGCAAATATGAAAATAAAGACATCTGAGGACTGGTAAGATTTKTGATATTTCACCCATCACAAAGAAACTTTAACAGTTCTATGGTGCTCTGGCCAGCAATATAGCTTTATCATCCAGAACCAAACTGCACTTTTTACTTTACAAGGTGGGTCTCCTTGTTACTTCATTAAATATTTATAAATTACTTTAAGATCTTTATATGTGAAATGAGATTTTTAAGTAATGCAATCAAGTGAATAAGATGTCTGTACCRATAATATATTTTTGCTTCAATCCTTACTCCACCTTAAGGCTTCAGATTTCTTCCCTGTTCAATTAATGATGATTTTGAATGTAAAAACAAAATAAAATGACAGAATCCTGAACATCCTTCATCCTGCTGTTAACAAACTTGATACAATAATACTATGACACTTAATACTTGGCAGTCAACCAACATGTAAACTCTATATTTACCTTAGGCAAAGGCAAATATAGACTGTGTTAAGTAGTTAATAACATGCTTTTAAGTCCTTGMTATTCAGCTGCCATCAAAATTTTTGGCTCATTTCTCTCTTTTTCCTCTGCAGCCTGATTATTTTCCTGTTCTCTTTGTAAAAACAAAAATTGTAACATTCTTCAGGCTAGGTCCCTAGATAGAGCAATAGAGTCCAAAAAATCAAGAATATTAAGAACCTTATGGAGAGAAATTCTCTAATAAAATTTGTTGTTTCATTTGAAAATAATGAATGCAGAAGGCAGCTAAAGCAGTACTTTCCTTTTTAAGTTGCATAGTGTCTAAGAGCAAGGAAACCATGCTACATGAACAAAAACTACAAAAATGTAGAAAGTAAATAATTGCAGTCAAACAAGTAAATAAGCAGAGCCATAAGCTTTATGACTAAGGAACAGTTTACTTTTATTATCCATTGTATGCAGAACTGATCACCTGCAGGAAGAGTATATTTCATCTTCCACTTTGTCTTATGTAATCTTAGCATAAGGACAAACCACCAAACACTAATGTTTTAGAATCTTATTCCAAAGAAGATTCATTACATTTGAAAATGTTTTCCTTTATTAAATTATATTATTTCCTTTCCTATTTTAATGAACACTGTAATAACTAAGAAGGTTGACATTTACAGGAYAAATGTTTATAACATCAATCAAATATACAGCAATCTATACCTCTCAGAAGCTTTATTTTAGGATACGTAGGCTTAGGGAAAATAGTTTTTGTTGTGCAGTCAAACTATGAAGAGTCTTCACACCTTATATACTTCCAAATAGTAACAACAGCCATGACAAAAGATATCAGACCATGCAAAGAACACAGAGTCAATCTATTTCTGTTTCACTTTTGGTAGGTTTCTGCCTCACCCCTGAGAACCATGCAATGCTTTACAAAATGCTTATTCAGGCGACAGTCAATACAAWGTGGAGCTTCTTACTGCAGCTCACTGCTTCCCAACGCATTCACATTACTGCTACATAAAAKCCACGTCCTGATAACATGAAGACTTTGCTGGTAGCTCACATGAACATGCTTGCTAGACTGTCTCCTGTTTAAAGTGAGCCACATCTTACACTTGGTATTTCAGTGAGCAGCAGAGAAAGAAAAAGCTGAAGACAAAGTGGCAGGTTTTTCTCCCTTATTTGGAGTAGACTGAGSGAATCTTGTTCTACTACGTTCTGTGCTATACCTTTTCTAAGAAAAAGTGTCTAGATTGAAAAGCCATTTTCCCCAAGAACCGAATTTAATCAAAATTGTTTGGAGAAATAGGCAGGGAGAAGGAAAGGAACAAAATTTGTAAAATGAAATGAAATGAGAAAAAAATAATCATTTCAAAACACCTTTTTTCCTTCTTCTATTCCTGTATATACCATATTACAATTATTTAATTAAAATTATTATTCTTTGCTATTTATGAAACATATTGTCAAGAAAGTGGCATGTATTCAAATAAAAATCCTACCTTTGAAGCATAGTGACTTAACACATGAAAGTATGACCATATACGTGGACATGTTTCCTTGATTTTCAAAGTTGCATAAAATAGAAATGTCTTTCTTCCAGAACAATTAGAGTGGCAGCACAGTTTCTGCATCACATGCAACACAACTAAAGTCTTCTAACCACCTAAGGTATTTGAAAATTGCATTTCAGGAGGAACTAGAGATCTACACATGGAAATGYTGTGGAGCAAGAAGAGAGCTGCATGAAGGGGAGACTCTGTAAAGTAGATCTGAATCTATTAAAAAGCAATTGAGAAAAGCACAACCCATTTTTCCCCTTTAACAGTCCTAGTCTTTCTAGGACCCTTCTCTGCAAGATTCACATGGGACAACAGAGACTAAAGAATTTGTGGACAAAATCATCAGCAGTAGTGTAAGAGAAGAGAGAACACATTTTATCCACCTTTGGTCTTGAACAGACCAAACTGCAGTGCTTGTTTACAGAGCCACTAGCATTAAGTCCTGAAAATCGTGATTTTCTACACTCGTATTCAATACTCAGGGACGTTTTGCAAGGTTCTACTGTCCCTCGCTGAAATAAAATGCTCAAAGAATAGGGACAAAGCATTAATATGTAGGAAAGGAAGATTAGGACAAGCTTTGTGGCAGGAGGGAGAAGGAGAGAAGGAGGGAGAAACTCATGCTTGTCTTATATTATTTCAGGCAGAAATAGAGAAAGCCACTCAGGATACAGAAATATGTCAATCATATAGGCCTAGACTTAGCAAACATCCCTATCTGAGAAGGGCAATAAAACAAGTACTTAACTTGAAGTCAGCTGGAGCTTAGTCATAGCATTTAAAATAAAAGATGTGCTTAATTACCTTTATAAACTGAGATTTCATTTTTCTGTTTGCCTGTTCTATATAGGATGACATTACAGTAGAATGGACAAATTCTGAAGTATCAGACTATCAGTGATGATTTATATATCAAATTCCTGCAAAGTTATTGTATTGATACTAATATATTTAACACATTCCATAAAGTAGCAGTATTATGCTCAAATTTTTAACATTTTCAACCTAAGCTGCTGCTTCATGGGTTTAATCTTTGGTCATTACTCAAGAATCAATCATCTATGTGGTATGTTAAAGGTTATATGTTGTTCCTTTAAGTCAATACAATTTAATGTTGACAACAATTAAGTAATCATAATGTCTACTTTTTCATTGCCTGTTATTTTTACTAACTAGCATATTCAAAGGGCATTTATTACATTTCAATTCATTGGCTCAAAATACTCTCTAGAGACTGATCTTTAAAGTAATATGCAGATTTTCCACATGCAATTGTAAAGAAACACTGCCCTCTTCTGTCAGAATGGGATGAATTGGGACTTTCTTTTTGGAAAGCCAAGCTGGATCAGAAGAGATTAAAACATAATATTTTATATAGAAATAAAAAAACTGCATGCTATGTTTAGACAGCAACTTTTCATTTTTTTATTCTTTCTCTTCTATCAGTGGAATTTTTGGTCTTCCTTATTCAAAGCTGCACTTTAGCTCAGTTACAAACATTGAGACATATAGCARCAGTTTTGTAAAATATTTCAGTTGCTCTGTGTGACTAGCTTTACATATGGCAGTAATTTCACAAATTCACGGCCTCATTTTTTTTCTTCTTTACAGATTTGCTTCACTCACTGATTACTGTAAGTGTGCCAATTTTGGCACCTTTATCTGTCAACATAYTGTTTGTAAGATTTTGTTTTTTCAGAGTAGAGGAAGAGATATGCCTAAAACACAGAATCATAGAATCAGTAAGGTTGGAAGGGACCTCTGGAGATCATCTAGTCCAACCGCCCTGCTCAGCAGGGTCACCTACAGCATGGTAGACAGGGTTGCATCCAGGCAGGCCTTGAAGATCTCCAGAGAAGGAGACTCCACAACCTGTCTGGGCAACCTGTGCCAGGGCTCCGTCACTCTCACAGTCACGGTCAGGCAGAACTTCCTGTGGTTCAGTTTCTGCCCACTGCCTCCTGTCCTGTCACACGGGACAACTGAAAAGAGTTTGTCCCTGTCCYCTTGACACCCTCCCTTCAGGTACTTGTACACATTGATAAGATCCCCCCCTCAGGCTTCCCTTCCCCAGGCTGAAGAGGCCCAGCTCTCGCAGTCGTTTCTCGTGCTCCAGCCCTCTGATCATCTTCACAGCCCTACACTGGACTCTCTCCAGTACCTCCATGTCTCTCTTGTACCGGGGAGCCCAGAACTGGACACAGTACTCGAGATGAGGCCTCAAAGAGGAGCAGGATCGCTTGACCTGCTGGCAACACTCTTCCTAATGCACCCCAGGATACCGCTGGCCTTCCTGGCCACAAGGGCACATTTTTGGCTCATGGTCAATCCATCATCTACCAGCACTCCCAGGTCCTTCTCTGCACAGCTGCTTTCCAGAAGGCCAGTCCCCAGCCTGTAGTGGTGCCTAGGGTTATCTTTCCCTAGGTGCAGGACCCTGCGCTWGCCCTTGTTGAACCTCAGCAGGTTCCTCTMYGCCCRGCTCTCCAGCCTGTCCAGGTCTCTCTGAATGGCAGTACAGCCCTCAGGTGTGTCAGCCACTCCCCCCAGCTTGGTATCATCAGCAAATTTGCTGAGGAGGCACTCTGTCCCCTCATCCAGGTCATTGATGAAGAAGTTTAACAGGATGGGACCCAGTAGTGAGCCCTGGGGGATGCCACTAGCCACAGGCCTCCAACTAGACTCCTCACCACTGATGATGACCCTCTGAGCTCTGCCTTTCAGCCAGTTCTCAATCCACTCGTCTAACCCACACTTCCTGAGCTTCTTTAGGAGGATGTTATGGGAGACAGTGCCAAGGTATACAACGCCCACTGCTCTCCCCTCATCTACCCAGCCAGTCTTTCCATCATAAAAGGTTATCTGATTGGTTAAGCAGGATTTCCCCTTGGTGAATCCATGCTGGCCACTCCTGATCACCTTCTTTTCCTCCATATGTCTGGAGATGACAACCAGAATGAGCTGTTCCATCCCCTTTGCAGGGATGGAGGTGAGGCTGACCAGCCTATAGTTGCCTGGGTCCTTCTTCTTGCCCTTTTCGAAGACTGGAGTGACACTGGCTTTCTTCCAGTCCTCAGGCACCTCTCCAGTTCTCCATGACTTTTTAAAGATGATGGAGAACAGTCTGRCAACAACATCCACCAGCTCCCTCAGGACCCGTGGGTGCATCCCATCCGGGCCCATGGATTTGTGGATGTCTAGCCTGCCCAGAAGGTCTCTAATCCTCTCCTCCTCAACCAAAGAAAAGTCTTCCCTTCTCTGGACTTTCTCCCTCACGTCCAGGCTCCAGGATTCTTGAGGGCTGCCCTTAGCAGTGAAGACTGAAGCAAAGAAGGCATTCAGTAATTCTKCYTTCTCTGYATCCCTTGTCACCAGGGCCCCCGCCCCATTCAGTAGCAGGCCCACATTTTCCCTAATCCTCCTCTTGCTGCTGATGTATTTGAAGAAGCCCTTCCTGTTGTCCTTAACATCCTTTGCCAGACTCAATTCCAACTGGGCYTTAGCCKTCCTCACTGCATCTCTACATACTCTGACTGCATTCCTATAATTCTCCCAGGTAGCCTCTCCCCTCTTCCACATTCTGTGTATTTTCTTCTGTGTAATTGTACAAAGCTCTATCATTTTGTTTCTCACAAGTCCCCTGTGCAGATTATAGACTTTCAGAGAGCTCTAGTGAGAATATAGGACAAAGGCTAGCCTATTTTTCTGACCTTTCTCTTGCTGTTCTCACCAGGCAGCAAGACTGTATTTTAACTCTCAGAGTTTTATACTGGCATGCATCACCAGATGTAAAAATACCCTTCCCTCCTGTTGCATCATAGGAATATAGTATTAGACAGTTGTATGAGGTCATGGAAATGATTTCTGAGCTGGATATCATATTCTTCATTCTAAAATTTGTCTTCCACTAATCATATCCATTAACCTAAAAGCTTCATTAACCTGGTATTCTAGCAGAATAATTCCTATTATTGGCTACCAAGCCAGTTATGAATGACATGTGAATGAAAATAAAAGCGACAAAAAGTGTATCATCCATAACTATACCTTMCATACTGGGCAGAAGAGCAGCTGTTTGTTCGAAATTCTGTCAGAACGGTGCAAGTAAAACAAAAGCTAACTATGGCCTTACCTTTTTCCTTAAATTGACTGGTGAATCACCCAAATAGTATAAGAGATTGGCTACCTTTTTCAAGTCACTGACTTGCACAGCTGCTTTGCCCCTCCAAGGGTCTCTCCTCTACCATCCCTCACCAGAGGTATAGTTCATAGCAAATCAGCAAGGTCGTACTGCATCTCACCAACAGACCTTCAACTTTTCTACAAAATAGTCTGATGCTTTCAAAGAGGCTAACTTGCAGCTAATTTTAATTCTGAAAACAATTGTATGTGATATTTCTGAAATAGAAAGCCATGGGCACTCCAATCAAAATTCCCAGGGAACAAGTGCTACGCTACCCAGATGTCATCTTCCAGGTAGTGTACTTCATCTTTTATGTCTAAGCTACAAAATATTGCTAAAATGTGAACTTTATGAAAAGCTATTCTTCACAACATATTCCTTGAAGAATATATTAAACTCAGAAGGATGAGAAAAGTAGAAAATAAAAACAAATAAAGCATATCAAAGAAAGGAAAAAAGCATTTCTGTTGATTTTTTTTTAGATAGACTTTTCTGGATAAGGACTGTAGAACTCTAGTGCATGCTAATAACCAGTAATAAGAAAAATGGACTTGCAATAGCCAGAAGAAATATGCATATAGTCAGAGTAATAGGAAAAATTAATATTTAAATAGTGAGAGAAAAGACACAGCTGCATGTAAATGTAGAGAAACTTCAGATTCCAAGCTGAAACATTATTTACATATTTGAGGTGAGAGCACAGAGCATGTCTACAATCTTTTTTAACTGTATAATGCTTTCAGTTTAAGAAACAAAGCAAAGTGAGAAATGATAACTCTGATCATTTAACCAAATTGCACCCATTCTAAGAGAGGCCAGCAGGAAAACAAGCACATCAAAAGCAGGTAACAGAACAAAAACAACAGTGAAAGAGATCATGCCCTTGTTAGATTTAATATAATGCCTGCTACAACCTTCAGTAAAGTCTCTCTCCAGCCTGATAAGGTTATTAAGACATGATTGAAAAGTTTTTGTTTCCATACTCCTATGTCAAACTACAGTAACAGAGTAAACCTATTTCTGATAAAAAAGGAAACTATAAGGTAGACAAGTGGTTAGCCAATGTAAGAAGGAAGAATTTGGAGTTGCAGTCCTTTTTCATAAACAACATCCCTTTACAGGTCTTAGTGCAGCACTAAATGTGAAGTTACTATTTTTTGTAGGTCTTAAAGCTACTATACCACAAAGATCAGCCTTTTTGCCTATTAAATAATAATTTACAAAGATAATTGATAACTTTGTAAACTGAATCTGATTTTTTTTAAAAAAATCAGCTTGCTTGCAGATAGTAAGACATCTTTTGTAATTACTGATGTTATTCAATTACACTATTTTTTGCATATTGCCATAGGACTCCATATCCTTTCCCTCCTATTAGAATTTCTAACCCAAACCAAAGTTTTTGCAGATGTGTAAAAATCCTAAGTACTGTGAACAGCTAGAATATAAACAGTGAAACATTTCTTAGTCAAAAATGTGTTGTATAATTTATGAAAATAGTTCTTACTCTGAACATTGTAGGTAGTACTTAATTTTAAAATGCTTGTTTGATTTGGCCAATGTTTGGATTTTTTTGCTTGATTGGTTAAAGATGTTCCTTCTATTCGATTTTCCAGCCATAAAATTTCACAGGTGCAGGCATACTGAAAATATTTCTATTATCTATATTTTCTTTAAAAATCTGATAATGAAAAGCTTCTCTAGAGAGTATCTTGAAAGCAATAAAAACATGCATCATCAAATAGTACATACATCCCATTCAAACTAGTTACACAGCACTGAACATTTAATACTTAATGTTTCTAAAGCATATGTTTTTATTTTATAGTAATTCCTTTGGTTTTGCTATCTCACTTCACTACTGTCTCTTCCCCTCATTGTGTCTTCCCAAATAAATTGTGTAGTAATAGAATGGCTACAGAGAATGCARTGTGTATTGTTTGATTTTATGCTCAGCCCAAATAAAACTTCTTGTTTTCTTCACAATGTGTTGAGAGCCTTTGAGATGCAATCCTTCTCCTCAAGTAGAGGAGAACAAGAAGCTAACCAGAATAGAAGAGAACAAGAAGCTAACTAGTGCATAAAATAAGCAGTGCATGCATTGCAAAAATATGTGCAAAATCAGCTGAATTTGTTTCACAGCAAAAAAGGAAATATCATTTATAGACAATTACAAACACTTTTTAATTCCAAATCTAAATTTCAAACTCTCATTGAGATAAAAGAGTAGAAAGAAAGCACATTCCAGATAAGAATGCTTTAAATAAGCTGCTGAAATTTTCTTCATTTATTCTTCATATATTAAAATTATTTTGATGGCTTGCAGAAGCAGAGAAAATCTAAATATAAGGTCTTATGATTCATATAGCCAACCATTAGGAATCCACAGGTTGCATGATCCATGCAATGTTTTCTTGCTAGTTAGTAGTTCCACAGAAAGATGAAAAAAAGGAAAAYGCAGGTTTTAGGCTCTGCTTTGTTTATTATTCAAATATACTAGAAAGAAATACATCCAGCATTGTAAGAGATTACAGTATCACCTATGCTGAGACTTAATTGAGTTAGGTTTAAATTTTAATTTGAAGTGCTCCTGACAGAGAAATTAGCTGAGCTATCATTATCAGTCAGTCTTGATGTTCATGAAATACTTTCTGCTGAATAACTTCTTGATAAGACTGGCCTAAAATTTTGGAACTAGGTCTTTCCTCCTCATAAAATGTTCACAGCTCCCCACAACCTCTGAGACCACAGCAGCATGGCACCATGACCTTTAAGCTCCAGTTTGGAAGTGAGCTCCTCCCAGTGATAACCAGTGAAAGACTCTGTTGCCCAAGCAGCACGAAAATGTCTAAAACTTCATAAGTAAACAGGCAGCTCGGGAACAGGATGACCCTCTTTCCTCCTCTTGTGCTGTGAAGGTTTGGCTGTAGACAAACAGCCTACTCTATGCAAAGCATCTTCTTGTCAAAGGATGACAAATGATAATCAAATGATAAGCAAGCCTTGCCTTAGGTATGACTGTGTGCCCTCTATTTCCCTTGTCTAGGAGGATTTTATTCTCACCAAACTGCATCTTAGAATATCACAATTAGATTTGAAATCCATTTGTATGCATAAATTGAAGATATTACCTCAAATTAACTTACAGAGGCACTGTGGTACAATTAACGGGGTGCTAGATTGGGATTCAGGGACCAGTTTAATTCTGATTTTGCTATTGGCCTGATCTGTAACCTTGAACAAGACACTTCACATTTGTGTGTTCCGATTAATCTTTTCTGTTTAAATAGTAAGGTCATTGGGACGGCATTGTCCCTCATTTTGTGTTTGTTATTTAGCACACTATGACCTGCTGTAATATGCTACTGCTGTAATTCATAAAACTAAATAGCTAATACAAAAAAATTTTTTTTTGATCTAAAAGGGATCATAAAATACAACAGTTACTAAAGATAGAACCTGATCCAAAGGCTTATTAGGTTTCTGATATAGTAAGATTTGGATGAGACATTTTAATAGAGAAATTTAAGAAAAATACCTAGAAATCAATGTGATGTCTGCCCTCTCCCATTTTAAGATTATCTCCTAAGTTAACAAAGCAAAATATTCTCTCTTCTTCCCTGCTCAGTAATCAGCCTTGCAAAGTCAAACTGGGACCTGAAACTCAAATTAGATTCTTTCTGTCTAAAACATGACCAATACAAGCAATGACTGCACTTTTAGCCGACTTGACATGCAGTCTACCACTGCTAATCATGCATGAGCTAGAAAAGAAATTGGGGATCCTACTATAACAACCCTGCACTACTCATAGCAGAAAATGATATCAAAACTGATAGACAGGACACAATTATTTATTTGCATGCACACATTCCTATATTTGCAAAGGTACCAAGGAAAGCTGTTGACCCACATGACAGAAATATATCAGTAGTGAGAGGCTGTCAATTTTTATATATAACCAAGTCACTTTTCTCACATATCCACAGTTAAAATTAGCATGCACAACCCCATATTGCATAGGTTGAATGTAAATGTTTGCAGAGAAGTCCCTCAGGTTAGGCTTGCTTTAAGCAAAAGGCATGCAAATCATTTTCAACATACTTTCAAGCTCAACCACCTAATAGAGGTGTGAGACTAGTACAAAAACAGAAATGAGAAGAACCTGGAAAACCGTATACATGCCTTTATTAAAAACAGATTTTTTTTATTTTTGATAGTATTTCATCAATATACTAAAACCATTACTGACGTATCCAGTACTGCAGTATTGGATTATCTAGAATTACAATGGGTACTTCTGCTCAGAATGTAATAAAGGGAACCAAAGATGAAGTTATCTGCACAAATCTATTGCCAGTGCTAAATAAGGAATACTTACAAAAACAAAAGCAGAGAAATGGTAAGAATTAACACATGCCAGGAACACCAAATCCATTTCTGACAACCTCGATTTTAATTTACTAACAAAATAAATTGTGTATATATACTCTTTGTGAACTGACAACACAAATCATTAACCGCAAATCAATCAAGCTGGTCCATGAATATACCATCTATACCATCTATTAAGTATGTACAACATTTCTTTAAAGAAGAAAAAAATGGAGGCCTATTTAAGTGACTATCTTTTCAAATGCTAAAGAACATGTTCCTCATACTTTTCTGATTATTTTTTTAACTTTCTCAGGAAGGTCATCTAGAAATAGCACTAAAATCAAGGTGTTTCTGGCTGCCACAGCAGCATCTGCCAGCCCAGTCCTGCTCTATGTGAGCCGGATGTGCTCACCCTTAACTGGCGGAAATGGGTGCTGAGAAGAGGGAAATGCAGGGAACAAGATGTGACCAATGAAATTACACAGAAACACTTGGACATACCACCACTGAGTATGGAAGCAACCTGCTACTCCTCTGAGTAAATGTGGAAAACAATCCCACTGTTCCTGATTTTTCTGTCAGAATTTGTCCCTTACTTCACAACTTCACACTGAAAGTTTGAAAATACTTTCCTCTTTTTTTTTTTTTTTTTTCCCCCTTGCAGAGGTCACTTCATTTTCCATGAAAGATGAATAAAGATAAGCAGATGGCTATCTACTTTGAGGACTTTACATAAAAATAAAAACTTTTCCAATATTTGAGTATTTAGCTGCAATTTTTTTGCTAAGTTTCTGCTGCTTTACTCTTGTATTTTTCTGAATGTTACAGGGAGACCAACCCAAAAGTTCAATAGAAATGAATTAACTTTGAAATAAAGCTCTGTGTTCACTATTATATACCTCTCTTTTGTCCATCTTGAAAAGGTGTTAGATAGTTAGGGATGTAAAGTACAGCTATGTCAAATTTTAGTTTTTAGATAGATAGTAAACTAAACATTAACACTTTTGTCATATATGGAAGCAGTACTCTGAATTTCTTAAGGGTCTGATCTTAAACCAAGTACTGTGTCTCTTCTAAATGTAGCAGAATATTCCCAAATAGTATAAAGACCTTTTTCTGTATCCACCTGATGACAAAGAAGAGCAAGCTTTGACAGTCAAAAGTTGGAAACTTCATGATAATCACATCTCTAACAGATCTGAAGCATAATTTTCTCTGTGCAAGATAACTCATTAGCTTCAGTTTGTAGGACATTTGGGAAGTTGACATGCATTAGTGTGTTAAAAGCATTTTAAAATTTCTAAAGCTAAGACAACTACCTACTATTCCGTTATTGCCTCTAGATAACAGATTCTCTACAGTAATAAAATATATCAATGTGAAGGTTTCTAGGCTTTAGGTGTTTGGGTTTTGAKATTTTTTATAAACCATTTTCATTGTTTGAAATCATAAGTATCTGTTTCTTTCCTTTGCAGTTTCACATCTATTTGCATCTAGCTTCCCCATGGCCATGACCTTCTGGAATTTGTACAATTGTTTAATGAAAGATTTCTGTTTTATCCAAATGAAATATTTGGTTAGGGTAGAGGCTGATCCCCAACGGGGAAAAAAAAGAGGCTTGCTTATGYGACTATTTGTGTGCTTTTCTCTACTCCTGATGAAAGGTAATCACTTTAAAACATTAATGCTAGACCACTAATGCATTGTCTCATAAATTTAGCAAAAAYAAAACCAAGAATCCCATGTTCTCACCCTAGGTATCTCATAAATTAAGATACAAAAACTTATTCTCATACTATTTGTTACAGTTTTGGTTTTACTCCACTTTGTTCTATGAATATAAATAACATATTTGCAAAAATATCTTGTWGGAAGAATTTTAAAATACACTTTCCAGCAAGAAGACAACAAGATCTACTCTATGTAGAGGCACTACAGCAAATACTAATTTTTCTATACTGTAATCTCATTAAGGTTTAAGTACACAAAGGTCTTGCAAATCATCCTTTTGGCAAAATCCTGGTCTTTATTAAAGTTACCTTATTTTTTTTTTTTTCTTTCTTTTTTTCCCCTTCAGTGGAGCTCAGATTTCACACTTTGACTGCAGGGACTTTATTTATTACAGTGGATTTATGCATATACAAAAGAATTCTGAAGATCAGGCCATTAAACAAGGATAGACAATAACCTATTCAATTATTCAAGCTAGGAATTGATTCTGCTGTAATACTGTCAGTTTGTCTCCACTTTACATCAGGTTATTCAATTCATACAGGATAAATATGAAATTCAGATTAAACAAACTCTTTGTTTGAACTTCAGTGATTTCAAATGTTTTAAGAACCTTGACTACAAACAGCTTATAGCTATTAGAAGAGCTATTATCCCACTCTGTGGGATATGAGCAGATTAAGATTCTCAAGAATTCCCCCTAAATTAAGATTTCCCCCCAAACATATTCATGGTAAAAAATTACTGATTCTTTCTACTAAATCTGTACTTCCAAAATCAAGCTGAATTTTCTGRAATTAGATCCAGAAATATTGCAGTATCATAAAATACTATACTTTTGTTAGGTAAATAATAGGTAGATTTGAAATAAAATCCTCCCTCTTTAATAAGGGAGGGGGACAAAAAAACAAAAATGATTTTTTTATGATTGTAAAGCAATTTTACAAATGCAAAAATATTCCAAAAAACCTGAGGTAAACTTCAGACCAACATCTGATCAGTTGGATGCCTATGTRGTCAAACATTTGACCTTTTGCCTGTCATTAGTTTATACCATCTTCCTCCATCAGGACAAACAGCAAGAAGCCTATAAAGATTTCCATCAGCATCACTGAAGTCATTCCCTCCTCATGGGATTTCTCTGATTTAATGGCCATGGAAAGTTCCATGAGGTCATTAACCCCCCATAGTTTCTAGCATCCTTCAAGCGCCAYAGAAACCACATTTCTATAGACCAGTAAAATAGTCACCCATTATCGTTATCTTCTCTGCCACTTGTGTCTTGTTTTTAACATTGCTATGATGAAGAAAATCCCACCTCCCCCAATGCCTTTTTCTAGCTGTCCCTGAGAGCTTTATGTAGCCATCCATTAACATCAGCTCATACTAGAGGAAAGAACTGAACTCGGTTAATGTGATTAGAGGCAAGAAACATCTGCAAAACTGTCACATTATTCCCATTTCATGTTCAGAATTACAGCTACTTAATTTTCTAACAAGAAATGGCAGGCARCATTGTTTGCTGTTTTTACTACTGTTGCCTATTCTGTGGAGGCTATATAAACAGAAATGAACAACTGTTCAATAAAATACCAAGTCCAGTTATTTTTATAGCAAGACCACACAGAGAACTTTGTTCARGTTAAATTCCATTTACAGACACTAATAGTTCTGCTGGACAGAGCATAATTCCCTTTGTCATACAGAAATGAGACATCTTATACAAATTTGTACAACCTCCTTCCATTAGCCCTGCATGGGCTTCCAGGAGGAGAATCTGGAACAGCTAGCATGAAATATTTTTAAGGTTTTTATAACTAGAGCATTTCTAATACTAATAGAAGTATTTCCTTACTTATCTTTACAGTATTTTCTTTCAGATGAGGCCCTAGGAGTTTTCTAGGAATCGTAACATGGAACTTTAGCTATACTTTTAGAAATATGTAATGAATACAYACACACACACACACACACAAACTTGTTCAAAGGTATTAAAAATTTATATGCATTGCACAGTTTCTTGGAACAGTACTATTGACATAGGAGTATTGGATAAATTTGGTTTCTGCTGGTGGTCGTATGTTCTACGAAAACCTTGCAGCAACAGGAGACTCCAAAAGCATTTTGCTCTGCACTGTAGGGCTGAAATTTATTTATAAGAACATATTCAGTAAAAAGACCACAACTTTCCAATATGAACGATATTCCTTCCTTGCTACACTGTTCTTGAGCTGTAAAACTTGGATGTAAATCATTTAATAAATTGCAAAATGTTAGACATTAATGACTGAAAAGGCTAATATACAACTTAACGACTCATAAACCTATTGCAGACTGATAAGTAAGATAGTCCTTGTAAAACAGTACTTTATCAGAATTATCCTTCTGCTCAGATTCCTATGTGAAGTATGCAGAATTGCTTTAATAAAAAACAAGAGATATAAATGATCATTCCTTTATTACTAAAAATTAAAGCAACTGTCTTCAGGTAAACAGAGCAACAAGATGAGATGAGTCAAAGATATAATTTAAAAGATAACCTTTAAAAACTTGCAAAAATTTGTGKTACTGTTTCTACCTGGTGCCAGTCACTGTTTTACTTTCAATCACAGGACCCCCACCCTTGACTTACTGTTCAACAAACCAAAAAGACAACACACAACACTTCTCTGAGAATGGTTATGCTAACTAGATAAACCAGTTGCTTGGCAATATGGTTATTTTGGAGGCATTTCCATTTGGGACTAGGAGGCTAGGTAGAATATTCTGCTCTTCTGTTCTGCACTGGGCAGAGCAGCTCCTCAAGGAGCCCTGCGAGTGTGGGCAGCCAAGAAGCACCGAGAAGCAGAGCACCACCACTGTCATTGCCCTTTCTCCAGCATAGCATGCTCTACCACCCCTGACAGCCAGCCAAGACTGAAGCCATCACTTGAAAATCTTTTTTAAGACACATAAATGAAAATTTGTGCTCATATCAGATATACTGGAAAAAACTCTAGAGTAATTACCATAGAATCACAGAAAAATTGAGGTTTGGAAGGGACTTTTGGAGATCATCTAGTCTAACCCCTGTCAGAGTCAAGCAGGGTGACCTAAGGCATGCTGTCTAGGACCCTAATTATTAAACAAATAGGATAAAGAAAACATGACACAAGTCGGTTTGTTCTGTGAATACTCTAACAGACCAATCACCGTTGATACCTGCTCAGAATGYGCCTCCTTTAGAAAGAAATAATCTTTATTAGGAGACACTGAAGGATTTTCCTCTGTCATTTGTTTTTATCATCAGCTACAGTTACTATTTTCTTAACTTCACATTAGTAGACCTTCACAATATGATAGTTTCACGACCTTCTCAGTGAAAACAAGCTTAAGCTATACTGGAGTAAAAGAGTGCTGCTATTTAATCTCATCTCATTAGTAGCCAAAACATACTTGTCTCTTTTCCATATTTGTGGAAGAAGATATAAATTATTCTAATCCTATTTTAATTAAAATTCTTTTGTCTTAATAAGCAAATGTTTTATAAGCAGAACACACATAGAGGAGATTGTCTTTAAACAAAAAAGAGAATTATCACAATATACTGAGACTTTCAGTTATAGTTTAAAAAATTACACATATTTCATTTCCCGTCACCTTTTCTGGTTGTTTCTCAAGTCATGTTTACAGGCAAAATCCATTAAAGGACATTGATAACCTCAGATACATCAGGAATATTCTACTTATTAGTAAAGCTTTGGTTTCAGCTGGTGCAGAGAAATCCCCCAACCTCATCTTTGGACTGTACAGTCCCTCTAATAGCATGCCTGCAAAGAGTTAGTTGTCTCAGTAATCCAAAAACCACTCATTCGCTGCACGAAGAGCTGTCTAGAYGTCAGTAATGGAAAATGATGATCATATGTCTACATCTGAAAACTTGTATTCCCTACAGAGTTCATGAAGGCCTATAAGAAAGTAATTTCATGTATTAATGGAAAGAACAACCACACAGAGGAAAGATATAGTCTCATCAATAATACCATCTTTAAAGAAAACAAAACAGGTTTTGATGTGAATACATGTTAGGAATACACCCTCTTCCACAGGCAACTGAGGATTTTACTAATGATTTCTCTTCTCATGGACCAGCTTCACATCCTTATGTTTTGCCTGCATTTAGCTTCTACCACTGTCAGTAAGGACATGTTATGACAAAAGTAAGATAAAGAAAGTATGATATCACAGTCTCCCCCTAGTACCTATCTGATGTTGTTTGACTGTCAGAACATTGCCAGAGGTTTTTTTGGTTTTGTTTTTTCACAGAGTTACAGGTATATTATAAACATTCTCAAACAGAAGAAAAAAGGTTCAGGACAAACAAAAGCTGGCTGGCTGTTAAKAGTGTCTTTTGAGATACAGACATCTTTAGAAGTCAGTGTAGAGCTAAGCATTGACACTGCTAAAGAAAAAAAAGATTCACAAGCTGTGTAATTACCTTAATGTAAAAGCCACTCATAAAAATGGATAATCCTTGCAAACTAACTGCCAAATTCAAGTGACAATTTACTCCAAAAAATTGARTATTTTTACTAATATCTAGCAGTAATAGAAAATATTTAACACCCTTAGARGTAATAAGCTGACAAAAATTTTTGATGCTAGAGAGAAGCATCTTTGCTGTGCAAATGACCCAGTGAAAAGCAAGACATTCTACCTTGAGCTTTCTTCTTGTATTTCCATAAAGGTCTTGACACTCAGACAAACATATTCATAAGACTGGTACTGCAACATGGCAATAGATAGCTCATTAGAGCACTTGTTCACCACTCAATTTTCCTAAATCTCCTATGTGTGTTTTGTACAGTTATATAATGAGCTTTGAAGTGCTCATAATAGCCTATCATCTATATTTCACATGATACAAGAATGGTGGTAGAACATTGTTGTTATGCACATTAGAGATTCAATGCCATACTCAATGGCTTTAATATTAAAAGAGAGGTTTTACTATTAAAAGAATTACCTTATTGCAGCACCTTAGAAAACTTTTCATCTCAAGTATTTAAACTCTCACCTCTCATTCAAATAACACAACTCCCCCTACTAGCCTTTTTCCTCAGTGATTTAAACCTCGTAAGTAGGTTTGATTCTACCATTCAATCTACAACCCAGATTATTTTGTACTTTACAGAAGGAATAACTGAGGCAGAGTTGAGCTGAAACAGCCCATTCCCCCTATGTAAAAATCAATACCATGATACTACAGAAAAGAATATATGTTTCCACAGTACAGCCAATTTCACAAGTAAACCCTAGYCTGACAGAACCTTGATTCTAATCCTCAGGAATCTAAACCTATTGCAATAGCTAAATCCACTAAGTATCTACAGTAGGCAAACAGCTGGTGAATGCCTTTATCTTACTGCATCAGTCTGCCAGATATTGCGCAAGGGATAACTTGGCAGTTGCACTCTTCTGTATGTTACTTTTCATGCAGCAAGTACACATTCTGCTTTTACAAAGGAAGAAAATATACTTGTAGTCATACGAAAAATAAAGCAAAATAACCCAACCATATCAAATTATTGCTTATAAGAGGCATTTCTGACTTACTTCTTTGCTGTTGTTTTGCAGTCTTTGCACCTGCCATCCTTCTCACATCTCCTTTATCTTGTCTCACATCCCCACAGATCTGTAATGGATATTTCCATGTTCTTGGGAAACTGGAAATACTTTTTCTTTATGGTAAAGAAGGTAAGAGCCAAGGCATTCTTACTGAAGGAAATGAGCAAGTTCATCCTGTTCTTTTTTTYCTCCCCTTGTTCCTGCTTTAGGGCATCAGTTTCCAAAATGCCTAAGTAACATTGGTCTGCATGGTTTTAACATGAGTTCAAGGGCAGTAAAAGACCTTCTACAGTTCATTAGAAGTGACCTCCCCTCATCCCCATAATGGAATATGTATTTATAAAGCAGGCATTAACCTGCACATATCTTTTTTGATATTCAGTTGGTGATGCAGTCCAAWTATTGTTCTGCATCAAAACAAAAGGTTTTGTTTGAACCTTTGAAGTTCAAAAAAAAAGTCTGATAGTTCACTCGGAGTTGAGGGCAAAAAACACTTCAAGAACAGCATAAGGCTGTCATTACCAAATTCCTACAGCATTCTTCCTTCCTCCTCAAGAGTATTGCAAAATAAGCAGCTGCAAAGCCATGAGATATACCATTTAATGTAAACATCAGTGAACAGGATTTGTTTAAATAGAAGCCAGTTTATCTGCATGTATTTAGATGACCACACTTGACATGATCTGTCATGATTTCATCTAGCTCAGTTCTCCCAAGATCACTACCATCCCTTCCACAGGAAGCACAGCACAGCAGATGAAGCTGCACAGGCTGCATTAGTTGCATCAGATGGCTAGGAGGGATAAAGAGCACTATATTCTGGTGTTCTTAGAAGTACAGAGAGACTGTGACTCTAAGTGTGACAGACAAGGATTATCTAACATTTAAGTTGTCTAAATCCTCTAAACAGCCAAAAAGCTAGCTAGCTAAAGACACACGTACACACACAAAAATAAAACCCTGAAAAAAAAAAAAAAAAAAAAAAAAAACAGACATGGCCTTGTTACTTGTCTATGCCAGATTCCAGGAGGCATTTATGTTTCCTGTTGTCAGAGAGGAGAAACTTGCCCTGTAGCACTGACAGTGTATGGTGCCTTTTCTTTCCTATAACACGAACAACCCAGCTGTGGGTCCTCATCCTAAAAACAGGTAAAATCAATCAACCAACAAGTGTTTTGATGAGAAGCTCTGAGGGATTCTGTACAGAGTTCTCCAGAGGGTAGTTCAGATCACCTACTATAGTCAGACAACTTTTGTCACATATTTATACTATTAGTTGTCATGACAGTACAGATGTACCAATAAAATCCCACTCTTGAGCCTACACTCACTGGCTCTAGCAAAGAATATTAGTCTTCCTTGGTATTTCCAAGAAAACAGTAAAAAAGATCTTGAGCTCTTCAACCAAATACAGACATGACAGTTTTCTACATATTGTAACTTCTTGTAACTTCTCAGGTGCCTTGGTGTCCCATTTCACAGCCTTTATCTGCTATACAAAAGGTGTAAAGACATACCTAAAACAGACCTAAAGATATGAGAGCTTAAACCAAGGTTCTCACATASCTCCAGAAGTGAGGATAACCTTTCCTCAGGAGTAGTAACAGAACCACGGGCTCCTGGGGCAGTTTATTGCTCTAGAAACAGAAGTAGATAAGCCAAGTCAGATGGGGGCTCTGCTGCCTGGCACAGAAACTCACGGCAGCCACCTCACAACAGCAGTGGGAACAGGATGAGCGTTGAGAAACCCCTCTCCCAGCAACATGGCAGCACAGAGATTTCATGGTAGCTCCTCTTTAGTAAACCCTGTTGGGCTTTTCTTCTTTCCTTCATAAATTTGACCACCAGCTTTTTTTTCTTTTTTTTTTTCAATCTGTACCCATCTTCCACATCCACAATATGCTTTGGCTCTGAGTTTTTCCACTTTGCTACACAGGTGGCAAAGCAATTCCCTGTTTGTTTGAACTTGTCAGTTACTAGTTTCTTTCCTCTTACTTCTTGTATGGGAAGAAACAATGAATGGCTGTTCCCCATTCATCCTGTCAGCTCATGATTTTAAAGATCTCAATCTCTCAGGCATCACTTTGCCAGCCTGGGAAGTCCTAACAGTTACATTTTCCTCACAGAGCAGCTCCCCACTGCTTCAATCACCCATGACACCTCCCCTTGCATGTTTTTTGTTCTGTTCTTACTGATGTGATGAGAATGCCAAAACAGCAGACAGTAGGTGAGATGCAGGCACATTAGTAAAGCAACACAATGAGATTTTTGTTTCCTGTCTTTCCCTAATAATTCTAAAAACTGTCTTTTTGACTGTTCCTGAGCTTTGCACTGGAAATTTCACAGAACTCTTAAATTCTAGAATAATTTTCCTGACTAGCAATCCAGAATTTACTACCAAGTACAGAAAGTATGAATTCTTTGAAACATGCTCTAGATGTGGAACAGCTGCATACTTGTTCACCAGCTTCAAAAGGAGAGAAGGAATAAGATTGAAGAAAAAAAGAAAAAATATAGAGCAGCAAATATATTTTCCTCTCTGTTTATTCTTAACTAGTCTTTTTTTTTTGAGGGAGGGGGAGGAATAAAGCCTCTATGCTCCTTTTCACAGTTATTTTGTCATAGTCACTTTAATATTATCTTCCCCCTCTGTTTCCTCTTTCCTAAAAAAACACAGCAAAATCCTTCTTGATTTTGTATATCAYTCCTATTCTGAAAAATGAGAGGAAAAAATAGGCTGGGGGCCCATAAACTTGTAGAAATAGTGTGTAATCACCCTGTCAGCTCCTCAGAAAACTGTTCCACTGCTCTGAACTAGCTGCAGTCAGACAGGAGCAGTGACATGTAGCAAAACCTCCTTGAAAGCCAGCAGACTCTTCACCAGGTTCAGAAGAATTATCCAACAATTTTCTCCTCCCACAAACACCCCTCATATTTTGTAGAGAAGAAAGCATATTACAAGAAAAGAGACAAATTTTTGAAAGAGAAACTGACTTAGTAAACTATGGTCTCAAAAAGCAACTGGTATCTTTCCTGTTTTCTTGTTCATGAYATGGTAAGAGGAAAAGGCATGTTTAAGACCTTTAGTTAAGCAAGTTTCTTTCAATAGTCCCATAAAAAACATGAGATTTTTCCCACTGTTTTCTTTATAAAAGAAACATATAACATGTTTTTTTTTTCTAAAAGCTACTTATTTCTAGGCCACTATTGCTATGACCTTTTGTCATGATTTTTTAAAAGCATACAGTGCAAACAGAGGTAGTGGTATCTAAGTCCTTAGAGATACTATACTCATGTTGCAGGTCAAAGTGGCAATCAAGTGAAAGTCAATACAAAACTGTTAAACTTAACCTTTTGACTTCTTTTGCATAGAATTTTTCAAACTTTGCAGTTATTGGTTGGGTTTGGGGTTTTTGAGTTTTGTTCTCGTCCAGTTGTTAGCATGAAGAACTTTTCATATTACCTTTTCAAGAGTGTGCTGTATGATTGCAGCAATTTTAGAGTGGCATTCATGATGAAGGCAGTAGTTTCAAGAATAGCCAATTTTTAATCACACAGCTTTCTCTATGTGTTCCCTCTGGTTTATCAGAATGCTTCAGATGAACAGTAGGACAGAAATAGCATTTCTAATTAAATATATATTTAAAGACAGAGAAGATACTTGCTTATATTCAGCCATAGGTCCWGTCTTTGTGGGTAAGAAGTGGAGCAGGAACAAAATCTATGTTCTTATAAATAGAGGCAAGTAAAAAATTGGAGTGAATTTTCTTTTACCAGTAAGTCTTGAAACTATAGTTCAAAGTCTTGAACTRTAACTGCTTGTGAAACCTAATGCTGTACTTCGGTCATTTGATTTGTTCTCCTTCTGCTTAGAAAAAAAACATGGTAACAATGCCTTATATAAAGGAGCCCTATAGAAATTGTACACTGGGAAACAGAAGCTACAAGAACACTAGACTATATGCTGATTGAATTACTGAAAAGAACAGAGTGATTCTGTACACAGCAATTACTTGCTATATTTTTCTTTGTGAATTCAATTCTTAATATAATTGGATAGCATTTCTTTTGGTGAAACAGCTTATTTTTGGTAAAAGTAGTAGYTGCAGTTAAAAAGAACTGGATTCTATAGAATTGGGTCAAAATGGGGAGTTATGATTGAACAGAAAACATTTAAAATGTAATTCCTCYCTCTCCCTCCACACACAATTTCTGTATTTCTCTAAAACAGGTATCTTTATATTTGTATGATTTATAGGACTTTGGCACTTTTAAGTCTTCTAAGGGGATGAAGAGTGTGCCCCCTGCTCCAGTCTCCTATGAGATCCTGTGACCATCAGAAGAAATTGCCCACAACATGGACTGGGATCCAAATCCTATCTTTTCTCAATTCAGAGCAAGTATTTGAATGTGTATCTTCAACATCTAAAAGCTATAGCTCCTGTTCCTGAGGTCTCACTAAACTTACAGCTAATTTTGTCTGATCCTGATCATGCACTAATTGGAAAGTCTAGAAACAAATTGCTTTATTTGACTCCACGCCACACCCAGCCCCAGACCAAACACAGTTTTTGACAATTAAAAAAAAGATCTTTCTCCTCTCCTCCCACCACTTTGTTTCTTTCCCCCCCCCCTTTTTTTTGGGGGGGGGGAGGTTCTGTGCCCTTTTTGTTTGCATTTCTGATCCTTGTGACAGTAATTTACAGTTTTATATTAGAAGGATACAACAAAATAATAAAAAAATAGGTTTGTTCYAGCAAATGCATGTACATCACTGCACTAAAATAGCAATTCTGATCTAGAAACACCATCTCCCTAAAATGCAGCTCTGATCCTTGTGAACATTTGGTTTCGTTTTATTCAAGATTATATTGAAACTGACTTCTCCCAAATACAAGAAGATTGTACTTACTGTTAAAATGGGCAGAGATAAAGACCTCTAATCTGTTTTTTATTCACAAAAACACATAGTACAACAGTCTGCTTTTCATACTCGCTGACAATTTGAGTCGCTCCACTGCAATACCATATTCCAGCAAGTTTCTATCATCAGCAAGAGGTAGAGTGTTCTTTTTTGTTGTTGTTTTTTACAGATTTTTTCCCTTATGCTTTGATTTGGCGTGTTTAATGGGTCTTCTTCTAAAACCCTGGCAATTTTGTTACTTTGGAAATGTCCATCGCTAGATTAGTTTCTTACTCAGTACCTGTTTTCCTGGTGATTCTCTACCCTCACATCAACAGCAGTGGTGAGTTATAGACCTGGTTATAGGCAGTTTCTTGTTTGCATACAACCTTCTGAAGGCCAACAGTGAAAAACACAGACCAGGCAAGTCAGTTTTCACCGTCTTAAGCTGTCAAGCTTCAAAGCCTCAGCAGAAGTACTGGAGGCTAGTCACAGACAGAGGATGAAAACATTGCAATAACTGCCAACAACGCAAGTTTTCAATCTCAATTCTGAATACAAGCAAAAAAATGTTTATATACAAATATTTACAGTTTGTACCAGTAAGGGTGGCTGACACCAGAAATTTCTTTATTTAGWATGAATAAGAGGAACTTTAAAGAASTGCATTAGAAACTAGAATGAGTTCACTAGGCTGCCACACTTATCTCCAATCATGCATCTCTTCTGCTTGCATATTCATAATAGCCTTTAACGTCGTAAGTATATTTCCAAGACAGAAATTCTTTCTTTAACACCACTTCTAGAGATGTGGGAGTCTTCTGTTGTTCCTGCACAGGAACAACTGCCTAGAGTCTGAAATTAGTACTAGTACTCTACAGTTTCTGCCATATAGCATTAGACTGGTTAGAGGCTTTGAGCTTCCATATTACCATTTTATTAACCAGCACTGAAGTTTCATCAGTTTCAATGAAGTTTCAACATTTCAATGGCCATTAAAGCAAGAACTTACAAACACATTTACAGAAAAATTATGTTGTTTTTGCAAACACGAACAATGAGATTACACAAAATAAAACCTTAATGCAAATTACTATTYAGGCTTCTATATTCTCCTAAACATTCACTCTGGCTTAGGGTTCTCCCACAGGATGTGAAATTCCTCTTCCTACATATCCTTCTCTTTCTCTCTTTTGCATCTTTTTTTTTCTTATTACCTGCACAGGGTCTTGGGTGAAGTTTTAGCTATSTCTATTAGATTTTTAAATCAGCCTTCACTGGGAAAACACTGGAAGCACTAATTATCAGGTGAGATGCTTGAATAGCTTGTTCTTAGAGCTGAACAAAATATACACAAATAATTGATAACCTGACATATTTATGTTAAAACGTGACTCTGCTAGGTCAAAATCTAATATAAAGTTTGCTATTCATTCAAAGGTAGGTCACTACCTGTAGATCACCATTCCATTTTGCAAAGTTCACCAATAAAAAGAGAGGCAGACACTAATAAATCTGCTTAATACACTGCAGAGGTACCTCAACACAATTTTATTAAAATAAAAAGTCCAAAAAAAAAAAAAACACACACACAGAACAAGCACAAAAAATCAATTCTCCTCCCCAACTCCCCCCTAAAATACAAGACATAATACCTATTTTCTGAATTTATCTCAAAAACTGAGCAAACTAATTATGAAAGAGCCAATGGTCATGAATGGTATAAGAACAGAAAGATAGGAAACCCACCCACAGAATTTTAGCATTATCAGTTTGTTCTGATACTTTCTCATTATCAAATAAGGCTTAGTTTCACACCCAGAAGCTGCAATGTATTTTCTAAACAGAAAATTTGACACTAAAATCTTTCATAGATAAGCCCCAATAGACATTTAATTAATGATTCTGCTAACTGATRAGGCAACTGATGAGCTCTGAAGTTAACTATTTTTTTCAGAATTTATGTAAGTGATTTAAAATATATATATATATATGGGCAGAAACTAAGTTAGTTGCCAGTCTAACTAGGGATAGGCTATTTGTCACAAGCCTAGACACATGCAGACTAYAACACATGAGCTTGTTGAAAAATGTATTGTGCAGAGATACAGCTACTACAAGCTTAAGCTTGTATTCGAGGACTGAAATATTTCCAAAATGGAAACAATTAGATACTCAGCAACACTCAGGTTGGAAAGCACATGAAAAAAAAAAGAAGTTAATGCATTAAAAATGAGGTCTTYGAAGAGAAGAATGTGCTGTGGAACTGCATATAGTACTGAATTACTATGATACGCAGAATATTGTGAAGCATAAGAACTCAGCAGGGGAAACTGAAGCAACCATTAAAATGGAAGGTTAGACTAAAGCAATTCATGTTTCAGACGTATAGGCAGTGCTTCCAATATAGATCAGTTCATTTTTGAGCCATTTTTATGGTTCAAAGGTTCTTGAGAGTACTCTGTATAAAGAAGTGACAAATGTATGGGGGTTTAGGTACGATTTATTCAAAATTCTAAACATACTGAAGTTGCAGAGTATGATCACACAAAATACTACAAACTCCTCTTTTCTGGAACAGATTGATTTTTTCTTATGATTTTTATAAAGTAAGTCAGATCACACACACATATGTAAATRCCACACATCTGTAAATAAATATCAGACTAATTTATCACACATTTTGCTTGTATGTGGTAAGTACTACTCATTCTTGAGAAACACTAGGCAAATTTGTCACTGAGCTCTTTCTAGATAGATTGAACCCTTGTCAAGTGTGCCTGTTGTTACTACAAAAAACCTGTTGCTGCAGTCTGTTTGGAGAATGAGTCCTTCATTCTTCAAAGAAAGAAGTATTGGTGTCCTCCTGTGCCGCTCAATAGCCTTGTCTGTTTGGGGGGGAGGGGGAGCTGGAGGCGGGAAGGTTTCAGAGGGCTTGACAGCTCAACTGAATTTTGAAAAATGGAGATTTACAAAACAAACCCAAAGGAAACAGCAAAAAGTTAAATAAAAAAAGACACTGAAGTTGAATTACAATTTGTATGATGCTTTTATTCAATGAGTGAATGAATGTCTAGGAAGTTAACTGTTCTAAAATGAAGAAAAGTAATATTCCCTTTTACTAGTGTGTAACTGCTTGAAATAACATTGACTGGTCCAAGTTATGACTGATTAGAACTAACAATTCCATATACCAAGTAATAATTTTAGGAAAACGCCATGCATATTTCAGAGCTTCTGCTGATGTGAAACATTTCACAGAATTAAAGTGCCTTCTATGATGGAATGACTGGCTGGGTAGATGAGGGGAGAGCAGTGGACATTGTGTACCCAAAAGCAAGGCTTYTGACACTGTCTCCCATAACATCCTCCTAGATAAGCTCAGGAAGCGTGGGTTAGACGAGCGGACAGTGAGGTGGACTGAGAACTGGCTGAAAGACAGAGCTTAGAGGGTCGTCATCAGTGGTGAGGAGTCTAGTTGGAGGCCTGTGGCTAGTGGCATCCCTCAGGGCTCACTACTGGGTCCCATCCTGTTAAACTTCTTCATCAATGACCTGGATGAGGGGACAGAGTGCCTCCTCAGCAAATTTGCTGATGATACCAAGCTTCCTTGTGAGAGTGACGGAGCCCTGGCACAGATTGCCCAGAGAGGTTGTGGAGTCTTCTTCTCTGGAGATCTTCAAGGCCCGCCTGGCTGCAACCCTGTCTACCATGCTCTAGGTGACCCTGCTGAGCAGGGAGGTTGGACTAGATGATCTCCAGAGGTCCCTTCCAACCTTACTGATTCTATGATTCTATGAAAGTCAAGTAAGAAGTCTTCCCCTTCATGCCACTAATTCTGAAATAAGAAAATAATGAGCTCTTAAAACATTATTTATACAAAGATAAATTGCCTCAGATTTAACACTAAGCAAAATAAGTAGAAACCTAATCACAGCAAAAAATATTGAGAACCAGTAAATATCTTTAGAGCCTAAAGTGAAGAAAAAGAGGAGCCACACATTCATAGAGTTTTGAAAGAGTTAGATGATTAAATGACTAAAAGATACTTACATTTTAACAAGTCTTTTTTTGGAGAACTAAACCTCGTGTGGAGATGCGGTGCAATTTTATGTGCATTTGATGCTATGCCTAAGTTTTAATAGACACAAATGTTTCTGAATACAATGGTAAAAATTCTAGTTTTGGAGACAGGAGAAAATATTTATAATAACCATTATGAAGTATGTTTCATGTCTGATCACTCAAACAGCTAGTTTTCTTTACAGCCTTCAGATYAATAAAAATCTAACAGTAAGATTGTGACTAAGTTTAAAAAAGACTAGAACCCCRGAAATGTGGTCTCCTCTGCAATTCCTCTGGATTCTATGTGAAAGTTAGAAAATGAGAGCAGAGGAGGTATTCACATTTTTGAAGGAGAAAAGGGTTGATTTTAAATTAATGTATCTTAAAAGTCAGAGTTGAAGTTGGTAACATATTAAAGGTACCAATTTGTAAAGCACCTCATGACATAGCACCTCCTGAACCCAGAAACTTGAAACTGAGGTCAGGAGAGACAAAACTCAGTACTTTATTTTCAGAAAGAGGCATGTAATAATTTTTGTCCTGAAAAAMACTACTACTTATTCAACAAATAGAKAAATTATATCAGAAAGAAATGATTAAAAATCTGTGTAATATCACTGTTCTTAAGTAGTAAGAGGTTTAACTCTTCATTAAATACCCAGTAGCCTGTTGCTRCAGGTACAGACAAAATTCACACTTAAGGCACTGATCAAAAAAACGAATAGGACTTTGACAATTTGCAGGTGTCACCTATTCTACAGCAAATAGAAATGACTCCTTCGAAGCATACTTTCAACTTTTACAAAAGAGCCACATTTCTAGTTCAAGTTAAGCAAGTTTTTTTTTTATTGTTTTTTTGTTTTATTTTTTTAATGGGAATTACATATTTATAATGAATAAAAACAGACATTTACCAGTTAGGATTGCAAGAGTATTAAAGCGTTCCATAGTTGTGTTGAAAATCTTTGGCCAAAAGCCCTCCAGCAATATGCATTTGAATACAAAATTTTAGCTGGAGAATACCTTTACAATCATTATTTATGAGCGTACTTCTGAAAAGGTAAGCTGCATTACAAGTACATTTTGAATCCAAGGTAGTGCATAAGACGTAGATTTGTAATCATAATCACTGATGTACAAAAGCAGATCTTTATAGCCCATCTATAATTTTATTTGGACATTTTCTGGTTTTCATAATTTTAATGATGGTGGTAGTACAACAGCCAGTGGTTATTCAGTATTCAAAACCTGGTTTGGGAATTAATTATTTGCTTTGACTTCTATGTATAACTTTAAAATATAAACACACTTCGCTAAATCATCCTCTGATTTCTCAGTGCTGCTCTACTTTTGAGAGAATATTCATGCACTGAACATGGCAAACATGAGTAAAACCATATTACCTGCTGCTGGAGATACATACCTACATTATAAATCAATTATACTGATATTTATACCCCTCAGTTTCCTTCTCAACTGATATTTCACAAACATGCTGTAGGGTGGATTTATACGTACCGATCGAAATGTATTTCCACAGACAAAAACCCACATGAATAAAGATATTGATCAAACTTACACTGGTAAAAACACATACACAGTGCATTCATTTTTCCCATCWTAAAAAGGATATTGATTCACTGTAAATATAGTTGGTCTGGAACTGTTAGAAGGTAGTCAAGAGCTTACAAATAATTAAGAAACATTTACTGCATATAATAAATATTTTAAATTATTAAACACAAATTTTAGTACGACTGAATACTTCAGAGGAATGTAAATAACATGTCAATGCTGACTTCTGATATTAAGAAATGAAGAAAAACAGTATAAAGTAAAACAGTAATTTAACACTTCACCTCAATGAATTAGGGCTACTTGTCTTCTCCCTGAGTCCTATTCACAGTTGCTGTACAGATATTTTGACATATAAACACAGAATCTAATCTAAGTTTAAACTGAAGGGACCATGCTGTGTGCAGTTTACCTAATTAAAATTTTAAACATAGCTACCCTATGATCTGTAAAGCAATTCCCAACCAATGAACTGTGCTAATTACATCAAATGGCTTTATAAAGGGGGCTTTAATTGCAATGTATTTAGCTCTCCTTTCGTTAATACATTCTCATCAAAACAGAACAAAACTCCTAAGTAGGATATTTGGATTATATGGGAAAAAATCAAGATGTAAAGCACACTAATGTCTATGAAAATCATCCTCATATCTAATTAAGGAGATTGGAAATTATTTTTGAAGAATTTTATTTTTGTTCATTAAATTTTATTCTTATTCCAATCAAAAAATAACAATATATCAACAATAAGTTATATTCAATAAAAAAGATAAAACAAATTCAGTCAAGTTTTAATGTTTTATATATTGACTACTAGTTTTTCATGAATGACAAAAAAACTGTTTTTATGATTCCTGTCATAGAAGGCTTCATAAATCTATTCCCAGGCAACTATTTTTTTGATATATTCTGACCTACAAATAAGTTCCCTCCACTATAAAATTTCATTGTTGTTACACACCTATATACAGAAAATTTTATTTGTAAAGAATGGATAAGGTAATACGAAGAAAATGGACTACATCCCACAGCTACACCTGGGATAGTGACACTGCTATTAACATAAGAGATCAGAGCAAAGAATCTTGTCTTCTCTACTGTCTTTCTGCAGTCTACTTCTCAGTATCACTAGCTTTTTAATGGGCTTCACACGGCTTGGCAATTGGCTGAGAAATATGGACTCCATCTTTCTTTGTTGCCACTGCTCAAAAACGGGTATTTTAAAACTGAGTTTATCCTCGGACTTGGACTGCAATGTTTAGAACATTGCAGGGGATTGTAGGCTTAAGTACTGTGCTTAGCTACTATTAAAAACCAAATGGTGTTCCCCTGCTGCACTGACGCCAAGCATAAAGTTAGGAAAGCATCAGCCAATGAAGTCATCCCCATGCTGATGAAGCAGAAACATCAGCAGCACACAGACAGAGAAAATCAGTTACGTTGTTCATGATGATTGCTCAGAAGAATGCTTAGAAGAGACACACACTGTATAAAAGGCTTAATCAGTATACTTTTTCTTGCTGAGTATCATATCTACCAACGATATCGGGTATTTCATTGCTCGGAAAAAAAAGTGAACTATTTCCAGCAATGGCAGTAGTTTAAGTTGTAAGATACTCGGTGTTATTTAGAGAACCATAGTAATTTGTCTTCATCAGTTAGGTTTATATTTTAACTGGAAAGAAAGATTAGCACACACTAAGTATTACAGAGATAATCCAAACTCCACAAAGTTTGAAAGTACAGAATACTTCTATTATTACTCTCATAAGTTTTTTTTTTTTTTTTTTTTTTAAGGCATCATCTTTCACCTTCTAACATATGAAAATACACAATTTTCATTTTTCCTAAATTTACTACATTTATCCTTTATTCTTTGATTCCAACAGTCCTACTGTAATTGCATTATTGTTTTTCAGTATTTTAGGTAAAACTAGATGATATATGTCTGAATATATGTATAAACTCTGATGTATGTCTAAACTCAACAGCTGTTGAGTTAGACAATTGACATTAGAGTCATTCACTAACCTTAATGTAATTTGATCAGAATTTCTGTTCATATGTGGGATTTGTTTCCACAGATATTCAGAGCAACAACATCAAGTTATTCAACCTTCAGTTGATTTTATTGCTTATGCTTTAAACCATACTAAGAAGTAACTGTTTGTTACTATGTGTTTATCTAACCATAGCTAAATGAAAAAAAAAAATCGGCCTGCGAGTTTCATCTCATTTCATTCACTAATATTAAAATATAGATGAAATTGCATCGTACTGTAACTCACAAAGGAGGAATATACCTAGTAGCTGAAAAAGTTATGTTCAACAATACACGTATCACAGTAAAAATAGTTTAGGGTTGCCTAATTTACGGAACATAAATTTATGGAAATGCCTGCATATCTCTAAAGAATCCAACTCTTATTATTATTTAAATGTATTTGTTACACCCATGGGAATCTCATCTTAACTGTATTTTGGGTTAATTAAAATGATGCCATGATCACAAAGTGTCATTTTTCTCAATCCTTTTCAGTTGCTCACATAGTGGACACCTGGATGTTTCTACCCTAAAGGCTTTTCTTAGTCTCTCATCCTCTCACAGGCTCACTGAAGAAAACAGCCGTTCATTTCCTTTATAAATTCTTATCACTCCCAAACATTCAAAAGAAACAAGCTCTCTTCTGTCAGTATTTAAAGTTATCCTTACTGATGTTGTGCTTCCAGCTCTGGATGGTGACTAATTAGTGGTTGAGCTACTAGCTTCTTTGACTTCAGAAGACATACAACCTCATCCTGCCTGCTGGCTTTGCTAATGGCCATGGAGTTCTGCTGTTATACAACCCCAAAACTGACAACAAAATGCTTCAGGTACATGTACACTGTGTTTGCAAGCAAAACACATTGAAATGGTCTTTCACCAATCAATCATTATGCATCACTTAGAGCAATATTAATTCCATATGTCCAACAACTTTTAAATCACAGAATCAAATGACAGATTCTTAATCCTCTTCTAAGAAACACTATACTTATATCTAACTTAAGAATAGCTATGCTAATTTGCATGTAAAAGAAAGATCTGCGCATTTCCCCTCCACTCTACCACCATTTTGGCTAAATAGCCAAAACTAAATAGCTCATTAATCCCTTATTAGTGTATCTCCTCCCCCTCATTTTAACATAAAAGATTATAGTATTGCTTAATTTTAAAGACATGTGCCAGAGTTTTATTCTATAAATTCTTGTCAAATTACAAAGTAAAGAATGAGACACTGCTTGAGATATCCAGTGACTACTGTATTTTCCCTGATACACAATTACTCCCCYGAAGTTTCTAGAACTGCAATATACCAAAAAAGACTATTAATGTGACTTATGGGACATTATACTTACAGTACTGCTATTTAAAGTATATTGTACAATTATGCTCTTTAAGCATCATTTACTTTAAAAATCTATAACCTACTGAAGTTTCAGTGTGATAAACAGACATGCTATTGTTTTGACAGAAAGATTCTTAGAGAAACAGCTTTTTTTTTTTTTTTCCCTCAGGTTTTTCTCTGCCATAGATAATTTCAGTATCATTTTATGGCCAAATAGCTAGAATTACATAGGAAAAAGTTGTAAAGAAAGCAATTTGCAAGAATGAATTTGAAAGAGTGCCAAGGTGAGCTACAGAAAAAATGAATTATATGGAAATAACAGAACTTACCTACAACCTGAGAAGAGATTAACTCAATGAATTTACCTTCTCAGGTACTTATACTGATACTATTGAATTAATCTTTCCCACAGGATCCACACGTGGATTTGGTGAGATAATTATAACCATTAAGAACCAGAGTGAAACTCTTAGTTGACCATTTGGTACTTTTATTAGCTGCCCAAAACTGACAAGGTGTGCAGAATGAATTATCATTGTACTGCACTCAGACAGATAATCTGCCACAACACAGTTGAATTTGGGGGGATGCTCCCAGCTTCCCACACACACACATCTGGTGCCAGTTACAAGCAGTCTGGACTGCTATGCTTCATGCTCTGAAAGGGAGGGTGTCAAGACTTTGAGATAAGGCCTGCTTGGTGCCAGATCCTTGAGAAACAACGTCTCCTTTCACTGCTGGGGCAGTGATAATTATGGTGRTCTGGACTTACCTCTGTGTCAGGACCTTGAGAGATCACACCATCTTTTACTGGTGGGGCAGTGTTATTGTTGTGGTCCAGAATTAACTCCTCCTTACCCCAGCTATGGGATCTCTCCTTGGGACCACAGACTCCTTTCTTTAGTGCTACTCAAGACAGAGCTAGCCTGTCACTGGGGTGTTCAGCCACCCCCCCAACCCCATGACTGTGGGTGCGATCGTCACAACAACAATGGAAGAGTTGAACCCTGCAGCAGCCAAGAGCTAGGGACTGCAACTGCATGAAGAGAGTGGCAACTGGCTTTGCAACTCCAYCTTCCCCTGAAGGGTACAAACAGACTGGCCTTGGAGGCTGTCTTGGGCTCTGCACAGGTGACAGTGGATCTGCCAACTTGCAGAAGCTCTCAGGATGAGGATGCCCTAACACAGCTACTTCCCTGGGACTGAGTGTATGTTGCCCACTATAGTAACTTAGTAACTTACAGTAACTTAGGTTCATTTAGTAATATTTATTGCTTTGTACCATTGCAACTGGCTTATTAAATTTTGATCTTTGAAACAAGTAGTGAAGTCRTGCAGTAAATCTTCTTCTCCCTCTCCTCTCCTCCCTCGTGCTACATGAAACCCACATGGTCTGGGACTGCAAAAATAGTCGGTCATCCTGTGACACTATCCTATTCAGAAAACAAGACTCCAGAACCAAAAGCACCTTTTAAACATTTGCTTTCCCAATAACCTCAGTGACTGAATATGTTTGTTCAGATCAGGTTCCCATATAAGGCATTTAAAAAATCAAACATGCTTTTAAAAAGTGGAGGAAGATAATCTCTCAGTCACCAGCCTTTCATTTATTCCGTAWCACTGGATAGTTAAACTCATTCACTGTAGAGTTGCGTGGACTTTGGTTGAAAATAAAAGCAACTACTCATCTAAACAACGTACACAGTGACAACTGTCAGAAGACGAATGAAGAGGGATGGAAAAGTAATCTATACAAATTATTGGAGTTACAGTTTGAACACGAGAGAAATAATTTTGTTTGAAAAGCTATGCTCATTTATCTCCACAATTACAAGAGCCACGTATAAGTGAGGTAAATTGGTTCATTTTTATATGGTTTGTAATGCATAAAACCATTTCCATAAGGTCTCTATTTATAAGATATGAACATGAATAATTCCTAAAAGAAAAAAGAGGAACAGAAAATGTATCATATCATATTTCCAAACAGCCAAGCATTACATGACTTGATGCAGTAATGACTTCTTCAGCCACAAAGTACTTGACTTTTTTCCAGAAAAGAAATAGATAATTTTATTCACTTACTGTAAAATGGATTACTGTGAATTCCTTATAATGTTCAGGTAATCAAACATGAGATATCAAACTTTTTCAGCTGTGTTTTTTGACAGGGAAACAAGTACACCTCCTATTTATTGTTTTAAGAGAAATCTTTTCACTGGACACATTAACTGATAAAAAGTTTGGTGTCATAATCTTTCAGATGTAGGATAAAAAACTCCTGATATAGTGATGAATGCCACAACCATACTATCTGGTTTCCTCAGGATTTAAGTAGAACTCARTTCCAAATTACCAAATCAGCCATGCTTCTCTCGTGTTTTTTTTTTTGTTTGTTTGTTTGTTTTTTCCTTGGTGCAAGTTGAAGTGACACATCTGCAGGTCTTGTGCACAGAGCCAGGGACCTGACTTGCTGTCCTGCACTTCAATTCTATCTTCAGGTACAATGTTGATTGGTTGTGCCTTTGATTCAAGCACAACTGCAAGAAACAGCAAAGTCAGGCAGTGGAAGAGTAGGCTTAAGACCTTGAGCTGCTTTATTTTTCATTGTGCTTTGCTGAGAAATAACATCCCAAACCTAAGGCAMAAGCATAAGAAAAGTCTGTCAGCAAATGTTCTTGCCTGATTTGGAATAAGAACTAGAGTGATCCTCTCATCCAAAACAAGTCCCCAAAGGACAACACCTCCACTCAAAGTAAATCATTCTCACTTCGGCATGAACATTGTAGGCTACTTTGTTTTGTTCTCTGTAAGAGCAAAATATTAAAATCTTCCACAGAGCAAATTATGAAATTTTGACATCTTTTTCACTTATTTACACATTTAGGCCTTTGTGGCATAAGTAGGTATTTAAAAAGCACAAAGATCTTCTTCATTTGAAATATACTCAGTGGTTTAAAGATGTATTTTCAACAGTTTGTTTTTAAAGGGGGAAAGAAGCTGTTACTATCAAATACCAAATAAGTATGTCTAAGTATTCAATAAAACTAAAAGATGATGATTTGAGGTATTCTCCACATGACTGTCTTCACCCAACTTATTACAATACCAGACTTAAACTTTTATTTCTATCATTACAGCAAACATTTGCATTATAGTTTCAAAGCTGAATATACTTATTAAATGCAATAAATTGATTCTGACAGGACATATAAAAATTTTTAGGGATCAGAGTCTCAACAGAAACACACATAATATGAGAAAGGAATACAGAACATTAAAAAAAAWAAATTAGAAAATGTAACTTTAACCTCCTTCTATGAGCATACTGAAATCAGTTTTCTCAGAGCTGCAGTACATAAAAGTGTTCAGGGTTGAAACGCTGTGCAAGAGCTGTGCTCCCACTGCCCTGCTGATCACTTCCACTCCATATCTGAGGGAAGCAGTGGGAGCTGTAAGAGGTTGAAGACGAAGGTCATGGACAAAGAACATCATAACTGGATCACATGGACCACAGAAAAGTTGTTGAGCAGAAGATTGTGGAGCACAAGAAAAAAAAAAAAAAAAAAAAAAAAAAAAAAAAAAAAAAAGCTTCCTAAGCTTCCTATAGCTTCCTATTTTTCATTGCTGAGATACAGCTGTTGCCACGAAAAATCAAGAGTTTTGTAAGAACTGAAAGACACAAAGTCTGATTTTATAGTTTTTTTTTAGATCTTACTACAACTTTAGCTTACTTCTCCTCGACTACTGTCTTCTCCTTATATCCCATAATCATCATTGCCATTCCTTTTAATGTAAAAGCTGAACAYAGAGTTGTGGCACAGATGGCATGTTTCTGACGGCATTGTTTTGTGTGAACTATCCCTTTCAGGTACAGTAGAATTGTGTATTTATAACTAAATTAGGCATGGTGGAGAAGGAGGCAGTTTTCTTCCCCTTTCTGCTCATTTGGGTACACTTTATGGAATTATTCACATGGCAAATAATCATGCCAGAATCACATTCACACCGATCACTGCACATGTTCTACCACTGAGATATTATTTAGGGTTGTTTTCCTTCAACTTTTCTTTAACTTGAACTATATCTTCTCTCCTCAAAAAGACCCCAAWTATTACTAAAACAAGACAGATTAAATATTGAGATAATACAGATATTCCTGTATCAATTCAAAGTAGACTAGCAAAGGTAATCTGTTATAGCTCCACTTCCCAGAATATCAAGTAGGAGAAAATTATTGGGCTAATTTTTACAGCACATTTTTTATACAAAGTTTTGGAGGAGATTGACAAAATCATTTAAAAGGAAAATGAATAGAACTTACCACTTGCAAAAGGTCAAGTGAACTTCTTGTATCATTGTATCATGCTAAAGTCCTCTTCAACATTTTCCAGTCTGAACTATTTTCTAACATAGTGTGCCCTCTCTGGTCATTCAGTAAGGAATCTGATCAGATTCTAGGGAGCTGCTATAGCTGGAGACTTTTCCATCATAAAGCTGGTAGCCATGCCACATCAGTTCTAGCATTAAAGTATCAGAATTTTTAATATGACAATGGATCTCTGTAAAGTAGGAGCTTTTATGACATGATTCCCGCAGAATAAGGCTCTATTCATCTTCAAGTATTCCTTATTATTTTTGAATGGGCTTAACCCTATGTTCTCCCAGATCCACAGACATTTATGATTTCAGTCAGGTTTACATTGCACTGTTCAAGGAGTTAATTCCTATCTCAATTACACAATGTATTGGATAACCCTGATTATTTTACCCATCCAACAAACTAAATTTTACATTCATTTTATATGCCTGGAGCCTTTTTTTCTGCCAATATATCATATATTACTGTCTGTAAATAAGTCTGTGTGCAAAAGTTCCATGTTGTGATTCTATACAGATCACAAGCAATTCCAAGTGCACTTTAGGAAAACAGCTTGGAAGAAGCCTTTAACATGGGAAACAAAGATATTCTTTTCATTACGTGGCTGTCAGTAAAGAAAGTCAAGGTTTTCAATCATTAACTAATATGATTATGATCTTATCCTGTTTCCTTGAATTATTCCTCCCTACACAAAAAAAAAATTAACTACATTAAAATATCAGAACAGTGACATATGCTTACAAAAGAAACAATGAATGGTAAAAGCTGAAAACATATCAACTTGAATAGTTCAATAAATAGACATTATATTTGCACCTGGCTATATTTTGGTTTGAGAGGATTCAGGGTAGTCAAGCTGCATAACTCAGCATTTGCTTTTCTTACAATCCACATGCTCTTTTTACTTGCATTTTCCAACACAAGAGTTCTTTTTAGACTGTTATATACAATTTACAACAAGAATTTTTGTRCTGTATTTCTGAAACAAGAAGAGAAAAGTCATACAGAAAAGAACCTGAAAGCAAGGCTATCAGTAACTTCCTTTATTGATTATCATTGAAAGTCAAAGGTCAGAAGAACTATTTTATGTTGCCTATCCCAAAGCTGTTCAATATGAATGCCCAGGCAAGTTGTTCATGCATGCACAGTTCTAGTTAATTTTGCTATGCTCATTTGCCCCTTGTATAGTAATGAATTGAACCACAGGTATTAGCTTTATGCAATGAAAATGCAAGATGGTATATTGTATTAATTGTCACACACACTCATTTTCCCTGTACCCTATTATTTTTTTTTCTGATTTTTTTTCTTCTGATTTTTCACTAACGTAATTTTCCAGACATTTCCATCTTAAATTCCTAAATGATTTTGGATGATTCTGTTCTCCCTCAAGAATAAACCTTACCTGGTTATTACAAGGTTTAACACGTCTATGTTAGGGAAGCACTCAGAAGACAGAGATTACACTTACTTGTTTGTCTATAAGAAACTGCTTAGAAAAAAGCTCTTGACTTTCATCCCTGGATCTGTGTTGATGCTAATAGGAAAGAAAATCCAATGTCCTAAAAGTATAATAATTATGTATCACTCCCACAACTTATGCAGCTAGTAATATTTTAAAAGCATCCTCGTAAGTAGTTCAATTTTGGTTTGATAGCTCAATATATACTTTTTGACAGCTTAAGAAAATATAAGACTTGAAAACATTTTTCCTCCCTCAAAAAGCATGTTTTACCATCACAGTATTTTCATCTAACACTAGAGACAACGTATAGAATCATAGAATCAGTAAGGTTGGAAGGGACCTCTGGAAATCATCTAGTCCAACTCCCCTGCTCAAGCAGGGTCACTTAGAGCATGTTAGACAGGGTTGCAGCCAGGCGGGCCTTGAAGATCTCCAGAGAGGGAGACTCCACAACCTCTCTGGGCAACCTGGTCCAGTGCTCTGTCACTCTCACAGGGAAGAAATTCCCCCTCACATTCAGGCGGAACTTCCTGTGCTTCAATTTCTGCCCACTGCCTCTTGTCCCGTCACATGGGACAACTGAAAAGAGTTTGTCCCTGTCCCCTTGACACCCTCCCTTCAGGTACTTGTACACACTGATAAGATCCCCCCCTCAGGCTTCCCTTCCCCAGGCTGAAGAGGCCCAGCTCTCGCAGCTGTTCCTCACAGGGCAGGTGCTGCAGCCCTCGGATCATCTTTGTAGCCCTACAGTGGACTCTCTCCAGTAGCTCCATGTCTCTCTTGTACTAGGGAGCATATAGGATCAGCAGAGTTGTTAGGAAAAAGCAAGAGGTCTGAGATTTGCTTGTGAAGAATTCCGAATAGATGTCTAACACTAAGTTACTAAGCAGCAACAAAATTTAAATAAGTTTTCTGAACAACTATGCACACGGGCGATATTAATCACCATTTTGCTATCAACTTGCTTGGTAGCCTTTGGCAAACTGAATTAGGCCCTACTCTTTCTTCCTCTCCACAGTAAATATGGGATCTCCTAAGCAGTAAATATGGGATTAATATATAGATATGCATCTCTCACAGCTCATCAGAGTATGTGCAAACTAGTCAATATATATGAAACATTATTAAAAGAGTTTAGTAAGAAAAAAATGCTAATGCTCATTTAAACATTCAGAAAGGAAATATCAACAACTACAAATAATTCACTAGCATGCAAGTGAGTGAAGTCTCCATACATCAAAAACCCACAAATACTACCAATTTGAGATCTGATTCTACAGTATTTTGGCTTTGGTGAACTGCTTAAATCAATTAAAAAACAGGAACAGCAAAATGAAGTTATACTACAATAGAAGCAGTACTAGAGCTAACAAATTCTTTGCAAACAATTAAGGGAAAGTTATTCTGTCATCCATATGATAACTTCATTTGATTAACATTCAGCAAGGCCTATAAGAGTGGCCAGCTTAGTTCTTTATCATATTTTCTGAAAGGAAGAAATTCCAGGTTATAGATGCTATCTTTTCCTACCGGTAAACCATATCTAGATTTGAGGAAAACAAGACACTTAAATTATTCACAGAAAAATCTCCTTGCATTTTTCCCCTCTATCCACCTAAAATTTGAGTATATCTCAAAAAAAAAAAAAAAAAAAAAAAAGTAAGAGTAGTTTGAAATGTCTCACAATATGAAGCCATTTCAAAATGTCAATTTCATTTAAAAAGCATTACAAAAAATCAAAGTTTTCAGAACACTTTGCTTCTCTCAAAATTACATTCTGCTGAAACTACCACAAAACGTTAAAGTATTTTCATTTCTCTTAAAGAATGGAGTTTTGTTCAGGTCTACTTCCACTGACAAATCTAGTCTAATTTCTCTTTCCTTCAGTCAGGTGCTATCCACAGAGTAGGTACTAATAATTTTAGCAGTAGACAATTAATTCAATCATTTTCAATAACAAAACCGATTTGATCCCTTCTCTGTTCAGTAGGCTGCACTCCTGTTTTGGTATTGTCAGGGTGTAAAGACTTAGAGATCCCAGGTTTGTAAAATTCAGCCTCTTCTCAWGTCTTCAGATAAACGTGCAATGGTCTTGACTAGAGGTGTATTGCCTCACCCAATTGCAGATACCGAGGAGCCGAGCAGAACACAGCCACAGTGCTGCTGTCCTCTGGGGTTCAAATGGATCTTTGCATTTGGGAGGGTAACACCTTGCACCCTTATGAAAGCCCTCAGTAATGACTCCAAGTAACCCTAATGCAAGATGCCACGCAGAGCTGCATAGAGGAGGGCACCTGCCACTTACCAGTGCCCCTAAGAGCTATCCAGAAGGACAAGATGGTAGGAACCCACCATACTGCTTGTCCCAACTACCAACTAATTCTAAATTTGCATTCACTTCTGACATATATGCATGATGAGTGAGATATCTTCTCAGAACATATACGCTCATGTGCAATTATGTATTTCTTTTTCACTAGAGAGAAGCTCTTTCCAGAGMTTTCCAAAGCTTGGCTCAGAAATAAAGAAACTTCACTGATGTTCTTCCTCTGGTTCGCAAACTAGCCAAATGGAGAATGGTCTTATTTTGTAGACCTTCTGGCCACACAGATACACTTACATACAATGTATATACTTACTCTCTGAAATATGGAAATATTTGCAGACTCACAAGTTCCAGTAGTGTTAAAACCACATAACAAAATACATGAACAYGTTTTATGGTATATAATGAACCATTTAAAGCACCTCAAACAAATACAGAAGTTACAAGATATATTTGTGAATTAGTTGAGGTACCAGTCAGTCAACTGCTGCCATTTTACATACCAATGTAAAACAGTTTGCTAGAGTACACAATCTAGCAACCAGCCCAATTTTAAGAATCAGAAATAAGACTCCCACTACCTCCCACTAGGAGTATGCTCCCAGGTCTGCACAAATTTACTGCAAACTCTCCACACTTGTTTTTATCTCTAGTTAATTTTCCTACCTATACTAAACGTCTCTCCCCCTCCGCTATATGGAAATCTGAATCCTTCCCACAGTTGAGTTTCAGTTTAGGGTATGAACAAAACTTCATCTACCCCCTATGAGTAAAATCTGATTTGTTTCAATTTGTAACAAGTTTTCCCTGTTTCCCTGTCTAACTTATATTTGAGAGATGGACTGCTTTGCTTGTTCCCCCTTCCGCTTTAGCTGCCCAACAGCCCAAGAGTCATTATAACATCCTCCAGTATCTTAAATCATGCGTTCCAGGACTTCCCAATTTGTTGTTAAATCAAAAACTTCAGTTAATACAGAAAAACATCAAATATTTTATTCCTTGCACTTCTAGCCACTAGATACCCTTTTACAAATCTGGATATTCAAACATGAAAATTCAAGATTTGGATTTCAAATTGTGAACTTCTGGTACATAAGCAAGGAATTTCAGTTTGTCCAATAATGTACAACTGGCTTTAGTGCTTGCATTAAATCATTCTCTCAAGGCTGCAGTTAAAGTAACTGGGTAAGCTTCATTTTTCTAAGTAAATCCTATTGTTGACCACTGAATTATCACTAAATTCTAATGCAGCATTAATGCAATAATGCAGCATGCAATTAAAGGTGGTCCAGGAACAATTTACAAAAGTGAGCACTCTGATGCATTCAAGTACTTTTTTTTTTTTGACATTACATGTTTTTCCCCCATCTTTATTGATCCAAGTTTCTGTATTAAGCATAGCCTACTCTTGTCTTAGCTCTCTTTAATTGCTCTGAAAGTAGTTCTTCAGAAGTGTTCAGAGTTTTCTAGCTGAATGCCAACTGATTTGTTCACATTTTCAATTGTTGGGAACAAATTAGCTCCAGCTTTTAAGTCTATGGCCAGGTTGATGTGATGTATTAATGTAGTACAACCTGCTTTTCAGGAAGCTACTTTGAGTCACCATTACAGAACACCAAAGTGGCTCAATGAGTGGGCATTGGGAGCTCCTCTTGTCTTAGAGAGAGGACTTTACATGCATTTTCTTTGATTATCTTTGAAGAGATTATACAGTGCCACTAACAGCCTCCTTTGCTTAAGTCATCTTGCTTGAAAGAATGTCAAAAATGTCAGTTCTTGGAAGAATTATTCATCTTTCAAATGCTGAAGTTTTTTCCTGTTTTCCTTTCTTTTATTGAAGCTTTTCCTTTGTTAAATTTATTTTGATGACTAGCTACAAAAGTTATTTGACTTTGATGAATGAATGACTCCAGCATTAAGAGCTTTCAATATCTAATTTTATTTCATCTTTCATTTTGAAGTTAAACATTTATCAAAGTAAACAGCTATTTTATCAGTATCTTTCAGAGGTTTTCAAGCTTTTTTYCTTCCATTCACATGTCTAATAGATAACTTATCTTTTGAAAACTTTCAAAGACCTTCATGAAACAAGTGCAAAAATTAATCTCCATTTCTACTTAGAACCTCTTTGCATATGCTTTTAAAGCACTGTATATAAATATTCATCTGAGTTGTCTACCTATAGCATTCAGAAGTAAATGTCAAGAAAATTATGTTCATTATGTTATAACTGAGGTAAAACTTCAAGTAACAAAACTGACCAGGGTTAGTGGGAAGCATTCTACAGACACTACAAGTAGAAGGGCAGTAATACACAGAATAAACCACAATGATAAATTAAAGCAAGCACTCCATGTAAAAAAAGTAACTACTTTATATCTTAAAGTCCTTTTTAATTCACATAGTCATGCTAAATAGCAAGTATGAAATTTATACATGCTGGATACATGGTCAACATTAATTTTTCTTGTAAGGTAGAGAAACTGCTATATGTCACAGACAACTAGAAGAGCGTGACCAAAACATGCACAATGCTTTTGAAAAGTAATTCTGGACCTTCTTTGAGCTCAAGCTAGAAAATACAAGACTTTGCATATTCATAGACCTCCAAGTATTATAGCCCCAGATAAAGTTTGAAAGCAAATAGCACTGTAACATCAAACTTTTCATTGCACGCTAATACTGTACATTTTACAGGAAGTATTTTGTAAGAGCAACAATAAAAGATCAGGGAAAGCCTATTCATCATTGTTTTGGCTAACATCGAAGGAGACCACTGGAAGGTCAAAGAAGTGACACAATTTTGTCTGCTAAGTAAATTAATTATTACACAATTTAGTGACCTTTCACAGCTTAACTCCTCAGACAGAAGGTATATACCACTTAAATAGTTTGCAGAAAAATGGTAGCTTAGGTWTACAGTAAAGATTCTGAAATAAAATAGTTTAGTTTATAAGCACCACTACTACAGAGCTCTGATTTCATTTATTCTAGACAAAGTGTGCTGGTTCCACTGAAAAATAGAAAGACAGGTCAGTTAGTTCATGAAATTCAAAGCAAAAATGTAATCTCTATTATGGGAATGTAATTTTTGTTCCAGTASAAAATTTTGAAGAACAAAAGTATTTGCTCACAAATCTCTTCGCAAAAAAGAGCATCAAAATAAAGTAACTAGATTAGTTGTGAACACATACTTTGCCTGTATGCACATTCTCTAAATAGCTATCAGTGGCTTTGGTCAATCAGACTTGGAAACAGCTTTTTTCTTCTTTTAAATTAGAGATACAAACATCAGATATGCAAAGACGTAAAAATAAATAAATAAATAAATAAAATGTAAAATATAGAAGTTCCCTACCAGAAACATATTTGCTACATTTTTACTTAYATTATTTTAAAAACTATTTTGAAATTAAAAGAAAAAGAAAAAAGAAAAATGCACACACAACTCTCTTCCCTTTGGTTTTCCTATCCCTTCAGGAATTAATATGCGAAGATGATGWATTCTGTGTACTAACAACTATTATATTAACTTAACATACAGCCTAGCTTGAGCTTCCTTGATCTTCAAACTCTGCTTTACAGTTTCAATTTACATTCCTAATTATTCTGACCAAATTCAGCTTACTCATCTTCATGTAAATGAATGACAGCTTTCAAGGATGCAGTCAACATTTCTAAGAGCTACTATGCCTCCAGATGGTAGAAACCAAAATCTTCAGAAATTGTTTCCTCAGTAAATAAAATGAGACCAAAATCCACCTGAATTACACAACACTCTACCCAAGAAAAGAGAGATTCAGTGGCACGTAGATCCTAAACAGGCTTAACAGCAAGTAGATGTCAACTCTACTTCTGAGCCAACAAAAGACGGGAGTGGAACAGTGAAGGGTATTATGTTCATGACTGCATACAGCCTTTTGACCATTCATCAGTCAGTTCTGAAAGCGATGATTTGAAGACTTGGTAGCTAAAATATTGAAAATACTGTTCATAGACATTAATTCCATTGTAAGCGTGCGTGTGTGTACTCATGAACGCACACACACAGTGACAGAGTGAGACAGTCAGAACAAGTGTTACATTAAGAATTACTTAAGAATCTTAGAAAGAAAGCATAGTCATCAGAGGTACATAAATAAGTGCTGCAAAACTAAGTAGGTTGTTGGTTATCCATAATCTTAAACAGCACAACAAGAGAACAGAGATAAAACACAAGGCCAAATTCTGAACTGACTTTCACTATGAATAGCCACTTAAATTACCAAAATTTCAAGGACATGCGGAACGTAGACCATTTAATGTCTAATTTTAGAATATGAATACAGAAGGAGGGTGAGCGCATCTCTGAAAATGTACAAGTATAGCTTTTYAGTGCATTCTCATGATAATACCAGTGACATTAAATAATTCTCGTCGATGTTAAGCTGAGCATCATATCCCACACCGACATTCATTTCCCCCTCACACACATTCTCCAAGTTTCTTTCTGTTATCTGTGCCCTAATTAGAGGCAGAATGCACTGGAGCGTGAACAAGTGCAGATGGCAAATCAGAAACTTGAAAAACTGCGCACACAAAGCAAGCAGTATTACCTTATGTTTACAAATTGTACAAAACAGAACCATTAAAATAGGAAAAAAAAGGTACTATATACAGCTGCATAACTAGGCTAGTAAAATTAAATTTTATATACATTCTGAAATACAAGAAAAAAAACCTGAAGTTTGTATAAGAGGATGGCTACAATATAAATCACTTTTTAGCAGCTTTAAAAACATATTACCAAGCAAGATTATCTCTGCAAGAGAATTACTTAAAAAATCCTAAAGAATCTTGAGCAATGATAGGCCCCAATAACATTTAATGTCTGCTTCCAGAAATTTATGGTTCAGTTCAGACGAGATGTAGATGAATTGATCTGATAATGGGTAGAAAAAAGGAAAACTTCTGCTGCAATATTATTTGTCAAAGTATTAATAAAGAAGAGAGGGTAGAGAGGAAAACATTAGAAAGAATACTCTTGGCTAAAAGGTGAGCCTTGAACTCTCAAACACTCTAAAAATTAAAGATGAGTAGACTCCTATTTTAAGATTTTTCTAATTTAACTTCAAARTCAGAGATGTTGCAGAGATGTTCCCCTCCTCCCCCCCAAGGATCACACTGGATTCCATGAATGACTTCCTGCATAGGTAACATATTATTTGTGAATGTTAAGAATGATCCCAAGATTTGAAACATCTGAGACAACTCTCAAAAGACCAGGCAAACTTTGAAGTCCCTTTGACAAAACAAGCATCCAAATCAGTCTGAGATCGTAAAGAAGCAGTAGCTTTAATTAACCATCCTTTCGTGATCTGATGCCGTAAGTTTCTAATTCACAGACTCTCATAGTTGGACTGAGTTTGCAAAGGTAAAAACAGGCCAAGTTTTTACTTTGGGAGGCAAGGGAGGCAAAAACAGGTATAGGAAAATCTGGTTCCCTCAATTCTTCCTGCTTGGTCTCTCCATACTTCTTAGTATTCTCCACAGCATGGATTATCACAATGAATTTAGCAATCTGTAAAAATTCAGACTAAAAAGAAACTCTAGAAGAGATGGAAAGGGAACACATCTACAGAACAGTGAAACAATTTTTTGTTTCCTACGTTTATCCATTTGTCTATTTAAAATGAATGCTCTTCGGTAGAAACTAAACTCACTCTTACACAATCACAGTACGTGAAAAACCTGAACAGAGCTGACTTCTGAGGCCTACAGGATATAGGCAGAACATAAGCATTCCACAAAATTCCTATCTTTTTCTTCCTCTCCCCTTCCCCTTAGAAATACTCCATAAGGTATTTGGTGACAAGGGCTAGGAACACATTTTAACATGGTAATAGTCTTTTATATAACTAATATTTTACCTTCCTGTTTGACTGCTTATCAGATTGCCTCTTTGCCAAATTCTTGGCTACCCGATTCCCAGGGCAGARGATGAATTTAATAGCCTTCACAAAGCTTTTAAAAGACGGCAAATGATGAAGTTACTTGGAGTGTAGTATCAGACACTTCTGYAATTCTACTTTGTATATAACACAACTATGCCCCTGAGGCATCTCATTTTTTCCATCTTCAATGCATGGAGTAGCCACCAATATTCACGTCATTTCTGTACATGACTGTCAAAAAAAAAAAAAATCTTCATGGCCTAAGTTTCAGTGACTATGTTACATGATTACAGGATCAGACTTTGAGATTTTAGCTCGATCAAACAGGTTTTCAGAAATAAGAAGTGCTACATAACTTTCAGTAAATTATGCACATAATGCTAACATTTCTGTCTAATTAAAAGTCAGCTATTGACATGAGCTYTCATTATGCAATAGCATCCCAAGCACAAATGCTGTTTAATCAGAGCAGCGGTATAAAATCCTTTCAAGAATCAGTTTCATAATGCAACATTTTTATCTATAATATTTAATACGTTTTTTAATGTTTAAGTGAGCTTTAGGATAACATTTTTTATAGAAAAATCATCCCATTGAGTTCCTTAGAATCAGGTCGTATTACTCTAACAAATATTTAGTTACTTAATTTACTATCTTTAACATTTTGCAACATACAAGTAAAATTTCAAATTTTATAAATATWATCTTATCGAATTTTAAATTTATCACTTAGGGTTACCATTTCAAAAGCCTGGTAGCATATACTTTTTAGTACCACAATCCAGGCTACAGTACCCAGAACTATTGGGCCAGAGAAGCTGAAAGTGCATAAAAGACAGTGAATTTTACTTAATCAGAGTTGTTTAATTTAAGCTTAATTTATTTAAATAATTGAAAAATGTAGGGTCGGCAGTTATACTGTTTCTTCAAAGCCATTCCCATTAGTTAAATTACATCACCTTGAACAGTCTTTTTAAGTACACCTGAATTTTGATTAAACTTACATATGAGACAGGGGGAACACTGCATTCATTTCCAATGAAGAAACAAATTATTGTTTCTACACAATTTGCATTATTGTATTTTCCCCGTACACTAGTTTGACCAGGTCTAGTACAGCTTCTTACTTTTAATACAAGGGTACAAAAAATTATGCCTATATACATCAACAGCAGTACCTGTAGATATTCCCATTACTTTTYGGATAAGTGAAGTGAAAGGTGTCCTTATTTGGTTGTTAAAGCAATCCAAATTCTTCTGAAAAGCATTTTTTGCTATTAAACATAAATGATGTTCTCCACTTCTGCTAATCTCATTTTTCTCTTCTGAATATAAACTCAAAYGTCTTTAAAATTCTCAAAATTATATCAGTAGTTAGTGTAATCATAAAACAGAAATCTAGTTCTGCTCTGTTTTACATTTTCGGTTCTTTCACCAATCTTTGTTTGCTTACCTACCGCATGCAAAAAGAATACCAAAAATAAACGAAGTACATAGTCACACAACTTCATTCTTTTTCAGAAATACTCTCTTAATCATCCCTCAAAGATCTGTGACATGTTCCTGAGACTATGAAATAGTAAAAACAGAAAATTTCTCAAGAAACACTGATAAATAATCTTAAAGGTCTAGACAGAAAGAGGGAGACTGTTCCTTTCTTTTAAGAACAGGSAAAGTCACTACTAAGATCTCAGTGCAGCAAGAACAGTTTCCACATTTCATTTTCTGTGTAATAGTGGTAGAATTTTATTCCTGTGAGAGGAACAACAATCCAGTAATTAAGCACACTTCAAAGTCCTTTGGCAATCAAGCTGGAGTTAATAGGACTAGTGGGAAGAAATCAAGGACCTCAGGTCCTGGCTTCTGCCCCAGCCCCARGAGGGCCCCAGCTCTTTCACAAGGGCAAGAACTGTGATTTGGTGGCTTGGGCACTCCAGGACAGAACTGCCAGGCTGCCTGCTCACAGCAGCAACCTCAACTCCAACAGCAACAAAGCAGGAAGCAGCCTCACAGAACAGCACTGCAGTTTCAGGAACTATCAGGTATCTGTTATATCCAAGGGATGCAGCAAAGCCACTGGATATGTGATAGATCTGATTTGCATACATGCAATGGAAAAGTCCAAGATTTCCAGACTTCAGTTAACCTGGCTAAACTGCTGTTTTGAGTGGGTAATGTTTGCTCAGACATCACAGGAGGAATTTCTAAATTCTGACCGAAAATAACCTTTGAGTAGTAAAAGACATTTCTAGAGAAACACAATTTAACAGCCTTTGCAGAGGTACTTGAAAATGTCTGATCACTGYATACACAGAATTTCAAGCTTTTGTTTTGCCTACTACAACAAAATAAACCCACTAGATTTAATGTTTTAGATACTACACCAGCTACAGCTCCATGCAATTACTGATTTCACTGTCCACAGAATCTACACCTCACTCTATAGTAGTACATATCTTTAGGACAAACAACAGTATCATGTCTATGCAAACATCTCCCCCTTGCCCCAAGGTTTTGCTCAGAATATCACTTAGACCAGAAAAATAAAGACATACTGTGACAAAGTTCAGACAAGAATAAACTTGTTAATATTAGAGTATTGATAATTTTTTTTAAAAGTACTTACAGCTTGTCTGTATGAAAATTAACTGAATGAAACATGAATGGAAATGAAGTCTGGAATATAAAAGGAAAACATCAATTTGGAACACCAGAAAGGATCCTTAGGAATCCTCCTGCATAGATYTAAACCATAATTCAGAATATATTGAAGAGATTAAACTTAAAATGGTCTATATTTATGATACTGATTTATCCCTCAAAATATTTATAGAATTCAAAAACATGAACAGAATAAAAGCTATCTGATATTAWTTTGATCTGTGGAGATTGTCACCAATGCTTTTTGAATTGAAGAAAAGCTTTGCGTGTTACCAAAATCAGCTTAGGACATCAGAATAGAAAACCCATTAGTTTTGCAATATAGTAAAATATTTTGTCAAGAAACTCACCTTGATCCACATACGTTTGTGGATATTTATGAGATTGCCTTTTCAACTTAATATGTGCATAAACATCTGGTCTATAAGATGGCAATGTTCTCTAAACAGGAAAAAAAAGCCTCACAACATACAACGTGAAATAGAACAAATAAATCTGAAAGACAGTTTTTAAATAAGCTTCATAAGTCAACCACAGCGAATTTTCTGAGARTACTTTTGGTCTTTTGAGAAACAAATCACTAATTGGATCCTAGTTCATTAAATTGTTCCTGCTAGGAAAAGAAACAAAAGTTTTCTGCAGGTTTTTCCCAATATGATGAAAATAATACTTAACAGCTCAAGGTTATAGGGAGACAGGATGAAAAACAGCTATAGACCTTCTTCTTAAATACAGATATGGATTCACAGCATCCAGACCCGCTAATCTGAAGTTAAAATATTTAATTTTCAAGGTATGTTATGGTGTATCTTCAGGTAGATTGAGGACGGTTTGCTGTTTCTGTTCCACCTGTTTAAAAGGCTGCAACAACCAAATCGTAAGTAACAGGAACCAAATCAGTTTTGCAACTTCCAGTACAAGATCCAGTAGGTGTTTCTTTARGTCTACCACATATCCTAAATATAAGAGTTACCATCACATCCTAGACTCCTTTTACAGATCTGACTAAATCACAGAATGGTTGARGTTGCAAGGGACCTCTGGAAATCATCTAGTCCAACTCCCCTGCTCAAGCAGGGTCACCTAAACCATRTTAGACAGAGTTGCAGCCAGGCRGGCCTYGAAKATCTCYRGAGRAGGAGACTCCACAATCTCTCTGGGCAACCTGGWCCARTGCTCTGTCACTCTCACAGGGAAGAAATTCCCCCTCAGGTTCAGGTGGAACTTCCTGTGGTTCGGTTCCYGCCCATTGCCTCYTGTCCTGTCACACAGGACAACTGAAAAGAGTTTGTCCCCATCCCCTGGACACCCTCCCTTCAGGTACTTRTACACATTGATAAGATCCCCCCTCAGKCTTCYCTTCCCCAGGCTRAASAGGCCCAGCTCTCGCAGCTGTTCCTCACAGGGCAGGTGCTCCAGSCCTCTGATCATCTTTGTAGCCCTATGCTGGACTCTCTCCAGTAGCTCCATGWCTCTCTYGTACTGGGGRGCCCAGAACTGGACACAGTACTCAAGATGAGGCYTCCCCAGGGCTGAGCAGAGGGGCAKGATCACCTCCCTCAACCTGCTGGCAACACTTTTCCTAATGCTCCCCAGAATACCATTGGCCTTTTTGGCCACAAGSGCACATTTTCGGCTCATGGTCAATTTGCCATCCACCAGGACTCYCAGGTCTTTCTCTTCAGAGCGGCTTTCCAGCAGGCCAGCTCCCAGCTTGTACTGGTTCCTAGGGTTATTCCTCCTGAGGTGCACTTGCCCTTGTTTACCCTTATGAGGTTTATCTCTGACCAGCTCTCCAGCCTGTCCAGGCCTCTCTGAGAACTCTAGAAAGAACTAGTTTGTTACATGCTATAACAGCAACGTATCTACATAAAATTATCAAGGTATCCATATACTTACTCTAAAGTGTTTAAGGACCTGTAAATAGAACTGGAAATATATTAGTGAATTTTATGAGAATATTTCAAATTATCATCTCATTCCCAAATGAATGAACTGCTGGAAGTCTGAAGAAATGAGAAAAATAGCCTGAAGAAGAAATGGGGCAATTATACCTTTTTCTTATTCAACCCCAAAGCTGTACAGTGTTCTGCAACAGTTTTAACAACTGCAAGGGAAGAGATAAGAATTGTTTAAAGTTGTCTTTGTTGCGCTTAAATGCTTATAACAACTTCCACATTCAGCTTAGAAGGCTGATAAAACTAGCGACTCTATGGCAGCTCAAGAAAGAGATGAATTGGCCATACTTCTCTAAATTAAGGCAGAGAAAATGCATTTTTCATTTTTAAAGTCATTCAAAAACAGCAGAATGTTTCAAGGTCTCCCAGATCCTGTTTCAGACCCTCAATACGAGTTTGTAACACCTCTTAAGACTTTGATTTTGTTCTCATTCTAGGAATAAATCAAAAGTATAATCTTATTAGGTTTCTCTTGTCATTCTCTTCCTCTCTGAAGCAGCTAAACTCCATAATGCATAAGACAATGACCAGGACAGATTTATGAATAAGGTTTAAAATTTATTTCATACTTATTTCTGTCTTAGCTGAGCTGCAAAAGTAGAATTTTGTTGATCCTAGAAGTCTTAAAACAACTATAAAATCTCTATTATCAATTGATTTTGATACTCATCACCAAACTTGTGAGAGGAAAAAAAATACAAACTTTTAGCATCTCATTGCACTTGCTTGTACTGGTAGAGGTATGAACTCTAACTCCTAACTTACATCTAAAATGAAAAGATCAAAGACTTCCTCTAGAAAATCAAAAATACTTCATAGGAAGTTCTATTTCACAGAAATTTTCTTCTTCTTTGTCTTACGAGAAGAGTTTCTTGTTAACACCAGCAGACTCAAATTTTAAGTTTTTCCAAGACTACAAAAATCAATCCAGGAATTCATYATCAGTGAAGAAAAACCTCCTTATAAAACATCCAGTATGCAGTTTATAGCATAGAGTGTAGCTTGAAATGACAACTTCAGCTCAAGGAAGAGTAGTTCTTTGCAGAAGAGTAAAGCCACAGAGGTAGTGGGGGGGGGGGGAGGAGGGTGTCAGAAACCATGTATAACCTGAAGTAGTTTATCTTTCATATACAGAAACATTCTTTTTCATTTTCTGTAAAGGAAAGGAAAGGAAGACTAAAAGAAAATAGTGCTTTTAGCAGCTTTTTGAGGTGATTCACTCAGGTTGTGTTCTGCTTGATGTACATATATTTACAGTCGGGCTTCAAAATAAGCTTGCTAGTTTTATCGATGTCTTAACTGTATGTTCCTAGGAAAATACAGTTTAGCTTTTAACTGCTTGGCAGTTACTTAGCAGCAGATATTTCAATGGTGTTTTGTTCCTTTCCCACTTCTATAAAYGAGCATAAGTCTAAGTCCTACTATCTCAAACCTTCTCTGATGATTTTTCTTTTTTATTCATACTGAGTATGTCATTCTGAATATTAACAYATTTATACTCATTCCAGAAAAGAGCATTTCTGTTTCTTTAACAGAAAATCATTTCCTCTATTTTCTGCACCAACTTTTGTTTGTATTTTTTTAAGTGTAATTTAAGTATATTTTTTACTATACTAGCACAATCTAGCTGAAAATGTTAGTTAAGTCTAAAAGTACTTTTTAGTTAACTGTTAACTCCTGGAAAAGGAACATAGGAAAGAATAAAACAGAGGATTCAATCTTTAAATATGTTAGGAATTGCTGAAAAATTGAAAGGAATMATTTCTATTTCTTCAATGGACAAAAAGTAACAGCAGCCAAGGATATTTAAATATTAGTTTGAAAGAAAAAAAAAAACTCTTAACAGTGAAGTCTGCACAAGAAGAAATTGCACACAGTAAATATGGTTTTGCCTTTACCACGCAGGCTTTGGGGCACCTTGTGGACACAGGATCTCTGCTGGTGGCTGATCTTGCTGCGTCCCAAGCTGGGCTGGGCTGGATTGACCAGGTGCCTCATGGCCAAGTGCCCATTGCGTAGCCTGTCTGAGCTGCAGCAGCACCTGCCCCCCAAACAGCTTCCAAGGCCAGGGCTGTGGGGCAGTTTTCATCCCTTAGCTGGCAGCAGGGGGAAGGGGGCAGGCTGGGAAATATGAAAATATAGAAAAAAACCCCAGACAGACCTCAAGACTAAGGAAGGAGAAACCTCATTGCACTACTCACRGGAGAAGCTTCCAAATTACTGACAACTTCTCATAATATCCCTGTCTGGGTATTCTTGAGGAAGACAAACTGCCAGCTTTCAGAGACAGAGGAATATTGGAAGGCTGCATGTAAAACCAGAGAAAACTGTAATAGTAAATTTTCTCATATAACAATTTTGAGGGCATTATTAATTAAACATTTTTGTATTCATTTGGACTATTATCGTTACTGGATCAATAACTCTTATTTTGATTTATCATTAAGATTTTATGTTAGCTAACAGGAAACATTTAGTTTTGCTGAAAGTGTGTTCCCCTTTCTGTCCTTACCAAGATTTTAAGCATGACACACTTCCAACTCCGAAGATCAAGTCACCTGAAGAATAAGTCAAAAACACTAGCAGAATATATAGTTGAACCTTTAAGCAAAAAGGTACGATAGGATAGACTACTTAGTGTTTTTCAGTGCCCAGTATTCCTTTAATGCTACCATTGTTGTGCTAGGTGTACTGCTGGAATGTTCCTGCTTAAATAGCAGCAAAATTCTCTAATAGCATCTTACTGTACACCTTTCCATAGAGTCCATTATAATAAGCATCCAGCAAAGGCAGAAGACTCTCTACCCCACTAAGCTTACAGCTAAAACTCAATAGGGACTACAATAAGAGTACACAGTGTAGCTATATTAAGAGCCAAGAGGAATTAAAGAAGGATTTTGCARCAGGAGGGGGATTTTGCAGGTGTTACAGTAAATAAGTTTTCCAGAGATTATAGAAGAGAGTATCCAGTTATATGCTAACGTCCACAAAATAAACTGACAATGCTATACCTCTTTTCAGTCAGTCTTTGGTTGTACATTATGCCAAACTAATAAGAACATTTCCAGTGCAGGCTTAAGGTATGTCTAAACACTTTTGCTGTCAAAGTCAGAAACTCATCTTCCACAGAGCCCTGACAATAGCTCTTTTCAGGAAGGCATGAGGCCAAGACCAAAACTGACACAGCCAAAAAAACGTAACATTTCAGCCCTTGCAGTTGGTTTGAGAGGAATCTTCCTTGTCAGCTCCTGCACTCATGCCATTGAAGACATTTCAAGATGTTTTTTCTCCTTAAGCCTTCCAGGTTTTGGAAGACAAACCACAAGCAACAGCCTAAGCAAGGACTGACAGACAGCTACAGGATTTTCCTATACATCTGACTAATCTCTCTCAAATCCCTGATTTCTCCCATCCCAAGCTTTTTTTTCCCTACTCCTGGCACTCCACTTGTATCACACCCAAATTTTCTGACAAGCCACAGTCATTGGATGTAAGTAGATAAAACAAAGGCAAGATTATTTTGCAGTCCTTTGCTCGCAGAGTGCTTAGAACCAGAGGCCTATTTGGTTGATCTAGAGATTATCATTAGCACTATGACTCTTCTCCTTTTTTTTTTTTTTTTTTTCCTTCAGAGTTTTCAACCCAAGCAAGTTGACCTCAAGAATATAAAATAGATTTTGGAGAAGACACAAGTGGACTTCATTGCTTTATGAAGTCAGACATATTTAGTAATAAGAATACTAGGCCTTTTTAAGGTAGAGAATTTAAGTAATCCAAGCAAGTCATTAAATAAAAATGGAAGTTCCTCAGTTATTAATTCAACATTTCCATCATGTCATATTCTATTTGAACAGTTTTCTTCAGACTTTTGAAAAATATTTTTGTGATCAACATTTTCAAATCTTGACCAATATGTAGACAGTTACCATTGCTAATAATAGCCTTAACTGATTGAAAACTGTTCAGTGAGAAAATTATACTTCAGCCCCAACAGAGGTTTTTAGGAAAAAAAAAAAAAAAAAAAAAAAAAAAAAACACTCATCTGCAGCAAGTAGTACCTGAGGTATGACAGAAGATGAAATGACTGCTTAACACAGAGCACTCATAAGTATTCTCCTGCTTCTCAAAACTTTTAGTATGATCTTGCAGGAAATGCATTCCTATTTCAAATAGCAGTTCCGTTTTTGTTTTAATTTGATGTGATCATTTGAAGCAAGGCTGTTAGTTACTTCACTGTATACTTTACAGCAAGACAGAAATAAAGTAGAAATAATTATAAGCTGAAGTCCAGGCTAGGAAACCATTTTGGATTATTGCTTTGTTGGAAACACTACATTTGTGTGACTTCACACAAGATTATTCCATTTTTGTCACTAATATTTTATTCATGGCATATTAAAAAAAAAAAAAAAATGCTACCCCTTACTTCTACATGTCAGAAATCTCCCTGAATTTTCTCTCATGAGGAATCAAATCTATGTTGTATTCATATGATATTTTAAAGGGAATGCATAGAAAAGTTTATCTTTTTCTTTTTAGTACAAAGAAAGAAAAAAAAACTTTGCTTCTTTGTAGCTTTAAAAAATTCAAAATTTTTATCTTAACTCATAATGAAAAAATCTACTGTTAAGGAATATAACAGTTCGCATAAATTGTTTTAGAAGATTTTATTGTTCATATAATTGCAGAAGTACTTCAATGGATATTGCTTGAATATAGAGTAAAATAGTACTAAAGAACTCTTGCATCTTTCTGTCATGTTCACGTAAAATGAACATGAAGAAATGGGGGTTATGATGTGAATAATATAGCGCTATTGCTGTGACTCTTGCAGTGAAGAGATACCATGTACTGTTTTGGCTTGCAGAGAAGGTGAATGTATTTTGACTTCCCTTGCCAGAAAGCCCGTTTCTTCTTTTCCAACTCAAAATAATCAAACTCAGATCAATCCACATTCATCCCTAGAAAAATACTGGTTAGTTTGTCTTTCTTCTCTCTCTCTCTCTCTCTCTCTCTCTCTCTCTCTCTCTCTCTCTCTCCATTTAGCTTTGAATTTTGAGTACCACAGGTTTTGTTTATTTTAACATAAGCCACTGTTTCCTCATTTATGCTTTTCATGAAAAAAACAATTAGCATCAACTCTTTGAGAGGACTTTCTTCCTTTCTTTCAGATCAAGGCTGTAAGAGAGCTCTCAGGCCAGACGCTGTCAGGGAATATTTAACTATGAATGTGATCTGTAATGTACCAGCTGTACTTTCAGTTTCTTCAGCCACTAGCACAGGGCACTTTTTCTGCTCAGTTATTCCAATAGTTCTTTTGAGGCCTGTGATAGATAGAAAGAAATTTGAACAACTTGGAAGTTTACTGAATAGCAAGAAAAGCAATGCAGGAGCAAACAGAGCTGCTATAGGAAATAAGTATTCAAAACATTGCTGATTGCATGTTGAATACCTCAGTCAACACATACACACACTTGCATATTCTATTTTTCTTTTAATCAGCAATATTCACACTCATTCAAGCTATTGTTCCAAGCGTATTTACTGCATATAAACATCTACTGAATGGATAAAGCAGTTGACAGCTACAGGAATTAATGGAATTGCATTTTATTAGAAGTAGATATGCAGAATCTTCCCTGTCATCCAAAAGGAAAACACACCTGGACCGGTTTGATTAGCCTTCCCACAAATACAGCTGCAAGTACCTTTAAGATATCATACTGTAATTGCATGCTTCATGAGAGCAGCAGAAGGAAAAATATTATGGTTTACTCTCATCTCTATTTAGATTCATCAGCAACATCATCACTCTCTGGGAACATTAAAAACAAACTCTCTTTCCTCTTCAAAAGCTGTTAACATTTCAGTGAGTTGATCTTAGATTACAAATGCTGATGGCTATCTTATGAAAGCAGTTGCCTTTACATATTGAGAATAGCCATCTCCAATGAAGGTTTAAAGTTGCACGCATTTTTTCCCAATGACAGTTTATCACAAAAAAAAAAAAAAAAAAAAAAAAAAAGTGTATATGTATCCTCAGTGAGTTACTAAAAGCCAGACAATGGTTTTACTATTGAAAACAATTGCTTACTAAACTTATCAGAAAAAATTTGGAGATACATAAGTAACAAATTTTTTTCCAAACCAAAAAGCTCTTTCCATACCTCTCCATTCCATTAAGATTATGCTGTCAGTAAAAGAACATTAAGCCCTGAGAACTTATTTTCCCAGTCAACATTGCTTTTGTGACTGCAGCAAGCTGAATAGACAAGTGTAGCATTTTCAGTGAGAACTCTGTTTAATCTGCCTTTAACTGTACTTATCATCTAATATGCGTATGTTTACTGYCCAGGTACATGAAAGAATTGCAGCTGCATATCCTTGTCATTGTACACCAGTTACCATGAGTGCTCTAACGGGGCATCAGAAAAGTCTTTTCAAATATTTATGCAGCAGATGACAGAGCATGCAGTTCCAGAACAGCTTAGATTCTCTGTCACAGTAGTGAGGTTGAACATATCTGTAAAAAAGACATCACAAAAAGAACATCACAACTTAATGTCATATGGCAGTTGGAAGCAGTCTGAAGAAGGAAGGAAAAGTTCTGATCATTGTTGTGACAGTTATGTTTGGCATGTTCTTATATGAGAAAGCTGGAATCAACTATGTTGCACAAAAATATAGATTAAAAATGAAACATTGAATGAATCATATCCATCTACTCCTCCAGGCAAAGTGACTGACATGTTAAATATGCCACCAAGAGCAAGGCAAAGTTAGCAGACAGGAGTTAGACACTCCACTAGTAATGAATCTCTGAAAACATGGAGGTAAACTACACTGTCTCTTTACAAGCAATTAATCACAACACATGAAAACAAACACAGTATTCTTCTTCTCATCGAYTATTATTTCTAACTGATGTTGAATGCATGAAATGTCAGTTAGCTCCAAATCTGTGCTTTAAGCACTTGATACAAAAGAGATATAAGTGCTTCAGCTGTGCGTATAGTATAAATCATAGGTTTTTAGATGAAAAAAAAAAGTTTGAAAGATGCATGCAAAGTTTGGGAATGTGAACTTAAACACAGTTTGCCAGGCTGAGAATATGATACTAGAATAGATTGTAACTGTAGAACAAACTAGGTGGCTCTAAAAAATAGACTTCGTCAAATTACTGAGAATTTGTCAAGTAAAGGATGAAGTGTAYGAAGGGGAGCAGTTCTAGTAGTATGGACATTAAAAAATCCAAATTACAAAGTGTTGAAGGTGAACTGAAAGGGAAATGGGGGTGTGAAGGGGCAATGCATGATAAACTCCTGCTGTGGTAAATGCCACAAATCGAGCAGTTTGTTTGGAAGGAGAGACTATGGGGAGAAGAGAGGAAACAGAATTCCCTGTATGATCTGCATAGTTTTGCAAGGAAGACAACAGTTGCACTGACAGCTGCACTACTATTATTTCAGGGGACGTCTTCATCTTTTGTTAAAGTTTTGTTCACGTTTACTGTGACACTAATTATCAGCCTGAGAGCAAGTGGAACATTTCTGAATGTATCTCTATCCACATGACTGTCTTGTTCCAACAGCAGTACCACAAGTTTTTTTTTTTTTAAAAAAAAAAAAAAAAGAGAGAGAGAGAGAGAGAGAAGTAAATAATTTCTTTTCCTGTTCAGAGAATACACTAATTCAACAGGTTATTATCAATTAGGAAAGATATTTTCACCTTAGAAATACCCCTGGGCACCACTGAAACAGGCACTAGAATTACATGCTGATTTCAGCATTTGAGTTATCTCAGGTTTGTCATGCCTATAAAGCCAACTAGTACATCATACACACTGGTACCTGTGGCTGCTGTGGTTGAGTATGGCACCTTATGATTTTAACCAAAAAAAAAAAAAAAAAGTAAAAGATACAACAATCTGATACAGTACAAACATCATGGTACACACATTAATTATACAGTGCTGATGAATTAAAGTTCATACTACCACTGAAAGGAACCTGTTTTCAGGCTCCTTGACTTTACTGTAAACATTAAGAGTTACATCCTAAAAATTTACCAAGAAGCTTCCTTCATACTGTAAAAAATAATCTTGTTTCAAAGCAGCAGGTAAAGTCAAAAATGTATACAAATTCAAGCCTGAATTATATTCAATGGTTATCAGTCCTAAAATGTTTTCAAGTATAAAACAAAATAAATTTACAGCAACTTTTCCATATTTAATACCATAAATATCTAAATTTTAAGTTTACTTATGCTACTTATACCAGTAGTGGAAGAAGATTGAGTCAGGGATTTCTTGACAAATCTCAAACTATGTAAGTCCACTGGACCCAATGKCGTGCCTCTGAGAATGCTGAGAAAGATGGCTGATGTTATTACAAGGTTGCTCTCTATCACCTTTGGAATATCACAGAGATCAGAGACGGTCCCTATGACTTGAAAAAGGCAGAGATTTCATCCACCCTCAAAATGATAAGAATGATGTAAGGAACTGGCTGGTCAGGCTTCCAGGTCTGCCTGGAAAAAAATCAGGGCACTAGCCCTCTTGGAAACCATTTCTGGGTGTATAGAAGAAAAGGTGGGTTTGCACAGCAAGTATGGATTTACTTAAGGAACATTTTATGTGGCCAGTCTCATTACTCTCTATGAGGAAATGACTAAATCTGTGGATTAGGGCAGAGCAGTGGAAGTTGTCTACTTTGTTTCTGACATAGATAAAAAAGGATGCTGTGGGAGACCAAACTGAGATGACATTCGGATGGTTGAAAAAAAACTGGCTGGACCTTAAGCCTCAAAGGGTAGATGTTAATGGACCACACTTGGAAGCCTATTACAAGTGTCATTCTTTAGGAGCCTGTCTTAGGATCTATCAAGGTGCAATATCTTTATCAATGACTCAGCTGAGGAGACAGACACATGCACCTCATCAAGTTTTCTGGTGACAATGAATGGGAAATGTAATCAATATGCTCAAGGACAGCGCTGCCATTCAAAGGCATCTAGACAGGCTGGAGAAATGGGCCACRACATTCAAAGATAAATGCAAAGTCCAGTATGTGGGATGAAATAACCAGCCTGGTCTGATCTGATTGCTGACACTGCTTTGGGCAGGTGGTTGGACTACAGACCACTCAGGGTCCCTTCCAGTCTGATTCTGTGATTGAAGCCATACGTACAAAAAGTTCAGTCTTTAGCCAAAGGAGAAATAAAAGATGATTTGATGCTTCTCCTTATATTTTGGAGAATGGGGAGGACATTCAACATTTTTTTTTCAAAGCTAATGGACTCAGAGGAAGAACAAAAATATCAATCACAGTGTGGAACATACTGAGAACTTCGAAGCAAGAGGACATAATTCTATATCAACATAGAAGGCCTGATCACATTGGTTTTCCTTAACTCTAAAAATATTGATCAATGTATCTATTTCAATAATTTGAGAACTTAACTTTTTACAATCTTCCTACATATGGAAGGAATTTCAGAACCACAGCTATACACTGATGCCTTTAAGCATAAGTGTGATTTCTTCACTAACTCCAGTTGTGTGGTGATCTTAAAAATCATCCCTCTTTCATCAGCTTTTGAATTGGATAAACTCACTGTTATGATTAGTATTCCCACCAGTACACATAAAATTCCTTAACTTATTATCAGCAAGAATTGAAATAATCAGCTCCTCCTGCCATCCTAGAACATAATCACTTACTGATCATGGTTTGTGCATGAGTTAAACTTTTTGCTTGTCAACTTAACATACAAGAGAGTGTATTTTTCTGTGATACCTAAAAACAGAACTCAACAAAATTTTACTAATCCATAGAAAATACTGATCATGGAGAAATCATTAARATTATAAGATAATTGATTCTTCCTGTACCTCTGCTTACCTCTTTGCTAAGGTAAAAGCTAGAACTCAGTGCTTCCAGAATTTGTGATATTACTTAAAATAATGCAAGATCTCTAATAGAAAACCATTTTCTTCTGACATATGCACATCATTTTACTATACTCCTGTAAATACTGTGAATCTTGTAAGAMATAAACTGAATTCCCATAGAGACTTTGAAGTTTAGCAACAACAAATGGATTACAGATTCAAAGGCAGCAGATAACTACGTGCATACACACAAAAAGCATTTATGCTCTCCAGCATCTCTCAGGAAGAATATGCTCTTTTTGTATTACTACACAGAGCAGGAGAAATGTCTATGAAGTGTGTCAGTCTATCAAACTTGAGAACGATCAATAATACAAGTCTCTTTCAAACGCCCCGTCAATTTTCACCATGTTCTTCCAAAAAAAAAAAAAAAAAGAGAGAGAAAGAAAAAAACAGAGTATGTAGCAAGTTTTTTTTTTCTTTTTTTTTAAAGGGTAAGAAAAATCTATAGTTCAACTCCATCAGAACCTCACAATTTCACAATCTTACCGTAAGTCCTTTGAGCCTCAAAAGTATTTCACAGTTTTCACTTCAGATCATTTCTGCTTCATTGTAAACTACTTCTCCTCCAAACTCCTTTGATCCCTCTGGCTCCACTCCCAGAGATTGACTTTGGGTCATCTTTCCTAGGTCTTTGTTCAAAGTAATTTAGGTAGCTTCAAAAAAGCTACTTCCAAGTATGGTTATTATCAATCACATTCAACATTTTGGATAACTACTTTCATTCCATAGAGTCAGCATACATACTTCTGGCAAACTTAAAAGCCAATACAAAATAGTCAAAGAGCTTCAATACTGTTTGCCTCATTAGCACAATCATCTTTTAACATTTCTTACATTGCTCATCTGCAAACATAGGAATTATACCTGCACACCATCTCCCTAGACCCTGTAATCCATTGTTATGCTCTCAAAAGAATATAAACAGGAAAATCACCTCCTGGAGGAATCACTCAATTATCTCCCTGCTTTTGTTTGCAGGCAGGTGGCACCACTCAAAGGTCCTATTAAAAGATAAATTGTAGATGTAAATTATCTAACTGGGGGTAAAAGGACTCAGGTTCTAGCACAGGAACCTCACTATCAGGAATTTCTTGATACTGAATCATTGAAAATCGAATCATTCCTTTTAGAACAAGCAGCTTAGCACTGCTGAGATTATAAGGAATGACTCCAGCCCTGCTTAAAGTCTTGCCTTCTCAATCCTTAATTCCTTCTGGACACAGCCAAACAGGTGTTCAGTAGGTGCTGTCTACTAAAAATCAGAGCTTCTGATATACACCCCACCCAGATTCTCAAACTGCAGACTTTCTGTAGCATACTCTTTTGACTGATAAAGAGCAGCTGTTCATCAACCTAACAAAAACCTCCTTGGAGGATGGTATTAGCCCAGTTTTCCTATGCAAATAGTTTTGCTCTCTACTTGCTACTTATGCCTATGATTCCAGGACACAACGAATTTTCACACAAACTGGACTCTTTTTTTTTTTTTTTTTTTTTTCCATGAATTATATCTTTTTCTCATCTCAGAAGCAAAGACTGTTAGTTGTTGCGATGGAAATCCAGCCTTTCAGTCGTTTGGACCCACAGGTCTAACTGTGAAAATCTTCCACCCCCAGAATACTAGYTGCTGCGAGGCCAGGTTTTCCTAGACAAGGAGTTGTTCATGTTTATTTTTCAGGTATGCACTTCTCATATCATAAAATGAAATTTACCATGAAATTCCATTTAATGAAATAATATCTCTTGAACTAAATACTATTAGTTCAAGTACTATCAAATATTAGTTAATTCAGAGGGCCTATGCCTGCTACATACCATCTATCTTGATATTTTCTGAATCTGTAGAGGCTGAGTGCACTAATGAATTGCACCACTTTTAATCATGATATTTATCTGGAACAGGTCTTTGAATTAGTCTTTTTATCTAATCTGCTCCCCATTTCTTGACATTTCTACCAACCTTGTCTTTCTCAACAAAGAATGGCATTGACAAATTAAATTAGAATCATGCACTTAATTTCTTTGCTACAAGTATCAGAATGAAATTGATTCCTTTCCTATAAACCAGTTGCCACCATTAGCCCTATGCTGCACAATTGTGTTTCCACTCTTAAGTTGGTTTAATAAGTTGTTGATTAAGCGTATTTTAGTTGTCACATTTGTTTTCGTTATTTAAAGTGATCAGACCGTGCAGATCCCATACTGCAATGTAATGAAGTTAAAAAGAATTTGAGAAATAACATTTTATTAGATATCAAATATTTCTTACTGCTTTGTAACAAAGGCTTTCCCTTTCTACTTTATAAAACAACCATACCATTAACAACTGCTATTCATATTTTCTCCCTTTTCTTCACTCTGACAGAATGACTAAAATCATTAAGATGGTAACTTTTAAAAGGTCTTCCCTCTGATAAAATTGCTGGGCACTTATAGCTCTGAGTTTGTTTTAATTGCAATACTACTCCAAAATGCTAAAGGCACTTAAGCTAATAAACTCATTAACATGAAACAATCACCAAGAGACARGGTTCATAAACACACATTCTATTTTATTCTTTTTTTATTGTGATAATATGAAGTTTAATTGATTCCCTGTAGTCTTGATAGCAACTGACAACAGCTTTGTAATCTATCCCCTGGAAAAGTGCTTCATTCTTAATTTTTCTTACAATGGTTCTTGTCATATCTTACCCACAGTATAAGCAATAACATTTAGATATAATGGGCAGTAAAGTCTGTTTTAGTTTTAATCTAGTTTTACTGAAACTGGAGCTGTTACCTGTGAATAACCTGGAAAAATGCTACATGTAAGCCAATTTTTCACATAAATAGTGTTGTATTGTTTTACAGAATTTTTGGTGAAGTCATTCAGATCAGTTGCATGTTTCCTGTCACATGCTCCACGTTCTGTACATGATTTTCCATAGATAACACACTTAGTCAAAGGACTATGCTTCAGAATCTCTTTTTTTCATGTCTGGAAGGGGGGAATCAATTATACAATCATACACAGCCTCCATCTACAGATGGCTTTCAAGAAAGAGCTATGAAGTGTAGTCTGCCCTATTCCAGGATATCAATTACATTACATTTACATGTGATCATAGCTTAAATGCCAGAATTTTAACTTACATTATTTCTACAGAAAAACCTAGCAAATAGATTGGCTGTCTCAGCAACAGTAAAACTAATGTCCTCTTCCTTCATTGTTGCAAACATTTATTATTCTACTAGAAGTTTTATGATATTAGTGTTTTCTTCAGTTCAATATGTTTGAATCTTAGTTTTCCTATTTTTAAATAAAAAACAGTGGCCAACAGTCAATACATTCTCAATCTTCTACTTTCTCTTTAATATACGTTTGAGTGGACACTCACTGAGAAGTCACGCAGCTTGTGTTTACAAAATATCCTTTCTAAGAATACCGCCTGTGAAATTGAAAATGGCTAAGAAAACTCGTCATCTTCTATGTCTCAGTTCCCTTAACTATGAGCTTCAATTAATGAATGCAAACTAATATTATCAAAATACAGAAGGTAATTAAGAAGAAACCCAGAGTCTTTTTAAACTAAATTATTTTTAAAAGTTTTGTTTTCACTTGTTTTCACTTTGTTGACCAAGTTCAAGACTTTTTAAATGAATAAATTCAGCAATACTGTTTACCTCAGTTGTATTTTGTCTTTCAGAATTCCAATAAATCTTCATCTAGCTATCCAAAACACTAGACAGCCTGTAGTTTAAACAGTTTGGGTGATACAAGTATGCAGTTTCTATAATAAACGATAAAGTAGAACACAGAAACAGTGATGAAAATCTTAATTCCTTTAGGCCTGGTGAGAGTCTTAGCAACTAAATGAGAGAGATATACAATCTCTAGTGAGTTGTCTCCAGCATGGTGATTATGTTGTCCTACTATGCACAGTGGCACAGCTTCAGACATGAAGGCACATCTGCACACACATGGATACATACCAAAAGACTTCTCCTTGGGGAACTGGACTGGAACTATGGGCTACAGTTACTCCTTTGCACCATCAGTGACTGAACTTGAACTTGTTGGTTGGCTGAGTCTTACATAAAGTAAGATAGTACTGATACCCCCTTCAGATACACTGTTCTCACAGGAACTTTCTGAGTTGGTCATAACTATGACAGATGTAGGTATTTTCTTAAACCTATGCAATATTAAACAGAAGAGGTGGTGTGTATGTAGCATACTGGTACCTCCAAGAGTAGGCTGCAGCTGAATGGGCTTTTCTTAGAATCACAATTTGGGATATAAAGTGAAAATTAAAGATTTAGATTTCAAACATGTAGATGGTTGCTTTATTTTTAGCTCAGAGCAATAAGGCCTCTCAATGACTGATGATGATGATTACATTATTATTATAATAATACAATTATAATGAATTGTTAACATTAAGCAACTATTAAACAGACTATGCACTGAGGTACTGTGGACAAAAACTAAATAAAAAATATGATTGTGTAATTCCAATTATAATGTTATACACACGTTCATATTTCTCTACTTTGAAAGGCTTAGTTTTGTGGTCACTGCAATGTCAGATTAATGTGGTGATTGAGTTTTGTTTATTTACGACTTGAATATCACACATTAACAAATATATGTACTTGTAGTATCTAATCTCAAATACCTCTTGCACAGAATGGTAAAACAAAGAGGATGGAAAGTACCTAGCTTAATAGTCACTTAACTGGCTAGATGTATGCTGTCTCAATACATTTTCAAACAACAGTAGACCACAAAACACAAATTATACTGATTCTTTATTATTCATTGCATGATAGATGCTTCCAGTGTATTTCTCTTGGAGAGAATGTTCCTTTTTGCCTGGTTGATGATGCATGAAATATGTGTATGCTATTCATGGTAAATGAAAGGTAACATACCATGTTTATCTGGGACTGTAGTCAATGAAAATCAGCAATTATTGCACTATACTTCTAGATCTTTTGCCATATGTCTGAATGGCACTGGGAAAGAAGCTATAATTTTCAAAAAAATGGGACATTAGGAAGACACCTGGACCTATAATATCACTTGTTTCAAATAAAAAGCTTTGAGAAAGCTTCAAAGGAAGTGAATTGAGGTGAGACAACTTCAAGCTTGGTCAATAATGAAATGGAGGATATTACAAGACAGAAATTTTGGCAAATAAGCCAATTGTATTCATTATGCTGAAAAATGATTACTAACATTCAAGAAAAACAGACTGTGTAAATTTTAAGGAACTCAGAAGCTCAAGCATATTCACTTAAGAATGGAAAAATAACCTGACAAAAAGTATTCAGTTGAAAGCCAGAGCAGAAAATCTAATCACCGACAGAACAAAAGTTGACATTACCATTCCTACAGCTATGTATGTTTCTGATATATATATATCAGGTTAATACACTGCTTTTATAGATAGCACAAGAATAAACAAAAAAGATTTTTTTATCTTTTTTATCAAAATAGTATTATTCTCTTATCACAAATCCTTTCCAAATTTTTCAAAAAATATGGAAGAACTATTAAAATGGACTTTTACTGCATCTCTCGTATTGCTATATTTAACATTCAGCAGAGTAGAATGAAGTATAGCAAGGAATGCTGCTTTTAATGAAGTAAAATTTCTTTCAGATATGCTGTAAGTAATGTTACCTTAGCATTGTCTCAGACCTCTAACAAGTCACAGCTGCTAATGAACAACAGAAGCAAATATACAACAAATGGCTAGGATATGGAGCACTTCGGATATTTTTGTTTGCATATTTTGCTATTAATGTTTTGTTAATATATGTATTAATTATGTTATCACTTTAGTTAAAAAAAAGCAAAGTAGAGAAAGAAAACTGAAGAAAATCAGCAGAGTAAAAAATAATATATAACTACATCTCAGTAGATTACCAGTAGCGTGTGAACTCCTCTGAAGATAAAACTGTTAGAGCAAATGCAGTAACATCCTTTAATAGACTGGATTACAAAATAAAAGACTGGAATCTGAATGTTCCTAAGGTAAAGTCGTCAGTCTTCATTCTATAAGGGCTTTCAATACTAGGGAAATGCTAGCAAAGACAGCAAAAAAGATACCAGAATTAATGATTTCCAGAAAAAAAGTCTCATTCTGTTAGATTTTTTATTATCTTGTGGAAGAAAACACTGTATGGCGAAGACTAGTGAAATATGGATTATCAAGTTACCGTATGACCAAATTAGGTGTAAATTTACAGCATGTCAACTATTCCATGTACCTGTGTCTACATATTCCCATATTCTTATCTGAAGTAARGAAAAGAAACTGAGTTTAGATTAGCTGTAATTTGTAAAGACTATCATCTGAATTGCTATTACATGCCCCTTTCAGCTCCATTGTGAATTAGAACTCACCTTAGCTAGTTCATTTTAGACTTTAACAATAAGAAGAAATCTCGGTGACAGGCTTAGTTAACTGTGTACCTTAAACAACTTGCAAAGATTAGAGTCTGTCAGTGGTTGCTGGACCACTCATGCTACACCAGGAACAAATCAGAAGAATAATTAATAGTAAATACGCAACTTCTTGGCTCAGTAGATGGATGAAACAAAATAAAATTACATTATGGTACTATACTTCCTCCTGATAAAACTGTATGGGAACTCCCGTAGACACTGGCCTATGAATATGCAGATACAGACACCTGCATACATACATACATGCAAGTACCTGTATTTGGAGGCATTAGAGTTGAACACCTAAAGACAGGGCTCAAGTTAAACTTGGGCAACACCTCAAGAGAGAGTCATTCTTATAATCTTGATTCCTATAAAGGCATAGGTTTCGAAATTAAAAAAATATATATTTCCCAATGACTTAAAATTCTACTTCTGCACCTGGCCAATGTTGCCATCACATTGTCAGGATTTAGCAGATTGGTTTACATTCAGAAGAGCTGAGATCGTAAATATTCCACTGTCTGCTACAGCCTAGGAAATGCAGTATTAACACTGCTAGTAACAGGCCACATGTCTTGTACTGACTTTGCAAATACTCAAGACAGAGGTTTTCAGGCTTGCTTTGTCTGAACGTGTCTTGATCTGCCTTTGTTTTTATTTAGTTTAGCTGTAACAGCCATTTTTCTAATCACCAGGTAGCTATGCCTAAGCTGTTTTGCTTACCTGTATGGTATAACCATAATTTGTATTCATACAGAATGAAATATTTATGACTCTAGTATCATAATAGTAAAGGGACATAAGGCTGGTTTGAGAGCAGAGGCCTTGAAAATGGGAACACGGGACATGATACACAGAAGTGCAAGCCTACAATAGTAAGAGATGCCGTACAGACTGCTGTTGAAGGCCTCAGGTCGATAACTCAAATAGAAAGGCAGACCTGAAAATGGGACAAAATCAGTCTCAGGGGTAAAATGGAAAAATAGCACAAGTGTTTAACATATAAAATGGACCACGAATGGCAAATTCAGGTATAACACAGAGTTGCAGGCCAGTGAAGAAAGAGCAGTGCATAAACCAAATGTGCTAGGAAACAGTAGCAAGTGAGAATGAGGAGGAAGAAACTTGATCAACATCAACATACTCCTCCTGGGATGATGATGTCTCACCATACCTGCCTTCTCCCCCAACCTGAAGCCAGAAACCTTAGGAGACTGAACGTAACACCAGAAAAAGGAGCAGATACAGCAATGTTTGTGTATGTATCATTTTAACTGTACATGATTTTAACTGTGTTTGTATCACTGTAACAGGGCTAATAATTCTTTGATTAAGTTGGTGAGACTTTAATTAACCTAATAATAAATCACTGGCTTTGCAGTATGTTCTTTTGCCCGTAACACAATTTCAGTGTGACAAGTAGGTAGGAATTCAAGCTACCTATTCTGTAACTTGCATACAACAGCTGGTAACACTGAAATACATCTACACTTATAACTTAACAGACTTTGGAGCTTACCTGCAAGCTCACTCCGAAGCATTGCACTCTCTATCCTGCAGCAGGCTGGGGCCGGGGGCAGAGACCCTTAGAGGTAGTACTCTGTGATGGTATGTTTTTGTGTGGAGTCACATGAGAGGCAGGACAGAAGGAAAGGCAGTAAGGAATATGCCTGCCAGACAAACTCCTTTTGTTTTGTCTGTATTATACCATAAACAGTAGCAGGGCACACTCCTAGATGATGATACTTAACTTCTCTCTCCTGGTGAATCAGAAGAAAAACTTTCCAATGTGCTTTCTTTCCATAGCTAGTGCTAACTCTCCCCAACAATTCTTGGGCACAGTTTTGGATTTAACACCAATAGCCTTTCCCAATAAGCAGTCTGGATGCGGACCTTCTGTTTTGGGAGAAAAAGCATAACAGTTGGCACACAATCTCCTCTATATCAGTTTGTCTCAGTCCAGAAACATTTTATGTATTAGCATAGACATATGAGCCCAGAGCCTGCTATGAGGCACAGCTCAGATTATTTTGCTGTGGTGTGGCTTTCTCTTCCAAAATGGTCGAGAAGCCACTTTATGTGCTGCATGCATGCAACAGGAGTGTCCCAAGGCGAACAGACACTGAAGGCCAAATGTGTGGGACTCCCCTCGACAAACACAAGGATAGGTTTTGTCCTGAAGGGCTCAGCATTCTCTGAGCACATCTAACAGACACTGACAAAGCTGAGCAACCACAGTTATTTTCATTAATAAACTGGCCTGGGGGGGGAGAGTTTGGCATAAAGTTGGGATAAGTTAAGCTTTCTTTACCCTCCGATAACTGCCTGAGACGTAGGTTGTTAATAGCGGTACCATTGCCAAGGCATGGAGAACCTTCCAGAAGGGCAGGCTGTGGGCGCCAGATAGCAACAGCCAATCAGTAGGTGTTGCAGGAATTTCAGCCAATCAGAGCCAGGTATTCTCCACCCACACGCGTAACTGTCAGAGCCCCATCAAGGCAGGCAGGTTGGGTCACTAGCTGACATTAAATATGTCTGGGGCTAAATGCGCTTTGGTGTCAGAGCTTGCCTAGTTTGCATGCGGTCAGTTTGGTCACAAACCACAACAGGGGAAGAGGGACCTTGCTGCTCTGTAGAATAGTTCAGTGAGTCGTGAAATCACGTGCAATGTGAAAACCCTGGTTTTCACACTCTCCTTAATCTAATGATGATCAAATTAGCTTTGTTCATCTCGTCTTTTGAAGTGAAGGTATATGACTGAAGATTTATCGGTCTCAAAAGAGGGATTAAGAGAAGACCTAACTCTGTAGGCTATACACTGCCAAAAATAAGATGTGGATTCTGATCTTTGCCTCAGGTAACGTTTTCATGTTTTACACAAAATCTTTTTATTTGGATAAAAATATTAAGGAAATCCTGCAATAGATTCAACTGAAAATTTAAAAGACCATTCTGTGCAGTAAGAGTTCTTTCCCTTACGATGTCAGGCAAGTTTAGTTATGTTAGATACAAAAACTACTTTCAAATACAGATTGATTATTCCTAGGCAAAAAGGAGCACAAAACCCATATTGCTGTGATTTCTGATTGTAGTTGAAGAATAGAGGTAAGAGATAGTTGTCACCTTCATTGTCATATCTCAAAGTACACATCTCACACTTTCTTATGAAAAGAATTAATGTGAGCCCAGAAGAGCCCTGTCTACGAATTCATATGCCTTCCTAGGCCTAAAAAAAGCGAGAAAACAAAAGACTTCCTTTGTATTCCTTCTTTGCTGTTATTCAAATGGTCCTTGAACAAATATTATTTTGAATCGACTTTCTTCATGTAATGTGGTGGGACTCTAGGCCTTTAATCACAACTCAGCTGTTTTCTAGCCTATCAGAAAAAGAGAAACAGGGTACATGAATGAAGAGGATGTGAGATAAGAAAAGTGCTTATGGTATGTAGGCCAAAAGAAGTAACTGAGAAGAAGACCCGTAAATTTATTTTTAATGATCACTATACAGTCTCAAAATAGTGATGATAGATTTAATTAAAAAAATTAATGACTGATTACATATTAAGAGATTTATTTTAAAAGCAGATATTCAAACCAGTTGAAATTTCATGCTCTTGTGTATATTTTATATTGGTAGATGTGACTGATTGATGTTATTATTTGAGGTGGCTTATGATCTCCTGGACTGTTTCTGTTTCTGATTTTTCTTGTGACATTATAAGGAAGAAAACAAAGGACTTCATTTGTTGCTGAAAGACATGGTCAGCACGGTGACATACATGGTCTATGAGTATAGGTTTAAATTTTTGAGACATTAAATTTGATACGTTTTCAAAGCATAGATAATGGTGAAGACCCACTTTAGAACCAGATTCCATGAAAGATTTTTCATTTTTGTTGGTTGCCAAGAAATGCTTATCAGTTTGTGAATACAAAACATATAAAAAGTGTGTGTGTGAGAGCATTTGTGTGCAAAACGAGCCCCTTCAGCTAAAGTACTTTTGTTCCCCTGTAGGACGGTATGACAGACACAATACTCAGTTGAACAAAATCAGGACAATTATCCATTTACTGTCAGGAGGTTTTGTAGGTGCCTAGAAAAACTAGTGCATACTTGTAGTCAAAGCTTTGCCAGTTAGAAAAAATACCTGTAATTCTAGAACTTTCAAAATTCATAACAGGCTTTTTAAAGCCTCAGTGAACTTTAAGAGCAAACTCTGCATGAATAAGAAACCAGTTGGTTTCATTTGGAAACAAGGGGATAGTATTAAGATGACTCTAGTAGTAATTAGAACAATTAAACAGAGAGTAAATAATTTTGCATAATAAAGTCAACTTTACACGCCATCAGACATATAACTGCAGCTCAACTACACATGCTTCAATTAATTCAAAAACTTTTTGTTGAATACTGATGGCGAAATTGACAACATGGTTCTCAGCACAGGTTACTTCACTGATTGTTTTCCTGGTTTCTCAGATGTACTCCCTGTTTTTGCAGCTATATTATTACTGGTATCTGAGCTGATAAGTCTACAGGTAGTTCAAGTATGTCTGTGCCACACCACTATTTTCAGGGCAACTACACCCTGTGGCAGAAATGCCAGTAAAACCTGCAGCAAACACACAAAGGCATAGCAGGGAACAAGAAAACAGAACTAAAAATAAAACAAATATCCTTAAACACAAATGGCTGTTTCTGTATAAACAACTAATTCCAATGTATGAAACTCACAGATCAAAGGCTAAAACGGAGTATTTTAACCTAATSAAGAACTGCAGTAGGATAGTAATGCAACTGGATAAAGTCAATGAGAAATAAATGAAAATGATGACACAAACATCACTGAAAGAAGATTTGACAAAAGAGTTTTCATCTCTGATTAGGGAACGTTTTGGAAAACTACAACCATCGTGTTTGTCCTTTTATAAAAATGTGTTTTTTTTTTTTTAGAAGTAGCTGCTTTGTTAGTAGAAAAAGGAAAATGATAGCAATATTTTTAACTTGTTCATCCTCCTGAGTATTAGCAAGACTCTCAGGTTTCAAATGATTGTAATAAAGGAAAGAAATTACATTTGCATTATGGTCATTTGGATATGTAGGCACTTGTACTGTTTACCTAAAAGACAGAGATTTAATATAAACAAATTAATTCTATCTAACTGTTTTCACATTAATTGTAAGCATTTCTACCTTTGCTATATAACTTCCCATGACAAGATCTAGCTTTTGTGGAGCACTTACTGAAGCTGTGAAATATGTTCAGTATATTGTGTTTTACAAAAGGAGCAGCAAGATAAGATTAATAGATTTGTTGAAGGTCATACATATTGTGACTAAAGGTATGCTTTTAGGCATACACAGGTGGCCAAAGTTACCATTTCAGGCTTTATGCAGTATGACCAAGTGGTTCCACCCTATACCCATTCACTTTTTGGTAGAGATTTTACATAGCCATGAGCAAATGGTTGTATTTAAGCAGTCCTATTTTGCTGAGCTCTGAATTACTCTACCTGTATCTTAATTCCTAGTTCTTCCTGCATTCATAACTCTGTTCCAGTTTCTTTTTCCCCTTAAGCTCTTGCGGTATTTTACCTCTCCTGTTTTGTGTTCAGTCCTTTGTTTTCTTCAGACCTCTCCAGATTGCACTCCCCTCCGTGATGATTTCCATTAACCTTTGCTCTGCAAGTAAAAGATGACCTCCAAATGGCTGCATTTCAGATCCCTTGTAAATATCTGGAAGGAATATTCATAAGAACACAATTTTAACTACAATTCCTAAAGTATACCCCATTACCACATCATTCAGGGAACCTAGAGGTGCACAGTTAGCAATCTGGTGAATAGATTAAGTATGTTTAAAAGTATAGCAAAAGGCTATGGTTATACAATACAAGGAATCATTTTACTTGATCTTGCTATTTGGAATTTGGAAACAATGTCCTAAACACAAAATACACACTGCCTTTCCTGCTCAGAACCTCACCCAGAAATTTCACCTTCTCMCAATGTAGAAATTAAAATATAATTCATAGTTTTATCAAATAGTTAGAAGCTCAGGAACAGACACAGTCACAATTCTGTTACTGAAAAAGATTTTTACCAATACCTATAATTCTAGGACAGACATTGGCAACCACTGTGCATAGCTGCTTTCTTCACAGGAATATTCCTCAGTAATACTCCTAATTTTCCATTGTACTACATTCCATTGTGCTAAAAATAAAAATGTGGTGCACAGCTTGCTTTAAGATGTCTCAAAGCACTGTGGAGAAGCAATAGATTTGCCCACATCTGTTCATATGTTTATATCTTCAAAATATTAATAATTTGAATACAGAGAGTCTGATAAAAGAAGGAGGAGCTAGTCAGCATTCAGTAGAACTTGAACAGAACTGCAGAACACTTGATTTTGCTGATTTTTTTCCCCAAATGAGCTCTTCAAACTTGTCCAAAATTATCATCACGTACATGAACATACAAATTACTTCTTTAATCTGTGGTGGATATTCTGCTTTATTATTAGCTTTATATTAGCTTTATTAGCTTTATTACCTAATATTAGCTTTATTGCCACTGGCATAATATCTCTGTTTCAATGGTATAAGACTCCCCCCTCCCTTTTTTTTCCTGAGGAACTAGAGGTATTTAAATATTCCTAAAGTTGCATTTGTTTTATGGAAACCTTGTGGGTTTGTGAATCTCCAGTGTTAATTCCCATTTTCTGCTACTTATTCTTTTCCCTCTGGGGTTTTAGTCTGAGTTGCTTACCTCTTATCATTGCTTTCTAAGCATATCAGAACATACTTTCAGGTGTTAGATCTCAGTATCGAATAGGACATGATCTATATAATTCTTACTTCTTTCTTCAGCATGTCCTCTGTCCAAACAAAATTAAATATCATTATATACCGTAGAGAATTTGTATTTTTTTTTCTGTAAATGATGAACCTAGGACATCACTGACTTATTTGCAAAGCTTTCAGAGATGTAGAGGAACAAGTAGGTACAGCAGGAAAAAAGGTAATGTAGTTCTTGCAGATATCAGATTACTGCATTTCAAGTATTGATCCTTAATTCTGATTTTATTTATAGACTTATCCAGTATGCATTTAGTGAACTGTTGTAGTTTCCATCTTTAATAACAACAAATTATCAAATTTTCCTCAGAAATAAATTTATAGACTGAACTATGTGAAGAATGTTTTCATAAATATGGGCCTTCTTATATTAAAGAAAAATGTATCTATCCTATTTTCTTTTTAACAGATTGTTATTAAAAATTGTTCTGTTATGCAAAACAGAAGAAGGGGGTAGTAAAATTACTCAACCCAAATATGTGATATTTTTTTCTCTCTTTAAGTAATTAATTTACCAAATAAATATTAGGAGAAAAATCTAGAAACAGGTAGATTATGAAAAGAAAATATGTATTTAAGTTTTATGAAATATTTTTACAGCAGAAAATATTGTATAGTTTTGTTAAAATATTAACAATTTTTTAGCCTAAGTGCTCTTTTTTCACTCACTAAAAATACTTTGTTTGAAACTATCTGAAAAATAAGGCTTTCTATATGGTCACAAACTCCAAAATGATGACAAAACTGAAATTCAGTCAATAGCTCAACAGCAGCATTTTTTCAACTTTCTAATGTGTGAAAGTGGGGGATGGGGTATGCTTTTTTAGAGTATAATCATCTCATCAAGAGAAGTTATTTTTCATCTTTAGTCTGCACTCAGGAACTGGCACCTGGAATACTATGTCCAGTTATCGTCTATTCATAAAAGAGAGACTGCAACAAATTGGAGTGATTCTTGTGGAAGATCACCAGATTGGCTCAGATGTGGCAGGAGTTCGTGAGGTATGTGGAGAGGACAAGAGAGTTTGTCTTGTTTAGCTTTGAGAAGAGGAGGTTAAGGCCAGGGGCGGGAGGAAGGAGAAAGGGAGATGCAACTGCTGTATTTTACTATGTAAAGAAGGGTTATATAGAAGATAAAGACTTTTCTCAGTGCCCAGCAAAAGGACAAGAAGCAATAGTCACTCACAAATTGCAGCAGAATAAATTTCTCAGACTTAAAGAAAAATAAAACATAGTGAGAGGAATTATTCATTGGTGCAAGTTACCTAGAGAAGTCGTAGCAGATCCATCTTTGGGGATTTTTAGAACTGGATCAGACAGAGCTCTGAGCAAACTGGTGTGACTTTGAAAATATACCTGCCTTGAGCAGGAGGTTGGATAAGCTTCTAAGATCCTTTCCAGTCCTAATTATTCTATGATTCTATGTTACTTAGTGTAATCTAATTATCTCACGTTGTCTCACAGAAATTCCAGATCAAATATATCAGAAGAATATAGGACTAGAAGGTTTCTGCTATTTTACTGAGATTAACATATACATATCAAGATCTGTCTTGAGACTATTTGATTTCTATTCTTGAAATGCTGATGGGAAAAATCTGACTTGTCTTTCAATCTTGAGTCTGACTTTTTCAGCAGTAAAATTGATCCATTTTCTGTAATGCCAATAATGTCATTTCATTCTTATCTGCTAGATAAACTGCAATCTTGTAAGCTTCAATCACATCCCTTCTTAGCTTTCATTTTACAGAGCAGAACCACTCAAGTTATTTTGTGCAAGAGAATGTGATCTCAAAACTAGCTCTGAGCAAATTGGAACATTTGTATGGAAAGCTGATATATCTCCCCTGGTACCAACCAATACTCAGTATAATCAGTCTTATCAATTAATTAGAAAGGGTGCAGATGTATCCCACATTCTGTGACTTCCGTAATCACATCTTACTACTCTTGTCATTTCCAGCTAAAGTGCCTACTACTGTACAAGAAAATTTTTCATTATTGGTCTCTATGACTTCTACTTGATGAATTTCATTCTCTTCTTCCTGAATGACTTCAGTAATTTTGTGTCATTTGGTAAGTTCTTTTTTTCTGTTTGCATGCCAAGTTTGTTAATGAAAGTATTCAACAAGGTACATTTCAAGTGCAATCYGTGATACTCCACTTACAAAACTCTACATCTTTGTTTATCTTTCAGTTCAACTAATGTCTTYTGTTTTCTGATCAATCCATTTTAGTCAGCGTATGCCTCTGCATTATGCATCTCATACTTCTTAAACCATTTCACACTCTCCTACATTTTGATTTCATAAATTAATCTGAGGCATCATAAGAAATTAAGATCAGCTGAATTTGAGCTGCTGTATGCTCTTTGTTCAAAAAATTTATATTTTGTAGGTATCACWTTTCTCCGGAATGATCTGTTTGGTAAAATGAAGTTGTATTGTTTCTCAACTTCTAAGGTGACTCCAGTTAAATTGAAAGACCAGAGACATTGCCATAGAGAATCTGTCAATGACACACTGTTAGAACAGGTTGTACTATCTTGAGGGATGTTAATAGAAATTCAAGAAACTTGTTACTTTAAACATTTAGTAGTGCTGTGCCAAAAGCAACAGTATATTTGGAAAATAGTAAAAGATAAAGAAATTAATGGGAATGGGAATGTTCACTTACTGTCTCAAATGTTTTTCAACCATGAAAAAAAGCTGTCCTGACAAAGAATAAAAATACTTCTGTCTACTATAAAATCATTAGTTTTCCCTTTCAGGTTTCCTAAAATATTTTGCTTCCTGGTTCAGTAATTTGGATTAGCTTGTTTTCTACCAGTTTGCAGAATTTGGGTTTTTTTCTGTTCCAAAAAAACTAGAAAGAATTTTGTCTTAAAGATTAATCTGAAGCAATTAATGTATAAGATGTTTTTACAAGTCTCTTAAGTTTTCATTATGAACGAAAAAACTACTGAAAATGTAGCTCAGAATTCTAAAAGCTATTTTTTCAATTTGTTTTGTTTTTCTGTGATTTAAAGGGGTATAAAAACTGTTACGAAAGTAGCTTAGTATTCAGAATCATCTTGCTCCAGAGGAACAAAAATAGTAACARGGATAGTCAATCTCTCCAGGATGTTATTTTTTCTTAATTTTAACATATTCTATCCATAGTTAATTGTTCTCAAATATATAATTAATAGATATTTAATTCATACGTATTTAGAAGTTCTGTCATATAATGTGAAAAGCTAAATAAAACTCAGTAGTTTTTATTAAAATTAAATTAATTCTCATCTACTTTCCCGGGATTAGAAAATTGAGGTCATTGTGCACAACAAGTAGTATGTGTTTGATCTCCATGGACTTAATATAAGACTTGTATTCTGACATCTTCTGGCATCTGTGATTATACTATTGCAGAGTTTGAACTCCCTGGAGAGTTAAGTAGGTCAACTACAAGCCTACTGGCAGACCTTACTGGCAATAAAGGGTACAGTGCCTTGAAGCACTGCAGCCATAATTGAAAAACTGGTGGTTAAGCTTTCTGGAAGCTCTCAGTTAGCTGCTTTTGCAGGTACATACAGTTAATACCAGAAACCAAGACTAGCGAAGCGAAAGAGCCTGAAAAGATATCTTTTTTAAAGTTTCTCTACCACTGATGCATTTCAAACCTGATCCATGCTATTTTATTATTGTTCTACATATACAGTATGCATTTCAAAATAAAAATTCAGCAAAATGTTGCTATTACGCCATTTGTGATTTTACCCAAAGTCATTTCAAGTAGTTCATCATATTTTGAACAAACATATAACAAAGAAAAGCAGCTGGGCATATCACAGAAAGGTCTTGAAAAGATGCAAGGAAAAGTATTTTTTTCTTCAAATGATTGACATTGAAATGTTTCACTTGCTTGTTTCATTAGCAACATAAGGAACTCAGAGGGCAAAAAAGAATGATAAATATATCCTACCCTTCTCCTACTTGTTCTTTACTGTTTTATCAGAATATTATTTCCATTTTGAAAGCTTGTAAAAATGTATTCTATAAGTAAGTACCTTGTATTTTAGAGGTATGGCTGTAGCTGGAACAGCAGGGAAAAGACCAAGATCCCTATTTTGCAGAAGTGTGTCTTAGTTGATTGCTGAAACTGTATGCACAGCTACTGAAATATGAGTGGATACAGGAGTCCTTCTAAGGCCTCGGTATCTTAGTTTTAGAATCTCCTATTAACTGAAGCATCAGTGGTAAAAATTTAATCATAATAGACTGGATAGTCTACCTCATAATGTCTGGAGCATGTTTTCTCTCAATTGAATGCAAAAGGAATGTAGAGCATATGGATTCTAACTCAGAATCATCAGTTAGGTAATTATAGTTAAGACAGAATAGTCCATGCATATCTTACAGCATTGAAAAAATCATTTCCACAATTTTTAACACTGTTATTGCTAGTATATTGCCACATTATACATTTTGCTGTACTTAGATGAGAGATAAAGTGCCAAAGAGAAGCCAGTGGCTGTAATACCGCATAAGATGTTTAAACACAACCTTGTGGAGCAATCATTAAAAAAGCATACTGAGAAAATGATCAAAATAAGGAGATCAGTAAATATTGACCCTCAGTGATGAAATCTGTTTCAAGAAGGTTACCATAATACGGTAATATGCGGCTGTCTGGCACTAGGAGCAGGATTTTGTAAGTAAATGATTGTTCTCCCGATCTGAAAAATGACAAAATTGTGTTTCAGATCAAGTCAAAAAGAGTTATACATACTTTATACAAAAACAAAAACAGAAACAAAAAAAAACCCATGAGTTTCACATGAAATAGAATTATTCTTGAGTGATTGTATGTGTATGTGTGTGAAAGTAACAGGAAATGAAGAACCGGGTTGACAGAAAAAGCCAGTGCTGCTGTTCCCCTTTATTCAACGGAGTTGAAGTAAATACTTCAAACTAGGGACCTGTTTCTTTTCCTGAGAGATGTGAATTCATATTCTTCACTGCTAAGAATAGTGGCCTGTGGACCACAATCAAGGGTATGCTCAAGTGTAACATGATCAATCAATCCTCTGGATGCTGTATTAACTTACATAAATGATTAATTAAACCATGGAGTAAGGAGTGGAATTCAGTATCTCATATCAACGTTAGAGACAGAAGGAGGCATCCTCATTTTGACTCTGCATGAAGAAATCCATACAGAGTTAAAAAAAAAAGAAAAAAGAAAAGAAAGAAAAAGAGGAAGACAAACTAGGAAGTTGTTCACTGGTGGTTAGGTATTGTCCTGGATGGAAAAAAAAAATAAGAAAAAGAGTAGATTCAATGTTTTCAAAAAGAAGAGAGTGTTGGAAGAGACTATTGAATTAGGACTTTGAWATACCTGGTGTGAGTGCCATAACACCTGGTTAAAAGGATCCGTATTATGCCCTAAGAAAAAATCAGAACCTAAAGAATTTTATTCTACATGAAATTATTTTACTAATGTGATATATATAAGTTAGCAAGCAGCCGCAAAACAACTATTACTGCATTTTTTACTAATATCTGACTTGCCTAAGACAATTCTGTTAGTAAACTTTCAAGTTTTACTGAAACTATACTTTTATTTTTACATAATATTTCTTGGTTTCCACATGCAGAGCCAAATGAGGCTCTTTTTTTGTTGGATGAATGTTCTTTTGTTGGGTGAAAAGATAGATGAAATTTTTTGCCCCATAAATCACTCTTACTGCAGTAACCAACATCCCCACCAACTTTAGACACTGCAAAATTCTAGCTAACTCAGTGGTCTCCAGGTTTTTAGGAGTCTCTCCTATTTTCCCCATTTCCTTGTTTATCCTTTCATTCATCTTTCTACCATTGTCCTATCCTCCCTTCCAAGTTCTCACCAGCTGCTCACTCTTCCCACACTTGCTCCAACAATGCTATCCTACCACCCAAGCTGACAAGCGCAAGCACAGATCCTTTCTGGGTACTCCATGCAGCAGCTCATTTAGCTTTTGAGCTAAATTCTCCTCAATAGCAAAGAACTGCAAGGGCTTAGACATACAGTTAGGGGTGCTGRTGATTATAGTAGTCATAATCTGCAGGAGTACACTACTGCTGTTTTTTGCAGAGGTAGTAGTAAAGTAAGCATCAAGGTGTGCCCTCTCCATTCTTCTCTTTGAACTGTATTATTCTGTGCTGAGGGGGTTTCTCAAGAGCATACTTTGTGGGAAGCATCACTCTAGTCCTTTCTATTACACAGCCAAGAGTATAGGTTTACTCTGACAGTTTTCAGCCTTTAAAGAATCATCTTTTCATCTTCAGTGATAGAAACCCACATTTATGTTTAAATTTTAACAACTTGTTTTCTTTAATGTTGATAAAAATAGTTTGACCTACTTACTATCGTTTTGTCTGTTTCTCTAGATTTGGTAGGAAGAAGAGAATATAAAAATGTGTGTTGAAGTGATACACATTCTGAAAGCCAGAAAGCTTATAGAATGAGTTAAAATATGTGTCTTTCTTATCTGTCAATATAAAAATATACCCTGGAGATGGAATATGATGGGATGACTGGCTGGGTAGATGAGGGGAGAGCAGTGGACATTGTGTACCTTGACTGCAGCAAGGCTTTCAACACTGTCTGCTGCAACATCCTCACAGGCAAGCTCAGGAAGTGCAGACTAACTGAGTGGACAGTGAGGTGGACTAAGAACTGGCTGAAAGGCAGAGAGAGCTCAGAGGGTTGTCATCAGTAGGGCAAAGTCTAGTTGAAGGCCTGTAGCTAGTGGTGTCTCCCAGGGCTCAGTACTTGGTGCAGTCTTGTTCAACTTACTCATCAGTGACCTGGAAAAAGGGACTGAGTGCCTCCTCAGCAAGTTTGCTGATGATACCAAGCTGGGAGGAGTGGCTGATACGACTGATACATCAGAAGGCCGTGCTGCCGTTCAGAGAGGCTGGAGAGTTGGGTGGAGAGGAACCTCATGAAGGTTTCAACCTTGTGAAAAAAGGGCAAGTGCAGAGTGCTGCACCTAGGGAGGAATAACCTTATGCGTCACTATAGGCTAGGGGCTGACCTCCTGGAGAGCAGCTCTGCAGAGAAGGAGCTGGGAGTGCTGGTGGATGACAAGTTGAGCCAGCAATGTGCCCTTGTGGCCAGGAAGGCCAATGGTCTCCTGGGGTGCATTAGGAAGAGTGTTGCCAGCAGGTCGAGGGAGGTGATGCTGCCCCTCTACTCAGCCCTGGGGAGGCCTCACCTCGAGTACTGTGTCCAGTTCTGGGCTCCGCAGGACAAGAGAGACATGGAGGTACTGGAGAGAGTCCAGCGTAGGGCTAGGAAGATGATCAGAGGGCTGGAGCACCTGCCCTACGAGGAATGGCTGCGAGAGCTGGGCCTGTTTAGCCTGGGGAAGAGAAGACTGAGAGGGGATCTTATCAGTGTGTATAAATGCCTTAAGGAATGGTGTCAGACTCTTTTCAGTGGTGCCCAGCAACAGGACAAGAGGCAACAGCCACAAACTGAAACATAGGAAGTTCCACCTGAGTATAAAGAACTTCTTCCCTGTGAGAGTGACAGAGCAGTGGACCAGGTTGCCCAGGGAGGTTGTGGAGTCTCCTTCTCTAGAGATACTCAAAACCCACCTGGATGCAGTCCTGTCTAACATGCTCTAGGTGACCCTACTTGAGCAGGGGAGTTGGACTAAATGATCTCCGGAGGTCCCTTGCAACCTCAGCCATTCAGTAATTCTGTGAGATTAGGAGTGTTAAGAAGAAAAAGATACCTATCTTTAACCATTTAGACATTCAAAAAAGGTTTTTACATTCAGAAACCTTCTATAAACATCCAGAGAAGAATTTATATGCAGATCAATACTGATTTCAAGCATATCTCACTTGTTGAAGCTTGACCACTTTTCCTTTTAAGAGTTTTTAGAAGTTTGAAGTATAATGATGAGAATTCTCAGGGTGGAAAACAACTGTTCTATTGAAAGTATTTCCTCAAAGGAAAGAGTACTGATTTGTGAAGGTGACCTTTAAGTGACAACACTTCAAAGTGTCCAATAGTGGTGGAAACTTTAATTATACAATGAATTATGAAATGAAATGTGAAGCATGAATTATGAAATAAGTGTTATGAACTTTATGAGCTAAATAAATCTATCACACATAAAAACTTAAGAGATACAGGAGACTGCTCAGGCGTAGAAGGAGGAAGGCATAATGCTATGCAACTCAGTCCATCTACTTACCCAGTCTATACCACTGGATCTACCAGACAAAAGCATACCCCTATGTACATATACAGAAGCTCTCTAACAAACAATAGCTCCATGTTTTCACCTTAAATTTGTGTGGAGCACTTCTCCCTTTAGAGATACTCATGTGTAAATACAAATTTCTCCTTCCAAGATTAGAACTCTACTCTATGTTAACACAAAAGTTATCAAAGTATTCCTAACATTACTACCTCCAGCTTATTTTCAATAGATAGGCCACAAATGGCTGATCATGCTATAAATAGTAACATAATACTGTCAGAATTTCCCAGAGCACTATCATAACTTTTATCTTTCCATAGATTCTTTGGAATTCACTTTTCTTAGGGCTAGGGTTAGGCCTTAACATACCTTGTTTGAAAGTTTGAGTACTGCAGCATCAACTAACCAGAGACAATATTTCTGGTTTCATTATCTGTTTATAAGAAGTATTTGCAGGAACTGACCCGAAACAGCCTGAGCTCCCACCAGAAACTTTTCTTCTCTAGTACTTATGGAGCAAGTAGATTTTTGCAGCAGCTAGACAATCTTGTGAAATAAGGCAGTATGTATCTGTCAGCTACAACTGAGTGTTAATATCCTTGAGTTAGAGGGCTAACAAATCCCCTCCTAAAAGTTAACAGACTCCAGAACCCCCTGCCTTTCCTCTATCATGATTGGTCCACCAAATTACTATGTTCCCGACTGATAACTGATTTCATCACTGCAAGATGTCATTTCTCCTATGCAAATACTCCTTTAAGCCACAGAAAAAGCAAATTCATTCCAAGTTTGTAGCACCACAGAAAAATGAGTCTTTTCAATCTAGGCAAATTAAAGAAAAGCTGCACTGGTAAACTAAATCGGGCATGTTTCTTCCCATGAAAATACAGAGCTTCTAATGTCATATATTACACAATTTTTAAAAGGAAATGTTCCTCCTAAGTGAAATAAAAAGAATAAAACCCATAAAAAACAAGATAAGTATTTTAGAAAAAAATCAAAATATTGTGATGGTTTCTTAATGAAGTGCTTTAGAAATTTCATTTTGTGATTACTGACAATATGACTTCTTATGCCTGTTTAGAATGAAACAAATTTGAAAATGCTGGAATTTTCACAGAATGGGTATTCCTTTGATCAGCTCTAAATTTTAGTCTTTATAAATGCAATGACCTGGCCAAAATGTTTGAGATAATTCTTTTTCATTGCTCCTAAAATATAAAGACTTATTTTTAATAGTAGCTTTCTAAATGATATATCTGTAAGCAATCTGTGTCTGTAATTACTGTCAAGCTAATTTCCTTTGTTTTATTTAAACAAATTCCTTCATTATTCCCCTTTTATGTCTGATACTGTCATATGCTGTATTCCAGATAAGAACAAATACAATACTTCCCAAATGAAAGCTTCGTGGAGGATTCTATAAGAAAGCTGTTGAAAGAAAAATCAGCAACTGACTACATGTATAGCATAGTAGTCAAACATATAAAACACTACATATAAATAATAAATTAAATGGATTTCTGGACACAATAGTCACTAGTTTGAATCTGTACAGTAATTCTTATGCATATAGGGTTCTTTTCAGTGTTGTGGGCTACTGTTGGAAGTTTCTTACAGCTCCATGTGTATGGATACATTATGAATCAAACTCTGAAGTGACATAATAGAATTTTTACGCCAAATGTTTATACAAAAATGATGATTCAAAGCATTTAGAGCAAATGAGAGCCAAAACATTTTTAAACATTTTGAGCAAATCATTAGTTTAGAGGCAATTTTCATCAGTAAAAGTTTCACAGTTTCAGAATAAAGGTCTGGGTCTCAACCAGAGATAACATACGATCACAGAATGGCCAATGGGAAATAAAGGAAATACTAGATATTTCTTGAAATATGGAAAGCCACAGTTTACTGCTCCAGTGATTAGATAATTATAGAAAGCAGAGCAATGTTATGTGTAACCCAGTAGCCCAGAGGTACAGTTTTGCCTTTGCTAGTAACAGACTACAAGCTTTGTACTGAGTTCGCAGAATCATAGGATCATAGAATCAGTAAGGTTGGAAGGGACCTCTRGAGATCATCTAGTCCAACCTCMCTGCTCAGCAGGGTCACCTAGAGCATGGTAGACAGGGTTGCATCCAGGCGGGYCTTGAAGATCTCCAGAGAAGAAGACTCCACAACCTCTCTGGGCAGCCTGTTCCAGTGCTCTGACTCTCTCAGAAGGAAGAAATTCCCCCTCATGGTCAGGCATAACTTCCTGTGCTTCAATTTCTGACCATTGCCTCTTGTCCTGTCACATGGGACAACGGAAGAGAGTTTGTCCCTGTCCCCTTGACACCCTCCTTTCAGGTACTCATACACATTGATAAGATCCCCCCTCAGGCTTCCCTTCCCCAGGCTGAAGAGGCCCAGCTATCGCAGCCGTTCCTCACAGGGCAGGTGCTCCAGCCCTCTGATCATCTTTGTAGCCCTACACTGGACTCTCTCCAGTAGCTCCATGTCCCTCTTGTACTGAGGAGCCCAGAACTGCTTGTCTTGGCCTGTGTGAAGCTTTGTTTTTACTTGATTCAGGTATAACAGTTTTTTTTTTTTTTTAATGACTAAGTAACTATGCGTGGTTTGTTTTCCATTGCTCATCTTTTTATGGTATGGACATAATTTTTATATAGATAATAGTAACAAGAAATGATACTATATAGATTGAGTTTTTATAACTCAAAGATAATGCTGTAATACAGAGAAACAGAGGTCTAGCATGATAGCAGAGGACATGAGAAGTAGGAACATAGGCTGCAGCGTACAGGCATGGAATGAAAAGAGGCTGGGCACAGCCGAGGCACTGGAGAGCCCGCAGCTATAAGCAACTCACCAATGGTCAGTTTAAAAAATTGCACAGCTGGGGCTGGACAAAGCTAGTTTTAGGGGAAGCAAAGACAACAAAGATACAGAATCTAACATACATACTTTAGAATATAACATGGAGTTGCAGACCAGTGGAGAAAGAGCAAGATGTAAAACCATGTTAGCAAACATATAAAAAGAAGTCCTAGGCGAATTAAACACGAGTGAAAGAGAAATRAAACAGAAAGACATGAGAAGGAAGAAACTAACAACAACGTCTTATTTCTCCTGGCAAAGGACTCAGATGCTGACAACTCACCATAACACTCCCCTGCCACCACCACCAACAGACCGAAGCCACCAACCTGAGAGTCCAGGGGAGCAGTGGAAGGATGAGCATAACCCCAGTAAAAGAGCTGTAAACCATTTTAAAGGTATTATGATYGTTAAGACTTTTCTCCATATTCATTTCCTCATTTTTTGTGTCTTCTAATTAAATACAGACTAACCATAATTCTTTGATTAGACTGTTAAGATTTCAATTATGCTAACAATAAATTCTTGGCTTTATACAATAAATTCTTGCCTTTTCATCCATAACAATATTTTGAGCATAACATGAGGAGAGATCATTTCTTTCTCTGAATAGCTTGTTAGTGAGTCAGTCACTCAAGATTTTTGAAAAGAGCAAAAAAAACACTCAAGAAGCATATCTCTGTAAGAGACATTAGTCTCTAAGCTGTTCTGTTGTTTCTTTCACCATCAAAAACTATTTCTTCCAAACACAGAATACATATTTTTAAGATCTCAGAAAACTTGTGGATTGAAATATGATTTCATACTAAGCTCAGTACAATTTAAATAAGGAAAATTAAAAATTGTGTATAATATTTCACCCGGTGAGATTTGGGAGACCTAAGTTGTTTACATATTGTAGTGTAGCACATTTTCAATCCAAATTTCAAACCCAAAGTCCTTCATATAGCAAGAGAAGGATAGACTATCAGCTGGTAAGGTTCCATTAATTATACCAGTCAAGTATCTTCTTTCTCGGCTATTAAACAAAAAGAGCTCTTCTGAATTCCACTACTAAACCAATAAGTATATTTATACTAATGAAAAACATGAAAGTGGAAATGAATGAGGAAATGAGATGTACTATATTTTTTCTACTGTTACTAGTTAGAATTTGGAAGATGTGTTTAATCTTTGAAGCAGGGGGAATGAGCATTCTTTTATCACTATTTCGTTTGATGTTATAATGTTGAAGGCTACTGTTAATTTCCATTAATGAAAAATAAGATCCTTCATTATTCTACTTTTGTGTTTAATATTGGTATATTCAAATATATGTCAATGGAAAGTAACAGAAACAATTAGAGTCAAAAACAAGCACAATAAAAACTATGGATATCTAATCTGGCCACTAGAAAGCTTCTTAACAGCTATTCACTTTTAATCACTCCCAGATAATAACTGAAAAGAACACTGTTGTTAGACTTACGCATTATTCATCCAGAATAATAAAGCACTATGATTATGTACTACTTACACGTTAGCACTTTGCACTTACCAGTTACAGCAGAAATCAGGTAGTTGTGTTAGACATGGCAATAGAAAGGTGAACTAAGAGAAAACATTCACTTTTTACTAACTAGGTGTAATTATTCATCACAGCAAACAAATGCTGAGGAAGTCATTTGCACCACTTGTTAGAAGAGTGAAATGAAGGTGATTAATAATAATAAAAGAAGACTATGATGAAAAAATGCTTTAGCATTAGAATCTCTTCAACCAAGAGGAAATCTGAAAATGATGACCCTTACATATATTGTGCATTTGTTGAATCAGCACTGTAGCTTATTGCATGAGATACTAGTTCTGATTTCGGCTTGTTTCCCAGAAGCTTCTTGCTGGACCTGACCACTGTTGTTTACACAAGTAGACACCAAGGATGCTTGTTTATTGTGGTGTAAAGCACCAAAAAAATTCAGCACATACCACACTGAGTTTTCTCCATTTGTACATTAGGAAATGTATGGTATGTGCTGTCCTCTTAACTAAGAGTACATTCTGTAGTTTTAAAAATATGCTAAAATAACCCTCCTAACATTACTGTTATAGTCCTCCACAAGAGATTACATGCAATTATCTTGTTTTTAAAGAGATAATTCATTGTAATTCAGAAATTTTTGGTGTATCTGGTATTATTTATAATATATATATTATTATAAATACATATTATATATATATTATATATAAATAATATCTTGTATTATTTATACAATCTCAATAGGATCACAGAGATGTGGAGAGGTAGCTCCCACAACTGAAGTGCTGCTGTSGATGTGTACAAGCACATGAGGAGTTGCCCTTTATGTGGGAGAGCAGTGGGAATGCGTGGAGCTCTGGCTAGGGATGGATGAGGGGCCAGCTGAGAGCTGATGAGTGAGGGTTAGAGGACTGACCAATGGGCAAGGTTGTAGTAGGTGTTAGTTACAAGCTGCCTGATAAGGAAGAAGTAGATGAGGCCTTCTTCAGATAAGTGGAAAAAGCCTCGCATTTGAAGACCCTGGTCCTCATGGGGGATTTAAAGTCCCCAATATCTGCTGGAGGTCAATACAACCGATTGGAGGCAACATAGCAGGGTGCAAGTAAACCAGAAGGTATACTATATGGAATGCAATGATGATAAATTCCTGAAAAAGGTGACCGAGGAGCTGATGAAGGGAGATGCTTTGCTGGACTTCGTACATACAAACAAGGAAGGATTGGTCCAAGATACGAAGCCTGATGACTGGGAGTAGTCAAAATGTGTTTATGAAGGAGAAATGCTACCTGACCAACCTGATAGCCGCCTGTGATGAGATAAGTAGCTCAGAGGACAAGGGGAAAGCAGCAAATATTGTTTATCTTGACTTCAGCGATACTTTTGTGTATGTCTCCCATAACATCACCATAGACAAGTTGATGAAGACTAGATAAGAAGACAGTGAGATGGATTGAGAACTGACTGAACTGCCAGTGCAAAGGGTTCTGATCAGCAGCATGAAGTCCAGCTGGAGACCAGTCGCTAGTACTGTCCCTCATGGGTCAATACTAGGGCCAATATAATTTAATACCTTCACTAATGACCTGGAGAGTGGAATGCTCTCTCAGCAAGTTCACAGTTTAAACAAAACAGGGGTGGGCGACTGACACACAGGCTGGAGAAATGGGCAGACAGCAACCTATGAAGTTCAACAAAGCGGCAAAGTTCTATAACTTTCTCCTGTTTTCAGATAGGCTTTTTCTTTCCTTTTTAGTCCTTCTCTCTCTCTTTTTTCTTTTTTTTTCCCCCAGTTTCGTATCCCATTTTTTCATTGCCTGTCAGGTTGAAGTATTTTTATGAACCTAACAGCCTAATATCAAAAGTTCTCAGTCTGCTCTCATATTTATGACATTATGAAAGAGGGAAGCATTATCAGTGGGCATTGGTCTGTTAGGTTAAACCAGTAGAAAATATGATTTCCAGATGTTTTTTGTTGAAAATGAATTAATTTTGATGGCATTTAATTCTTTGGGGAAAATTATTTCAAAATGTTACTTTTTTGGTTTTTGTTTTTGTTTTTTTTTTTTTACTTTTAACTTTGATATTTAATGGATGAACAGACTTTTTAACAAAATGATCAAATAAAACTGAATGGAATGTATTTAAAGTCAACATTTCAGTTAGATCAAAGCAGTTTTTCTCCTAGAATTTTCTCCTGTTAAAAATGTTTAATTTCTAATCGTAATTAATATTGGGAAAAAATCTGTTGATATTGCAGATATTGTAACACAGAAATACCTTACATAATCAGTTCTGCTTTTATTAGCATTATATATATAAGCGACTGAAACACAGAAAAACTAACTGCAGAAGAATACAATGACAAAGGTTCATAATTCTCAGACTAGAATCTTATATTCTGAATCATCCCTTAATAAGTGAGAGGCTGACCATTCCTCAATAATTATTTCACCATATTTTCTTACTATATCTTCTTAAAGACTATCTAAAGGGATCTGTTCTTTAATATGTAAAAAAATCTCTCTCTCTCTCTCTCTCTACACTTGCCTCCTGAAAAAATTCTCAACAGTACATGCTCTACTGACTGACATTTTGAGACATTTTGTTCAATATCTAATTCTCATTAGGTACAAAAGATGGTATTTAAATCTTTGCGCCCACTAAGTAAATCAAAGTGCTATTTCAATATAATTCCTTCTTGGTACCAGTTGACAACTTAGTTAACAATTCTAGTCCCAACTTAATGAACTAGCAGTGCCATGGTATTTAAAGGGATCTTTACCTTTTGCAGTCCTTCAGAACTCATCTTAGGCTTGACATTTCTATTTTAATGAGATATTCTACATTTCTGATTCCTCCTTTGAAGCCAAAGGGAGGTCCAATAAACAATGGGAGGTTTATTTTATTCTTTGCCTTGATCTCTCTGGACAATCCTCCCAGGAAGAAAAATACATTCTTTTTTTTTTCCCCTTCCTCATGATCATATATTATGGAAAATATTTGTTTCTTATTTTAAAAGAAGCATTATAATATTGTATCTAAGGAACACCATAAATGCAGTGTAAAAATCTGGGAACGCTTAATGTAGTCTGTTTCCTGGCTCACTCCACATCACCATTAGGTATCATTTCTTTCTCAGTATGAAAGGCCGAGTAAATAAGGGTGCCTAGAAAGGAAAGAATCAACCTGTTGAGATGGTCTTCCTAAGGTCATGTCTTAGTTGTGCTTCCCCTTGGAGGCCACTCCTGGCCTGAAGCTCTGCTATAACACTCAGATAAATTCTTAAGCCCAAGTTTATGAAGCATTGTTTGTAAACCTACTCTACAAAAGGAGAAATCTCCTAATTCCCTATGGGTCTTAGTGCAGTAAGTGCCTACTGCAAGCAACACTCATTATCAAAGTTTCATACAACAACAATGTCCCTTATGTCCTGGCATTTGAAAGCTGCTGAGGCAGAAATATATGCCTAGGGAATCTATATTTCGTTGGCATTTGACAAGATACACACCTAGGTCACTCCACTTCCCTTTGGTATCACAATCACAACTCATTTCACTTCAGTGAAAGCTCGGACACATGATTTTATAAATCCTTGGAAATTACTAATTTTGACCTTCAGTGCTATCTTTCAATAAATGAAAGTATATATGGGCCCAGATAATTTGGACTCAAAGACTCATTCACTACTACTTATTATAAGCTATGAGAGAAAAACGTTAGAAGACAGAATAACCTTAATGAGACAACTTGAAAAAAGAATTCCTCACAAGAAGTTGGCAATTGTTTCTGCCAGTACTGTGTGACCCTTATAAATTGTGCTCTCATCTACTTTAATCATTTATAATTACTTACTGCACAAAAGTGTGTCTTAAATCATCTCCCACGTAATGTGCTAATTGAGACACAGACACGACCAAAGCAAAAGTATTCAGTGACAATGAATATTTCATCAGTATAAGATCATTCTTTATTTCCTCCAAATTCTCCTGTGAACTTAGACAACATCCTAGCAAAAATGTACGCAACGTAACTATAGGAGCAGAAAACATTAGCTGAGAAAAGCAAAACAGACTTTAATTTTCCAGATAAAATGTGCAATTAAGAAACATACAAAAAAACAAGAATACAACATTTCATGCCATAGGAAGTGAAAATACAAGTGCTCAGCAATAAGTTGTCACAATTTTGCATGACATTTGTGGGAGTGTTAAAATGTTCAATGCATACGAATTTTGATAATACACTAAATGCTCATATTACRGGCCATGAAAGGTTATATTGTGCGTCACCAAATGCTAGGTCTGTCAGTTATGAATTTACAGTTATTTCAGTTATCTCATCCTTCATTTGAGGGTGGAGGGTGTTACATAACTTCAAACATACTATTTTGTAGAAATTTTAAAAATAAAGAAAGGCTTTTATAATCTCTCCATCATTTTCTCCAGAAACACCTGTCTGGAAGGTGTTTGGTAGAGATCTTTCTCTACATCAGGGGCAGCTCTTACCTTGGGAACCGCAGGTTCCATCCCTATCCAAACTTTACTTTGGTAAAATCTTCCTGAATCTTATTTCCTTCCTGCGCTAGCCACAGAAACCCACGTGCTTGTGCCGAGCACAGCCTGCCACGATGCTGGAGCAGGGAGTGCTCTGCGCCTGCACAGCTCTCCTCCGCACGGAGTGCCTTGGGCTGCCCCAGGCTGTCAGCAACATGCGTTTGGCTTAACGCAAAAAGGATCATAGGCTAAAGTTACGAGGTCATTTACAAGATAATGGCCATATTTTCTGTATTCCAATGTATAAAAACTAAATGTTCTCATCTTCCTAGTGTTTTTTTTGAGAGTGACTAACCTCGTGTCTTTTTCGTATGCTAGCTTTCTCAAATCTCTGTGCATTGTATGCACCTCATGCAAACACACACACGGCTATACAAAATTTCCTGCTGAGGTCCCACCAGCTAAAAATCATTGGTCGCCACTGCTCCACCCAAAACCCAGCTGCTTCAGGAAGTGAAGGGCTATAGTTGAGAGACAAGCAAACCAATACACAGAAGTCATTGAAGAGAGAAGCTGACTATTTAAACAGAAAATATACTGTGAAACTGTAGGCCTGCTGACAAAAGAGTCAGTGTTATGTAAATGTAAATGTTTCTTCGATGCATTAAACATTTTTTATGTCAGATATTGATCTGGTAATCACTATGATCTACAAAGTTCAGTACTACTTTTTGAATAGGATACTTTTCTAGACTATCTGCCTGGTGGGCCTAGAAAACTTATTTTTTCTAAATAAATAAATGTTCATTACTTGTAAGTCATCTCTGAGGCATTTTCCGACTTCTTATATTTTGCCTCTTTCCTTGAATAGTTTTTTTCGTATAAATCCAATAAACTACCATTCCGACACAACATACTAAAAGGAAGAATTGGGTAAACAATAAAGTATGGATGCACATAAGTAAATCAACATATAAAAAAGAGAGACAGAGATGTGCTAAATTTCAAGGGAAATGAAAAAGAATAGTGAGGAGGAGCAGGAAAATGCATGAAGAAATCAAAAAGGGACACTACTAAGAAAAATATGTTGCTTGGAACTCAGTTGAATAAGCACTAAAGAAAATGCAAATACTGCTGCAGGTCAGTAATCCTTTCCCACTAAGTTTGTGGAAATACATTTAAAATTACTATTTAAATTACTTCCTGAATAGGAGTTCTAGTTAAAAGTGTCATTCAGCAAAGCATTTCAGCAGTGAAATGGGTTAGGTTTAAATATGTGCCTAAAATAAAGGATGCTGGAACAGGCTTAGAAGAAGACAGGACAAAATACATATTTTGGTGATGGACACGGAGACAAACATATGGATAGATATATAGCCTAAATCTATACTGCATGTACCTGGTTTTGGTCTTAGGTTCACCGAACCCAGCAACTTGAACCAGCTGGGTACACTTCAGTGCAGAGTCTTCTGTAATTCACTGAATCCACACTGCATTTTTGTCTCAGGAGGCAGTTATTCACTAGCTTTGCCTCCAGCCAGAAGAGCCCTTTTGACATTTTTGCCCTGACCAAATCATATGTGCCCCACTGKTGCAAATTTCCAGCCTACTCTCTGCAAGGCAGCTACTTGGAAGGTTTCCCACATTAAACTTGCTGCATAATGCATAATGACTACTAATGCTGCTGACAAGTCCAGGGACTAGTAATTGGGAGTAGATGTCATCTTTTACATAGTCTGTGCTGAGAGTAGGCCCAAAAGACTTGGTGGACCCTACTATCCTCCTAGCACTGGGATGGAGTGTGGGGAGAAAAGTTACAAGTGTTGTCCTTAGTATGAGGTTGCCTTCTCCTTCACCTAGCTCATGGAATCTGACTTGTGGCCACAGTCCTGCTCTGCCTAACACAGGGTGCTGTTCCATCACTGGTAGTCTACCAGAATCTATCACTGTCTCTATCAGAAGAAAAATTTATGGCACCTTTCTTTTCTCTCCTCCCTTCTCTTTGCTCTCTTCTCTTCTCTTCTCTTCTCTTCTCTTCTCTTCTCTTCTCTTCTCTTCTCTTCT